>NC_092344.1:30058329-30415029 GCF_963676685.1 Mytilus edulis | reverse complement strand
TTACTATTTGTGTTAGACAGTTTTCTTCAAGTGCTTCTATAAACTTGTTATTGGTTTCCATACTATAGTTGTTTGGTTTCTTTATTTGAAAGTTGTTATCTTCGTCTATTTCCCATTTTATGTCTGGCATGTTGAAATCACCAGTTAGTACTAGGTTTGGTAGATTATTTGAATGTGTTAGCCTGGTTAACGATGTATTTAAGCTTTCAATGTATGCTATATTATTGTCTGGTGGTCGGTATTAGCAGACTGTATAAAGTGGTTTACTTCCTTTTATCTCAATCTTATTCCAGCATATTTCACAATCGGTGTCTAGTGTGATTTCAGTTGTAGATAATAGGTCTTTTCTTACCAAGTTTAATACCCCTCCACCTTCATGCCCTACTCCAAATATACGATCTTTTCTGTATACTTCATAAATATGTAAATCTAAATAATAGCTTGTCATGGATACTTTAACTATAAAGAGAAGTCAAACCAGTTTTTAGTGAGTGAAAAATCATTCATATACAACTATACACCTTATCGTTATTTAGTCAAATCCGGGAAAAACAGTCATCTATACAACTTCCTGTTTGGGTCAGGCCACCGAAAATAGAGGTCATCAGTAATGAGCTGAGGGAGGAAAAACTTTAGAAAGCAATCATCAAGAAACTTTGAAAGAGTATGATCAACTTTTTGAAATTAAAATTGAAGTAAAAAAATATTTTGTTTGAAGTATTTACGGTAGTTTAAAAAGGTCTAATCAAAAAGTTTCATGCATGGTGAATTACTTAAACAGGGTCCCAGAAAGCTTCAACTGGATGAAAGAAGTTTAAATTTTAGAACTTATCCGGAATGGAATAAATAGCTATTAGGTGTATTCATTTCAATTGAACTTCTTTACTCAAATGTTACTAAACTTTGTTGTATCATGGAGAAGAACATACTTGTGAAAATTATTGATATATCGTCTTTAACATTATTAAGAAACCTGCAAATGTTTCTTAAAAACAGATTTAAAACCAGAAAGGAGTAAATTCGGTAAGGGTCCATTTTGGCCCCAAATTTCAGGTTCATCTGAAGAAAGATTTTGGACACTTTTTAAACAAAACAGTGTCTATTTCAGTTGATTCAATTAGTTCATGTGAAAGATTTTAACTGATTTACTCAATTAAAACGCTCTGAATCAAGCTTACATATGAAAAATCTATCAAATATGCTAAAAAATGTCACTTTTCAGATAGTTTTTGTCAAAAATGAAAGTGACCATCCGTGTTCATCCTCAACCTTTATATATGTTATGTATTATTATCAAATACAACTTACATTTCAATATTAAGAATGAACACAGATGCGTCCACTTTCATTTAAGATGAAAAGCGTCTAAATTCTAAAATTGTGTAGATCTCAGTAATTTAGCATGACTTAATGATGCTAGTACCAAATATACCAGGAAATTTTGGTCAGGAGATTAGGACTCAGATCAGGAGGTTTTTTATCAACATAAATTGTTCCGTAAATGTGACCGTATGATGCAGAAATTGTGTTTTTTTCTTCAGATTTTCATCAAATTGTAATATGTTTATAGTACACTTATTGCCTTTCTATTTGAATGAAATAAAATATTAAGAAGAATCTGTTTCTGGTTTTGTTTTGTTTTTGATAAATGATTGTTCACTGCTTGCAAATAAATCATTATATTTATTTATCTTATCTGTATAGATTTGTATTCATGACTTCATCTCCTTATCAATGGTAACTGAACAGACAAATAAGAATGAATTTATGTATTGTCAAAAACAGCCAATATTTATGTAGCAGAAGGATTCTACTTGTCAATAAATAACTAAAAGTTTACATTTTGACAATTTTGTAAAACTGCTTTATTTTGGGGCCAAAAAGGGATCTTACTGGACCTACTCCTTTACCAAATCTGAAATGACCGACAGACAAAACACATAAAATTCAGATATACTACAATTACATCTGTGTTGGGATTCAAGAAAGGGGAAACAAAGGTATTTCGTCTGGTAAACTCTATCCCAATTTATACACCTTCTTTTCCTAGTCATAGTAATTGCACTGTTAAGTGTGTTGGATGAGATGTTTTTATAAAGAATTCAGCTGAATATGATCCTTTCAGGAATCACTTTCAGAAGACTGTAAGATTGATTATATGGTTCTATGTGTTCTACCCTACTGTTTACACACATTTTTAAATGGACAGCTTTATAGATCTTTAAAGTTGACATTGTAAATGAAAAATAAACTATCAGTGCTGTATATGAATTTATTATTCCTGATTTTCAGGAGTCTGTTTCCTCGGTTTAAGGTTTCTTTGTCTAAGTATCTGTGACCCAGTCGTCAGTATAGGATTTGTCACATAGGGAATTGGCCCTTCACACTTCTGAAAATACAAGTTCTGTTTTATAGCTTATTAATAAACATTAAACAACTACCATATCATTATATATTTCTTCAAAGTTTGTATTATAGTTACTCTTCTTGATTGTATTTTAAAAATAAAGAGCAGCTACTACTTTGCTTTGGATTAGTCAAAGAGCATGCAAGTTTTGTGTGTTTTGAATTTATATGCCATATTCTTTATTTTCATTTAAAATTGATATGTCATCTAAATTGCAGTTTGGATACATATTGGACTTTCATAGTAAATTTTTATATTATGTACTAATTTTTCATGAGACTTTTTATTTCATGAGCAAATATAATAAGCTTGAATAAGGTTAGAAAAAGGTAGAATTAATATTTTAAAAATTAATTTCCATATATGAGTGGGAAGTTTTTATTCAGGTTAAAGATAACAAGAGTGCACACACTGAAATGTCTCGCCTTCTTTACTAATCATTGATATTATGTTGATAGTCCTAAGTATAAAGCTTTATTACAACTGTCACATAAACTTAACATTAACCAAGATAGCTAAACAAAGACCAATGAATCATGAAAATGAGGTCAAGGTCAGATGAACCATGCCAGGCAGACATGTACAGCTAACAAAGCTTCCATACAACAAATATAGTTGACCTACTACTTATAGTTAAAGAAAAATAGACCAAAACACAAAAACTTAACACTGTGCAATGAACCGTGCACTTGAGGTCATGGTTAAATAAAACCTGCAGGACTGACATATAGATCATAATATATTTCCATACACCAAATATAGTTGACCTTTGGCATATAATATTAGATAAAAAGACCAAAACTTAAAAACTTAACTTTGACCACTGAACCATGAAAATGAGGTCAAGGTCAGATGAAATCTGCCCGCTAGACAAGTACACATTACAATCATTCCATACAACAAATATAGTAGACCTATTGCATAAAGTATGAGAAAAACAGACCAAAACACAAAAACTTAACTATAACCACTGAACCATGAAAATGAGGTCAAGGTCAGATGACACCTGCCAGTTTGACATGTACACCTTCCAGTCCTTCCATACACCAAATATACTAGCCCTATTGCTTATAGTATCTGAGATATGGACTTGACCACCAAAACTTAACCTTGTTCACTGATCCATGAAATGAGGTCAAGTGAAAACTGTCTGACGGGCATGAGGACCTTGCAAGGTATGCACATACCAAATATACTTTTTTTCAAGTGGTCACTGAACCATGAAAATGAGGTCAAGGACATTGGACATGTGACTGACGGAAACTTCGTAACATGAGGCATCTATATACAAAGTATGAAGCATCCAGTCTTTCACCTTCTAAAATATAAACCTTTTAAGAAGTTAGCTAACGCCGCCGCCGCAGCTGTAGCTGCCGCTGGATCACTATCCCTATGTCGAGCTTTCTGCAACAAAATTTGCAGGCTCGACAAAAATCGACTATCTCCATCTACACATTTATAATGGAACTTTAAGATGGATGAAATAGATGTAAGAAGATGTGTTATGAGTGCCAATGAGATAAATCTTCATCTAAGTCACAATTTGTAAAAGTAAACCATTATAGGTCAAAGTATGGTCTTCTATGGAGCCTTGGCTTACACTGAACAGCAAGCATAAAGAGCCCCAAAAATTACTAGTGTAAAACCATTCAAACAAGAAAACAAATGGTCTGATCTACTTAAAAAACAAGAAACACTTATGAACCACATCAACACATGACAACAACTGAACATCAGGTTCCTGACTTAGGACAGGTGCAAACAAATGCAGTGGGTTTAAACATTGTAAATAGGTACCAACCTTCACCCTTACCTGACATGCCTTGTTGGTCACTGATTTAACAACGTGTTGACCACTGAATTTACTAACACCAGCATATTTTGCATAAAATTACCTGCTTGAACAAGACTTGACTTGGTAAGTTAACATTTCCTCTAATCACGGCATTGACCTTTTTCAAATCTTGTTGGTTTAGAGGTGTGATGATGTATAGCTCTTTCTCAACTGAGTCAATCCCTCTAACAATTCCTGTAGGATTATATAAAGAGAATTAATATGAGAATGTCTAGTAAGTAATAACCTAACTAAAAGGTTACATAAGTTACCAATTGATATGAGAATGTCTAGTAAGTAATACCCTAACTAAAAGGTAACATAAGTTACCAATTCTGATAAGAGAATGTCTAGTAATTAATACCCTAACTAAAAGGTAACATAAGTTACCAATTCTGTTGTGAGAATGTCTAGTAATTAATACCCTAACTAAAAGGTAACATAAGTTACCAATTCTGTTGTGAGAATGTCTAGTAATTAATACCCTAACTAAAAGGTAACATAAGTTACCAATTCTGTTGTGAGAATGTCTAGTAATTAATAAACTAACTAAAAGGTAACATAAGTTACCAATTCTGTTGTGAGAATGTCTAGTAATTAATACCCTAACTAAAAGGTAACATAAGTTACCAATTCTGTTGTGAGAATGTCTAGTAATTAATACCCTAACTAAAAGGTAACATAAGTTACCAATTCTGTTGTGAGAATGTCTAGTAATTAATACCCTAACTAAAAGGTAACATAAGTTACCAATTCTGTTGTGAGAATGTCTAGTAAGTAATACCCTAACTAAAAGGTTACATAAGTTATCAATTGATATGAGAATGTCTAGTAAGTAATACCCTAACTAAAAGGTAACATAAGTTACCAATTCTGATATGAGAATGTCTAGTAATTAATACCCTAACTAAAAGGTAACATAAGTTACCAATTCTTTTGTGAGAATGTCTAGTAAGTAATACCCTAACTAAAAGGTTACATAAGTTATCAATTCTGTTGTGAGAATGTCTAGTAATTAATACCCTAACTAAAAGGTAACATAAGTTACCAATTCTGTTGTGAGAATGTCTAGTAAGTAATACCCTAACTAAAAGGTAACATAAGTTACCAATTCTGTTGTGAGAATGTCTAGTAATTAATACCCTAACTAAAAGGTAACATAAGTTACCAATTCTGTTGTGAGAATGTCTAGTAATTAATACCCTAACTAAAAGGTTACATAAGTTATCAATTCTGTTGTGAGAATGTCTAGTAATTAATACCCTAACTAAAAGGTAACATAAGTTACCAATTCTGTTGTGAGAATGTCTAGTAAGTAATACCCTAACTAAAAGGTTACATAAGTTATCAATTCTGTTGTGAGAATGTCTAGTAATTAATACCCTAACTAAAAGGTAACATAAGTTATCAATTCTGTTGTGAGAATGTCTAGTAATTAATACCCTAACTAAAAGGTAACATAAGTTACCAATTCTGTTGTGAGAATGTCTAGTAATTAATACCCTAACTAAAAGGTAACATAAGTTACCAATTCTGTTGTGAGAATGTCTAGTAATTAATACCCTAACTAAAAGGTAACATAAGTTATCAATTCTGTTGTGAGAATGTCTAGTAATTAATACCCTAACTAAAAGGTAACATAAGTTATCAATTCTGTTGTGAGAATGTCTAGTAATTAATACCCTAACTAAAAGGTAACATAAGTTACCAATTCTGTTGTGATTGTTTCATTTAAATATTTTTACCCATTTATAATGTGCTGTAAATAAAGGAGTCAAAGTTCAAGTTTAGATGCAAATATAAGTAAAAATGAAATATACAGTTTATCAAAAATAGGCTTCTAAGATAGATTCATTAATTTTATTTATCTTTTCAAGAGGTGCATTTGAAGATGATGGATATGAAAATAAGTATTTAAAATGTAATACAGAATTAGAACATACCAAACCCTAGACACTGACAAACAGGTGTATTTTTAAAGAAAAATGGTGTGTCTTCATTTTCTCTCTCAGCCTGAAATATTACAATAAAACAATAATTAAACTTTATTTATACATAAGAAACTATTAATTGTTGAATAAATCAATTTTGTATTTTCATACATTTGGGGGATGGTGTTCTGCTAATTTGTATGTATGTGTGAATTTGTTTCCCTATAATTTATTAACAGATTTGATTGTTGTTTATTCTATCATTGTAATGGTATACAGCAGATTGACAGATTTAATTTTTATGGTCATCTGCGAAAGAAACAAAACATCAATGAATCGGGTCATTATAATTTGAAGATGTTTATAACTTTAATGTATTTGTCTACATCAAATACTTCAAATACTTGGAACAGTTTTTTTCTTACGGAGTCATTTTACTTTCCACCGTTTAATATGTTGTCAAATAAAAACAAGAGTGCACACACTGAAATGTCTCGCCTTCTTTATTAATCATTGATATTATGTTGATAGTCCTAAATATAACAACTATCACATAAACTTAACATTAACCAAGAAAACTAATCATTGACCAATGAACCATAAAAATTAGGTCAAGGTCAGTTGAACCATGCCAGTCAGGCATGAACACCTAACAATTCTTCTATACAACAAATATAGTTGACCTATTGCTTATAGTTTAAAAATAACAAACTTAACACTGACCAATGAACCATGAAAATGAGGTCAAGGTCAAATAAAAACTGCAGAACTGACATATAGATCATAAAATATATACATACACAAAATATAGTTTACCTATTGCATATAGTATTAGAAAAAAAGACCAAAACTCAAAAACTTAACTTTGACCACTGAACCATGAAAATGAGGTCAAGGTCAGATGACACCTGCCAGCTAGACATGTACACCTTACAATCATTCCATACACCAAATATAGTAGACCTATTGCATACAGTATAAGAAAAACAGACTAAAACACAAAAACTTAACTATAACCACTGAACCATGAAAATGAGGTCAAGGTCAGATGACACCTGCCAGTTGGACATGTTCACCTTACAGTCCTTCCATACACTCAATATACTAGACCTATTGCTTATAGTATCTGAGATATGGACTTGACCACCAAACCTTAACCTTGTTCACTGATCCATGGAATGAGGTCGAGGTCAAGTGAAAACTGACAGGCATGAGAACCTTGCAAGGTACGCACATACCAAATATAGTTATCCTATTACTTATAATAAGAGAGAATTTAACATTACAAAAAATCTTAACTTTTTTTTCAAGTAGTAGTCACTTAACCATGAAAATGAGGTCAAGGACATTGGACATGTGACTGTCAGAAACTTCTTAACATGAGGCATCTATATACAAAGTATGAAGCATCTAGGTCTTCCACCTTCTAAAATATAAAGCTTTTAAGAAGTAAGCTAACGCCGCTGACGCCGGATCACTATCCCTATATCAAGCTTTCTGCAACTAAAGTTGCAGGCTCGACAAAAATTAGCAAGAATGCTCCAAATTCTTAAATAACAAACGAATTTATTGCTTCATTTCTAGTAAATAGTGAGAGTAAATAAATGTGTGTACTTACTTCAGTAAGGTCAGCATTACACAGTGCCACCAGACAGCCATTAATAGCATACAGTATTTCTGAATTATCTACTTCTGTATGGGCTACATGTATAGCAACAGACTTCCATGGTACTGTGTATGGAGTTGTAGAGGTCAAGGACAAACCAGGTTCAAGGTTATTACACAAGTAACTATACAAGTTCAAATCTCTGTGATCAAATGGTTTATATCGACTTATCTGGCTGAAAGATTAAAATTAAAACTCTTTTATGAAGTGTTAAATATAAGAAGACGTGGAATGAGTGCCAATGAGACAACTCTCCATTCAAGTCATTGTTTTATAAATGAGTCATTACTTATTCTCAAACATCAATAAGTTGTCACATGTTTGATGTCTTTATCAATTTTACAAACAGAGAAATTTTAAATATAAAATTTATGCACATTATTTTATGCATGAGGCACTTGTTATTGAGGGATATTATAACCTATGCTACCCAAATTTCTTCCACCTTTCTTACTAATATAACAAAGTTAAGTAGCAGTATATACATATTTGTAATTGATCACATATTTGCCAATTCTAATCTGCATTTTAATATGCCTACACTGTAAAATTATGTCAACAAGCATTAGTTGTATTTTTTATAAATGCTTTTATACTTTTTTTAAAAGTTTATGATACATGATAAATTAAAATATTGTTATCGTATTTCTTTATTTCACAAATTACTAGGCAATTTAAGTCTTAAAGATACTTTTTTTTTTTTTTAAACTTATCCATGTAACATGAATTAATCAATGAAAAGGAATTTTTTAGATATAAGAAAATGATTATAATGCTTTTAATGAAAGTTGGTTTTTTTTTTAACTTTTTGTGAATGTAGTCATTTTCCTTATAATGAAACTCTATATTGTAACATAGTACTGTAAACATACTTATTTTTTTGCGTTAAGCCATTTCTATCAATTTTCTCTGCTATTCAATTTCAAGATTTTCAAAATCTACTTGAAGAAGTTGAATAAGGAACAATATAATTTTTACATACTCGCAAAAATAAGTTGGTTTACAGTATAATACATTTGTAATTGAGTTACAAACCTCTCAAAAGGGTTTACAGCTGAATCTATAGTCAACAATTCATACTCAGGTAAATCGTCCATATATTTCAACTTTTCACCCTGTCAACAATTTATATAACTCATTTTAAAACATAAGTGGTTATGCTGATTTATCAAGTTGCAAATTTTCAATGGTAAAAATAAAGAAAAGGTAGGAGGACAAATTGGACAAGTATTCTCCAACTGAGACCAAAGAGCAAGGATGTTTGTTACATAAGGTCAAAAACGAGAAAAATCCATACCTTGCATGACAAAATTTGAAGTGGTTCAAAAGAGAAAAATCAAAACATCCTCATTTACACTAAAAACAAAAAACAAAAAGCTTACATGGCAGAAATCAACTGATGAAAACAACTGAATTTAGGGCTTTTGACAGGCACATAATGAAACTCATGTATGAAAAATTAATAATTGCATAGAGGTCTATAGGGTCATGTATGAATTCATAGTCCCCTACCAGTTAAAAGTTCATTGTAATGGAACGAAATTCTAACTTGATCTATAACTTGTCCTGGTGTAAACTACATAAAATACAAAAACAAACCTACCACTAAATTCTTCAATCAATTTACAAAAGAAAAGGCAAAAATTGTGAAATTCTAACTTGATCTGTAACTTGTCATGATAAAACAATACACCAAATATCAAATCAATGTCTTTGAGCATGAAGAAAAAAAGTCTGGAAAACTTATTTGCCAGACTGACAGATGTACAGACAGACAGACAGACAGACAGACAGTCGGACACAGTGCAGACCAAAAGTTCCCTTCGACTTCATCACTTCATTGGTAGGGGACTTATAATGATCATATTTGCATAGTGGATTTTCCATTACTGTGTATTATAGAAAAAAAAACATCAGTTTGATTGTCAGTCACACTGTAATTACAATGTGTGACAAATATGTATATCAATAATTACAGTGTGTGAGAAATGTGTATCTATAATTACAGTGTGTGAAAAATGTGTATCTATAAGTACAGTGTGTGGCAAATGTGTTTCTGAAATGACAATTTGTGACAAATGTGTTAAATTACTGTGTGTGAAAAATGTGTTTCAATAATAACAGTGTGTGACAAAAAAGGTTCACAAAGGGTTAAAATTGGTCCTTAATTTTTAATGTTTTTTAAATGGGCCAAACAATTACACATTTCAAACAGAAATACTTGTGATAATACTGTTAAGACTAAAATATACTTTTTTGGCACCTTCCTTTAAATTTTTTGAAGCTATGAACCCTTAAATACACATTATTTGTATTTCAGGTCAATTTTGTCCAAAATTTTAATTGATTTTGGCATAATTAACCTTGGCCGCCCTTCACGATCCAAACAGTTTTTATATTGATGAATTCTATATCACATTTGGAATCTTTTAGTTACAAACCATTTTAGGTAGGTGGCGGCCAAATTTTTCCGAAAGCTTTTAGGTTTGAAAATTGCCCCAAATCATCATAATTCAACAAAATGTCCAAAATTGGACTAATTTGGAGAGTATTATGTACTTTTATGAAAAGAACTGATTTATTGAGCATTAGGACTTTTGAAATAGACCCATTTACGATCCAATTTGTGGACCTTTTGGTGTTTTATAATAAAGTTGATATTTTAGGCCATTTTTGGACATAAGTGAACCTTGTCCTTTGTTTCTTCAACTGATAATATTTCACCATAATTTCATCAATTTATGATGTATGTAATGATGTTTATATCATTTTTCACTGAATATTTTTTGTCAATATTGTGGTGACCTCAATTGTAGTTAATAAAATTATGTCATTATTTATCTGACATGAGCTTTATGAGTATTTTACATTTAAGCTACTTATAATATGTTTACCCATATCTTCCCTTTCCATCCTGGCTCTCTTTGCACAAAATTTGGCAACATCCTAGGAAAATTGACAACTGCTTTTTGAGTGTTGATCTGTACCAGTAATGATGGACAAACTAATCTGACAATATCTACTGTCAAGGCTAATCCTACACCTGTAAAAAAAAACAAGAGGTCAAATCTGACAATATCTACTGTCAAGGCTAATCCTACTCCTGTAAAAAAAAACAAGAGGTCAAATCTGACAATATCTACTGTCAAGGCTAATCCTACTCCTGTAAAAAAAAACAAGAGGTCAAATCTGACAATATCTACTGTCAAGGCTAATCCTACACCTGTAAAAAAGCAAGAGGTCAAATCTGACAATATCTACTGTCAAGGCTAATCCTACACCTGTAAAAAAAAACAAGAGGTCAAATCTGACAATATCTACTGTCAAGGCTAATCCTACTCCTGTAAAAAAAAACAAGAGGTCAAATCTGACAATATCTACTGTCAAGGCTAATCCTACACCTGTAAAAAAGCAAGAGGTCAAATCTGACAATATCTACTGTCAAGGCTAATCCTACACCTGTAAAAAAGCAAGAGGTCAAATCTGACAATATCTACTGTCAAGGCTAATCCTACTCCTGTAAAAAAAAACAAGAGGTCAAATCTGACAATATCTACTGTCAAGGCTAATCCTACACCTGTAAAAAAGCAAGAGGTCAAATCTGACAATATCTACTGTCAAGGCTAATCCTACACCTGTAAAAAAGCAAGAGGTCAAATCTGACAATATCTACTGTCAAGGCTAATCCTACACCTGTAAAAAAAAACAAGAGGTCAAATCTAACAATATCTACTGTCAAGGCTAATCCTACACCTGTAAAAAATCAAGAGGTCAAATCTGACAATATCTACTGTCAAGGCTAATCCTACTCCTGTAAAAAAAACAAGAGGTCAAATCTGACAATATCTACTGTCAAGGCTTATCCTACACCTGTAAAAAAAGAGCAAGAGGTCAAATCTGAAAATATCTACTGTCAAGGCTAAACCTACAAACCCAAGGGATCAAATCTGAAAATATCTACTATCAAGGCTAAACCTACACCTGTAAAAAAAGAGCAAGAGGTCAAATCTGAAAATATCTACTGTCAAGGCTAAACCTACAAACCCAAGGGATCAAATCTGACAATATCTACTGTCAAGGCTAAACCTACACCTGTAAAAAAAGAGCAAGAGGTCAAATCTGACAATATCTACTGCCAAGGCTAAACCTACAAACCCAAGGGATCAAATCTGACAATATCTACTGTCAAGGCTAATCATACACCTGAAAAAAATCAAGAGGTCAAATCTGACAATATCTACTTTCAAGGCTAAATAATACACCTGAAAAAAAGAGCAATAGGTCAAATCTGACAATATCTACTGTCAAGGCTAAACCTACAAACCCAAGGGATCAAATCTGACAATATCTACTGTCAAGGCTAAACCTACAAACCCAAGGGATCAAATCTGACAATATCTACTGTCAAGGCTAAACCTACACCTGTAAAAAAAAAACCAAGAGGTAAAATTTGACAATATCTACTGTCAAGGCTAAATATACACCTGAAAAAAATCAAGAGGTCAAATCTGACAATATCTACTTTCAAGGCTAAATAATACACCTGAAAAAAAGCAACAGGTCAAATCTTACTATATCTACTGTCAAGGCTAATCCTACACCTGACAAAAAAAGAGTAAGAGGTCAAATCTGACAACACCTGCAAAAAAAAAAAGAGTAAGAGGTCAAATCTGACAACACCTGCAAAAAAAAAAAGAGTAAGAGGTCAAATCTGACATTACATCTGGAAAAAAAAAATGGAGGTCAAATCCGACAATATCTACTGTCAAGGCTAATCCTACACCTGAAAAAAAACCAAGAGGTCAAATCTGACAACCTACACCTGAAAAAATAACATGAGGTCAAATCTGACAATATCTACTGTCAAGTCTATTCCTACATCTGAAACAAGAGGCTCTAAAGACCCCAGCTCAACGACGGACGCCAAGTGATGAGAAAAGCTCACTTGGCCCTTTACGAAAAAAACAAGAGGTTTAAATTGACAATATCCACTGTCAAGGCTAATCCTACACCTAAAAAACACATAGAGGTCAAATCTGACAATACCCACTGTCAAGCATAATCCTCCACCCATAAAAAACACAAGAGGTAAAATCTGACAATATCTACTGTCAAGGCTAATACTACACAAGGCTACAGTACAGTATAAGTAATGGTAAATAAATAAAGGAGTAGGTCCGGTAAGACCCCTTTTTGGCCCCAAAATATAGCAGTTTTACAAAATTGTTAAAATGTAAACTTTTATTTATTAATTGAACAGTAGAATGCTTCTGTTACATAAATATGGGCTGTTTTTGACAATACAATGCACATTTATCGGGTACAAGCACCATTAAGTCATGCTAAATCACTGAAATCTTCACAATTCTATCATTTTAGTTAAATTTTAGACGGTTTTCGTGTAAAACGAAAGTGGCCGCATTCGTGTTCATCCTTAATAATAAAATGTAAGTTGTATTTTAGGATAATACATAACATATATATAGGTTGAGGATGAACACGGATGCAGCCACTTTCATTTTTGACAAAAACCATCTGAAAAGTAGCATTTTTTGGCATATTTGGTAGATTTTTCATATTTGAGCTTGAATGGGATCGTTTTTAATGACAAAATCAGTTAAAATCTTTCACATAAACTAATTGAATCAAATAAAATAGACACTTTAGTGTTTAAAAAGTGGTCAAAATCTTTCGTCAGATGAACCTGAAATTTGAGGCCAAAATCGGTCCTTACCGGACCTACTCCTTTGTTTTTTTTACTGTCTTCTGATTGGTTAAAATTGTTAGTTTTATTTTCAATGTTGTCAATTTTGATGGCGACATGCTTACTCTGACGTTGTGTATTCATACGGCAACATGTGTGTACGTTGTTATTGTTAATATAAATAATATAAAAAGTTCTTTGAGCCTTATTTTTGATAGAAATTTATTTATAATGAATGGCAATAATCTATTTTGATTTTATTGAACCATAAAACTAATTTTTGACTCTTCACATTTAACATAATCCGCTTCACGGATTATTCAATGTGGAGAGTCAAAAATTATTTTTATGGTTCAATAAATTCAAAATAGATAATAGCCATTCATTAAATACAAATGAAAACAGTCTGATATGTAATAGCACGAACTGCCATGTAAAAGAATCATTATTTTCCTACAGCCTTACTTGCTGATGATAAATGTTATGTATTCCTTATTTTGCTGTTATGTAATGTTATAAACAGTAACAGACTTTTGGTAACTTTGACTGATTACTAGCTATATGTAATGTAACGTAATGAAATTGTGCCATTCTGGAACAAATTTGTAACCCACGGTATCTTATCCTTAACAAATATGTGATGTAACCATACTAGTACGTAGTTCTTCGGAACTAACCATAGAAATCCTTCAGGCCTACAAATAAGTATGGATTAATACAGATTTGATAAGGACCAAAACAGATCAGTACATTCCAATACTGTTTAGTAGGGATATACAACAGTTGTTTGATCAGTGGTCAAATAATGTGCATGTTGGAAACTGTCAAGGATATACAAGTAATAAAATAGGATTTGTCCAAGGACATACTGTAATGGGTATTTAGAAAAAAATCAAAACAAATCAGCCTGATTTTTTTACACAGGAAACCCATAAAACCCTTGAATAGCCAGTTATAAATTGATTTCTTTGTTCTTTAAAGATACTGAATAGCAGTAATATCAGAAGATTTATTAAATCTGAAATATCTAAAGAACACATCCAATTACAATATTCACAATTCTGCATATCAATTATCAATTATTACAATACATACAATAACTTTTCCCTTACCTTTATTCCAGCCACAGGTATTTACTATCAAAGGTCCTTTCTCTTTCAAGTCTACATATTTAGAGAAGCATTTCTCTATACAGGTCAGGTATCTAGTGGGATCATCTGCTGGTGTTACTCCTCCAAAAAAACAGGAACTGTCAATAACAAATAAATATTGAGGCAAAGAAAGGGTATATATTCGATGTACATGATTTAGAATAAAAATAATCTTGAAAACTAATTCAAAGTGTCATGTTGCATTTGACCATAAAAATCTACAAGACTTATAGAAAAGGATATTTTCTTTCTTTCATAATGACGTCCATTCTCATGAAAATTTAAAACTATAACAAAGATTACTCCATTTACATCTTAATTAGGCATTTATATAAGATGAACCATATTTTAAGCTGAATTCTAACTAAACGTGTTTCTTACTATAAAATTTAATTTTACATTGGGTTGTGAAAATCAATATTGCCAAATTGCTTTCACTCTAAGAAGTTTGTCCCCCTTTCGTTGTTCAGTTTACTCCTACACCTGTACACACATTGGTTCTTGCTACAAATTAATGGTTCATACTTACAAAACTGCTGGTCTCTGATGAGTAAATGGAGGTCCTGGAAAAAAGAGTGTTTCAGGTTTTTTTTTTAATTGATAACTGCATCTAGACATAAATAAGTGTTTACTTCTTAAGTTATATTTCTTTTTTCATTTATTTACAGTAAAGCAAACTTTCTTTAACCATAATGTTCATCAATTGTTTTTAATTACCTAAACAGACCTACTGAAAAAAAAACCAGGAACACACTATTGAATACTATTGTTTTTAAAAGAGAGATAACCTCAGCCTCCATTGCCTTTCAAATGCATTTATTTTTCATAAAGTAAAATTTTAGATTACGTTCTTAGTTCTATAAATTTTTTGTGAAAAAGGGAGATAATATAGCCATCGAAAATTTCATTCAAAGGGAGATAACCAATTCATAACTATTCAAAAGCACATAACAAATGTTGTCAGGTAAAATTTATAGTTTTGTGGTGCCTTAAATACCAGCATATTTAGTAGTTGTTTGTCATATTATTTTCCAACCTAGTACTGGCTCAGAAACACAATGCAGGGAAACACAACCAGGTGGGGTAAACTCTGTCTGTCCAACATCACATTCAAGAAAGTAAACTCTATCAACTCTAAAATGAAATAAAAGTATGGCTACAGAAATACATGTACTCAATTGTATTCCTAAATATAACAGTTATGATGGTTGATTTTGATAAGAATTTTTACCATTTATTCAAAAAGTGTATAGACTCGATACATTCAGACCCTGACTCATGGTATACTGGTATACACACTTTTATTTTGTTACATACTGTACATGCTGTTTTTCAACCTATAAATGTTACTTGTTATTGTCAGTGTCGTTGGGTTACTGACTCATTGAAGTATACCTCACATTTCTTAATATTCATAATCTTATATTTAGATTATAATACGAATACAAAATCTTTAGAATTGTGACAAATTTTTAAAACCCCTTCTTTATTTATAGAAATGTTTCCAATTGGGCAATTAGCTGATATATGTAGTGTTTACAGTGAACTTCTCCACAAAACAGTAAATGTCAAAAGCTATGTTGGGAGTGTTCTCTTCATTTAGAATATTATGGATCCTAAATATCCTTTAGCTATTTATTCAAACCACACTGTTAAGGGGGCTCCTGGGTATAAATGATTTTTTTTTTCTAATATAGGATTTCGCTGTATTTTTTTTATCATATACTTAAAAGAAAAATGAAATAAAAAAATTGGGTCACCGTTCATTTAAGCTTACAATCTGCCTCCGGAAGAAGCATACATTTTTGTTAATGTCCTTTTTTTCTGTTGAACTAATAGGAGAAATAAAGGTAATATTGAAATTAAAAAAATAACCTAATTACAGAAATCGCTTAAATTTAACAATTATTTAGTTTATGTACAGCTTATTTGAAAACAATAATAAACCAGATGCTCCGCAGGGCGTAGCTTTATACGACCGCAGAGGTTGAACCCTGAACGGTTAGGGCAAGTATGGACACAACATTCAAGCTGGATTCAGCTCTAAATTTGGATTGTGATTAAATAGTTGACACAGCATAGGTTTCTGACACAGAATGAATGTGTTCTAATGAACTTAAAATTTTTGTTTCTCTTAGAGCAATTTACTATGCTGTTGAATATTAATCCTCTCAAAAAAATGTTTGAAGAAATTTTCTTTTTTATTTATGAAATTTCAAATGAGAAAAATTGAACCCAATTTTTTTAATCACATCCCCCTTTCCCTTATTCCAAAACTAATCTCAATTAAAATTTCTAATGGAGTTTGCAACAATAACTACTCATTTAAATACATCATAAAATATTAAGATGTAAAAAAACTGCTTGTTATCACTGAATGGTAAAGATTATTTTAATTTATCAGTTGGTAGTAAAAAGTGAATATACATTGTATATTGTATAAAACAAAGATTTAAGTTGATTCTGGACAAAGAAAGATAACTCCAATTAAAAAAAAATCTTGCTATTGCACAATATTTTGCAATTAGATATTTCTTGCTAACTATTCTGGACAAAGAAAGATAACTCTAATTAAATTTTTTTTTGATATTTCACAATATTGTGCAATTAGATATTTCTTGCCATTGCGCAATACTGTGCAATTGAAAAGACTTGCTATTGCACAATACTTAATATAATAATTTTATATCCTGATTTGGACCAACTTGAAAACTGGGCCCATAATAAAAAATCTAAGTACATTTTTGAATTCAGCATATCAAAGAACTTCAAGATTTCAATTTTTGTTAAAATCAGACTAAGTTTAATTTTGGACCCTTTGGACTTTAGTGTAGACCAATTTGAAAACAGGACCAAAAATGAAGAATCTACATACACAGTTAGATTTGGTATATCAAAGAACCCCATTTATTCAATTTTTGATGAAATCAAACAAAGTTTAATTTTGGACCCCGATTTGGACCAACTTGAAAACTGGGCCAATAATCAAGAATCTAAGTACATTTTTAGATTCAGCATATCAAAGAACCTAACTGATTCATTTTTTGTCAAAATCAAACTAAGTTTAATTTTGGACCCTTTGGACCTTAATGTAGACCAATTTGAAAACGGGACCAAAAGTTAAGAATCTACATACACAGTCATGACAGTTAGATTCGGCATATCAAAGAACCCCAATTATTCAATTTTGATGAAATCAAACAAAAGTTTAATTTTGGACCCTTTGGGCCCCTTATTATGTTGAGACCAAAACTCCCAAAATCAAACCCAACCTTTCTTTTATGGTCATAAACCTTGTGTTTAAATTTCATAGATTTCTATTTACTTATACTAACGTTATGGTGCGAAAACCAAGAAAAATGCTTATTTGGGTCCCTTTTTGGCCCCTAATTCCTAAACTGTTGGGACCTAAACTCCCAAAATCAATACCAACCTTCCTTTTGTAGTCATTAACATTGTGTTTAAATTTCATTGATTTCTATTTACTTAAACTAATGTTATTGTGCGAAAACCAAGAATAATGCTTATTTGGGCCCTTTTTTGGCCCCTAATTCCTAAACTGTTGAGACCAAAACTCCCAAAATCAATCCCAACCGTTCTTTTGTGGTCATAAACCTTGTGTCAAAATTTCATAGATTTCTATTAACTTAAACTAAAGTTATAGTGCGAAAACCAAGAAAATGCTTATTTGGGCCCTTTTTGGCCCCTAATTCCTAAAATGTTGGGACCAAAACTCCCAAAATCAATACCAACCTTCCTTTTGTGGTCATAAACCTTGTGTTAAAATTTCATAGATTTCCATTCACTTTTACTAAAGTTAGAGTGCGAAAACTAAAAGTATTCGGACGCCGGACGACGACGACGACGACGACGACGACGACGACGACGACGCCAACGTGATAGCAATATACGACGAAAATTTTTTCAAAATTTGCGGTCGTATAAAAATATAGGTCACCGATGAGTTAAAAAAAAATATTTCAAATTTAATGCCAAAAATGGCATTTTTGCACCAAAGGGAGATAATTTGGAGCTTTTTCAATGATATAAACATTTTAAAAGTCATCTGGAGCCAAACCGAATTGTTTTTCTGGGTTGATTTTTGTACCATATCATAAAGTAATAAGGTATAGTGTAATGAATAAAATTTGTAATGAAAAAATAAAGGTTTAATTTTTTGCTGAAATTTTTGTAGTACGAGCCACCTTAACAACTGTTTCACCAGATTGAATGAACATTTAATCACAATTCTTTTCAAAACATTTTACATGGTATGTATTCTTTAACAAAATGTGTGGATTTGTTAGTTTAGACTGATCTGTTGAAGATTATAGATTTAAATGCACTAGGCTGAATGTTAAATGCCTGAAATCTAAGGTATAACTTTATTTCAGACTTGCAAACATCATATAATGATTTTACTAACAACTATTTCTATCTAGAATTTTACATGTATATGCCTCTTTAAAATCTTAAATTGATGTCAGCAGTATAGAAATACATGATTGTTATTCAAATTCTACCACAATTGCAGAATCCTATCATGAAATGATATATCAGTAAAAAGTATATAACATATTCAAGCATGTTAATTTTGAATTTTACCACATTGTAATTAAACCAAATGATCATTGTCAAATGATTTTCATTTATGAAGTAATTGTTTAGATACTTATCTGTATCACTTACTTATCAAGTAGTGAGTTTATTAAATATCTGTTGAGTGTAGATTTCCCAGAATTCTTTCCTCCAATTATTGTAATAACAGGTGATGTTCCTACAATTGTCAAATGTATTGTACAAAATTATTTATTTCGAAGAAAATTTATTCAAAACATAACAACAATGATTGAGCAAGACATACTCATCAATTTGATAGAACAAAACATATTCTTTTAATCAAAATCCTTGCTACAAGGGTCGGGCATGCTGTTTTACTTGTTGGTATGAAGAATTTTTCAGGATGCTGAGCTTTTGTCACAATGATACGCAGTGATTACGCACCTTAAAATATTTTGACACTAAACTTCCTTTGGTTGACCTAATAATTATCAAAACAGAAAGCAGAGTAGTTTTATCTTATCCTTGTGAGTAATGAGTGGAAACAGGTATTTCAAGAATAATACATGTACTCGTGTTATATCTTAATAGATTTGCTTAAATAATTATCATCTAATTTTGTAACATATTTATTTGAATTTAGGAAAATTGAATTGTCAGTGATTGTAAGCCACCACAAAAATAATTTTCTTCCAATCTCTTCTATCATCATTTTCTGTACCTAACATCAATTTCTCATTTTTTTCCTCCTTCATGAAATAACAGAGCCAAATATTTTTTTTCTTTTGTTTGTATAAAATCATGTGGGTTACCATTATTTTTCGTTTTATAATATCTAGAAACCTTTTATACATATGTATCATTTGAATTGTACTTTGATACTATGCCCAGTGATGCATATGTTCATTATCAAAGAATTATCTTACTAATCTCCCTGAATCTCAAAATATTTGTCAATAACTTTAACCAACATGACCAAGTTGTAGTTGGATATCTTTTGTTTAAGATGTTGTTGGCCATCACAATATTTCTAAATATTACCCAAAATGCATTGGATTCTAAAATGGTAAAAAATTAATACATATACATTACCACTTTTATTTCTTATAAGTCTGCATGCTTTATCCTTTAACATCAAGTAGTGACTAGGGAATGTCAGTTTTGGTCTATCATCAAGCACAGTTAAACCTACTCTTAACAGAGATTGTTTCCATCTAGGTAAAGTATTTACATCTTCTTTTCTGTTGAAAATTTCTTGAAATGGTGGATACTGAGGAATTATCTCCATTGACCTTGAATTCAACTTGTCTATTTTCATAACGGCTGACATAGTTTCAGAAATATTTTCTCTTTGTTTCAAACCAATTTTCAGTTCAGACAAAATCTTTTTGGCCAGTGTTTGGTCCTGCTCTATTGCTTCACTCTTAATGGTTAAAAAGCTATTTGAATCTGGCGAGTAAAAGTCATAATGTTTTGATGCTTTAAGATGGCTTCCAAACACAGAAACACACCCATACAATGGTTGCAGACGACAATTTCCTTGGAAACAAACCTCCACATCTTTTTCCATTGCAACCAACAGTCCATCTTGCAAGTCTATGATTTTAACCCTAAAACATAAGTTTGATCAAATAAGTTTTAAAAAAAGGATGTTGAACAGTCAAAAGCATCACTTCCTAAAAATATAAAATTAGTTGATTTCATTTCAGATATGAATATATGGCTAAAACTTCACAGAATTGTTCCTAAAATAGGGACGAAAGATACCAGAGGGACAGGCGTCAAACTCATAGCCATGGCTAAAAAAGAAAAAGACAAACAGACAAATAATAGAACACAACACACAACATAGAAAACTGAAGACTAAGCAAAACGAACCCAACCAAAATTTGGGGTGATTTCAGGTGCTCTGGAAGGATATTATTGCAACGTACTGAAGGTATGCACACTGCAAAATATGGAGAATCTGACTTTAGCTGATCTAATATGAGTCAAAAACCTTTATGGACCTTGAAATAAGGACAGATTTATGAATCTCATTAAAATATCAGTCTGCCATACAAATGTGGAAGGTGCAAAATCAGAAGTTGACATAACTGAACTAGGATTTGTGTTTCAAAGAGCTGATATGATGTGATTTTTTTTTTATCAAATATAAACCTTTACAAATGATTACAAAGGACAGATTTTTTAATACTTTTTATATTTTTAATGTCAGAATTTTGGTATTATATCATGAGGAGAGTGGAATTTTTCACTATCTTTGGGATTGGGCACTTGACAGGAAAACAAATGACACTTGCCATCCTGAAAATTGCTCAATATACGATACATGTACCGAGAAGTATCTCAGCTTCAAAATGATCCATCATATATTTTTGGACATATCAAAATTTATATGGGCTGAGCTACAAAATAAAATTTTCCATTACTGCCTACCTGAAACCTATTACATGTATTAGGCATATATATATATACTGACTTGGTGAATGGTTTTGCTCTTGAAAAAAATTGTAATTCAGAAAAGAATCGACTTTTGAAACGTGAACATGTACAAATTCATCTATGCTTTATTTTGTGTATTGTTGAGCTGTATTAAGCCCCATGAGAAACCAATTTGCTTTGATTTAACTTAAATTATAAAACAGATACCCTTTCAATGTATCCTCTACTATGGTCTGTTCCTCAGCTTCATCTTTGTCCACATTTATACTGTCTGACTTCCTCCTTTTCTTCCTGTTTCTCTTGGTATTTTTTGTACCTTCAGAGTCTTCTGCTGTAGAAGTCTTTTCTGGACTTGAAGCATCACCAACTTCTTCAATAGTTTGATCCTCATCAGTCAAATAATTTGAATTTGTGGAACATTTTCTCTTCCTTTCTGTCTGTCCACCTTTTCTTTTTTCTCTACCAGATATTTTCTCATGGGCTGGTGGAGTTTGTTTCTTTTGCTTTTCACTTATTTTCTGGTATTTCTTTTTACTTTGTGCCCAAAAATTTGTTGAAAACATGTCACCATCCTGAGTTTGCTTTCTTTTATAAATGTGTTCAGTTACAAGACCAGATGTACTTGCATTGTCATATTTTTCAGTAATTTCTGTCTTATCTGATAATTTTCCTAGCACTGGGTCTAAAGTTTCCTCTTTTGAAGTTTTATCTTCTTCATCTGACTTTTTCTTTCCCCTTTGCTTAGAAGGATCACCTGTAACATTTTTTACTAAGGCAGTTTTAGTTTTAGTTTTAGTTTTGCCTGCTTTTTTCAAAGGCTCAGGATCCTCTTGGTGCTTCTTTGTCTTTTCTTTGCTCTTTGCTTTTTGTTTCTTCCTCATGGTTAACTATAATATAAAAGGGATAAAACTAACTAGATGTTAATTCATTCAATTCGAATCATTCCTTGGGTTTTTACCTATAAAATATATTTTGACAGCAACTTATTTTATCACTACCTACTATTAAAGTCATATGAAACCAGTGAGTGGTGAAAAAAAACGTTTATCCAATTCTTGAACCAATGAATGTTTATATCATAAACTTAGTCCTCTGTGAACGATTTTATCATTTGTTACGCAAATACATCGTATTATCGTCTTTTTATTTTCTCTCTGCCTGTTATGATTAAACAAATATGGCTGCTCATTAAATGCCGTGTTTTGAAGCCGAAGTTTACCAATTTTCATCTAATAGTAAACAAATATCAAAAAGCATGGGTATTGAGCATGTGTTTAACATGTACAATCAGATAATTGTTTATTTTAATGACAGATCCATGCGTATTGCGATCACCGGATTTTTACGAGGAGGGTTACGCTCAGGTCACTATGCATACAGAAAATATGTCGGCGAATTGCTTCCTGGAAGCAAGCAATTAAAAATAAGTAAACTTCTTCAAAATGTGGACAAATTAAACAATTTTCCTCAGAAAAAAGTATATGTACATAAGTTGTATAATGAAAACTATCCATTTAGTTATAAAAAAACATAAGCATATTTTTTTTTTAATTTGAGGTTTCTTATGACTTTAATATTGCAACTAAAGTTTGGTCTTATCATTATCAAAGTCAGTGACCATATGATTATTTTATATCATTAAAACAGAAATTGATGCGTCAACAACATATAGTATTTTAAGAAAAATCTATGGAGTAGAATAAGAGATTTGATGATTTTAAGAAAAATTTAAGAAGGTTTTTCGTTCATTTTATGTGCTTTCTACAGTATACCAATATTCACCCATATTGAAAGAAGTCAATCTGTAATATATTTCAGATAATAAAAAAGATAAATGCATTATTTTTTTCAATTTTCAGTTGAATTTCAACGAGCCAAGGTTGTAAGAAAGTTTTAGCAAAATCTGCCACATAGCACATTTACTGTTCCTTGACCTTTAAAGCAAACTTTATAGACAATAGAAAATCAAGAATTAATTCAATATTCAAATAATTTCTGTCATACCCATGTCATAGCAACAACATTTTAAAAGGTGTATCAGAGAGGCAAATACTTTGTTGTGAATATTTTATCTGACCTGAGATAAGAATTACAAATCATGAAAATAACATCCAGGCAGAGTAAATAAAACCAAAGGTATGGAGAAAAATAACCTGTACTTTTGCAACAAGGAAGTGAATGCAACAGCCAATTGTGTTTTTTAAGACCTATACTTGAATATGCATGGACAGTTTGGACAGTTTGGAATCCCAGTACATACCTAGAAAACAAACTAGGAAAGCCACAAATAAAGAGCAACTAGATTTACAACAAACATAGCTGACATTATGTATGGTATGGAATTTTCTCATTTTTGAAGGTCATATGATTGCCTATTATTGCTTACATCCACTTCATTTCAACTTCAGTGGTCAGTTGTCTCATTGGCCACCATACCAAATTCTCCCTATTTCTATATTTATGATATTCCAAAGCAGAAGGTTCCATAACCAATATATATATTGAAAGAATTTAAGTGGAAATTACTGGCAGGGAGAAGATCAAACAGAATTATATAAATGAATCATAAAAGATTAATCATTTAGTTAATAGTAAAGCCAACATCCCAACAACAGACATTGTCTAGAATACTACTTACAGCCACATCCAACAATTAAATATCTCATTAACTTAAACAGACTCATACAAATATAGTTTATCACTAATCCTTTTCCATGATTCTGAGTTCGGCCAAATCAGAAAATGGGTCCGGACTTGGATTCCAATATGGATTAGCTTAATGTATGCATCATCAGACAATGCCAGGAATATATTGGATTACTATTTTTTAACCATTTGAACCATTTGAAAAAGAAAGTCTTTTTCTTCAATTTAGTAAGGAACTGAATTCATTGATGAATGTCTATGGTTCCTCATTCTCTTATCTTAATTATTCTCAATAATACAAATATACTTAACATGGACCATACTAGTCCAAATAATTATATGACGTCTTTGAAAGCTACTTCAAATTTTTGCTTTGACGATTTCCTGCATCGATGTAAGGCGTCAAAGAAAAAAAATATAATAGCCTTTCAAGACGTCATAATTATTTGGACTAGACTAGGACCATGCATAAATTTTACAAGATGTAGCAGCTTTTCCTTTGTTTTCTACTGCATAGTGGCGACAATTGCTTGGGGGAAGTCAAGGCATAGACTTGCGCAACCTGTTGAAAATAATTTTTTTCAAAAAAAATATATTTAATAATAAACTGATAAAATCATAAAGTTGAGCATACTGGCTCCTTTTTTAGGGGACTTATAAAGTGAGAAACGGAATCGAAACGAAACGAAACGAAATATAACGAAACGAAACGAAATACAACGAAACGCAACGAAATACAACGAAACGAAACGAAATGTAACGAAACGAAACGAAATGTAAAAATGAAGAAACAAAACCCTCTTCAAAAGCATCAAATATATTGCCCCTCCCCAGCCCTTTTAGTTCAAAAGAAATTTTCCTCAATCATAATACAAATACTTCAAAATAAAACTATTATATAGAAAAGATGTTTTCAAATTCAATTATACAAATGTCATGTATAAAGAAGTCTTTTCAACGACCCTGTAATTGGACAGGTCCATGATTTCAATACGGGTGGTGTAAAAGGGATTGAATTTGCCGTGCAGAAAGAGTCACGAACACAAATATTTAAATGGTGACGCCCCTCACAAGAAAAAATGATCTCCCCTTTCTCAAGTTTCTCGGATTTACCGAGTTTAATAATGCTATGTAAGTACTTATATTCGAAAAAAAATATTAGGACAGGAACTTGTTTTTCCCCAATAGTACCGACCGTGCAAGGGCTTTATAGCCAGTCAAGGTCGTTAAAAACTCCCGTAGTACCCAATAGTTCTCCGTTTCTGATATAAAGGCCAAAAGATTTTTTTCAACGGCTTTTTATAGTTCGTTCCTATATTGGACGGTCTTCAACAATGAGCGAAGCCCGTACCGCATAGTCAGCTATAAAATGCCCCGAAATGACAAATGTAAAACCATTCAAACGAGAAAACTAACGGCCTAATTAATGTACACAAAATTAACGAAAAAAAAACAAATATGTAACACAGCAACAAACGGCAACCACTGAATTACAGGCTCCTGACTTGGGACAGGCACATACATATACACATACATGCATACTGTGGCGGGGTAAACATGTTAGCGGGATCCCAACCCTCCCCTAACGTGGGACAGTGGTGTAACAGTAAAATATAGGAACGAACTATAAAAATCAATTGAAAAGGGCTTAACTCATCAGATGGATACAAATAGAAATACATAGACAAAAACCAGAGTGGAATTGTTTTCGAAATTCTTGCACAAAACAGGGTAAAACATTCATATCTTATTATATTATAAATGTTCTCGTCCTGAATATTTATTTAACTTGCCACTGGACGTTAAAGACCATTTATATACATTAACCATCAAACCCCTAAAATACTCTTACAATAAATCATTTGTTTATTCACAATTTATTATGACCTGGGCTATTGAAATATTTTGCCATTATGGTCTATAAAGATATCAGATATCAGCTGGTTAGCTACTAAAAATTGCAATGACTCAACATCAAAATATTTTTAAGTTCTGTTTCCTTAACTACTAACACTGTCGAAATAAATTTTAAAATGTACATGTATAAGGGTACTTACATTTTCTTTTCCTTCTCATTGGGCTCCATTTTGCGTAATAACGGTTGAATAAAAAATATTCCTATTATATATACCCGGCTGGAGCCCGTGCAACATCTGGTGCTGAAATCGTTTAATAAAACTTCAAAGACCTTTGATTTTTTTTCTCACGCTCACAACTTACCCATATATAAACTCAGGCATGTTAAAGGGAGCCGACAGGATGAAAGACAATGCCTTTAAAAAAGTATTTTTGGAACATCAAAGTGTTATATTGTACGTCAGAACGGGTAGCACGTCCACACGGGGTTGTAGAAAAGTATGCAGTCTTTCAATAAACAATAAATTAATTTACAATCCTCAATTAAGAGATCAAAGGAGTTTTTCTTTTCATTTTACATACTGTTTTAGGTTGTAACAATGATAACTACATCAACAGCACCACACAATTGCATAACATAAGGGTCAGATTCATTTCGTTGTATTTCGTTTCGTTTCGTTATATTTCGTTTCGTTTTGTTGTATTTCGTTGCGTTTCGTTGTATTTCGTTTCGTTTCGTTATATTTCGTTTCGTTTCGATTCCGTTTCTCACTTTATAAGTACCCCCTTTTTTACTGCATGGTGGCTTGAAAAGAAGCATGAAAAATAAACAGTAGTTTGATTGATGGAAATGCAGAATGTTGGACTTACATTAAAAAGTAAAACCTGATCAAAATATCTTTCTTAAACGTCAATAAAATGAACCAAATCAAAAACATGCGGTTCAGACCACTTTCACTTTCTACTTTCGCTTTTGGAATTTATCAATGTCACCAACACGTTTAAAATAAGGCGTACTTTCTTTGCATACGATTCAAGCTTATTTTTGATAAGTTTATCAAGAGATTACTTCCCTTGCAGTTATTGGAAAAGCCGATAAAAACGCCGATAAAAACATCCAAGTGCTTAGACAGCAAATGAGAAGTCCTAAATTTTATAAATGTATTTGAATTTAATTTTTATATATAGTTCACCATTTAATATAGTCTTGCAAACGATTCTACTCCCACTGATTATTAGCTAATAATCGGCTATTTGGCTCACAGGTAGTCCAGATAATCATGCCGTCTGCTGTGGGTATTTTTCGATTTTGACTTTTTTTGATCCCACATTGACGCAGGAAGGCGTCCCAGAAAAAAATTAAAATAGCCTTGCCAGACGTCATAATTATTTGGACTAGCTCACAGGCCGAGTTCACTTGAAACTCTCGAGTTAACTTTACTTACTTGGGTTTCAACAATACGATTTTACTTGAACCACTCGAGTTAACCCCTCGTATTCTGGTTCCGTCCCTTACCGAGCCATGGTTAAACTCGAGAAACTCTTGAATGACGTCAAACCAATAGGAATATTTTGTTTTTTATGCTTGGTCAGGGCCTTACCCTAGAGTTACTTAGAGTTGTTCCGAATATCAACTCTAGTGCGTTCACGTGATAGTCAATTAACTTGATCTGAAGTTGATTGTAGAGTTTCAAGTGAACTCGGCCACAGGGTCTGACCGAATCCGGTCAGTTTGCACCCATTCACGTTCGCATCCATTCACGTTCGCATCCAATCACGTTCGCGCCCTTTTAATTTCGCACCCTACACGTTCGCGCCCAATTTTTATTGGTTTTGTGTTTGATAACTTTATAACCAAGTTTTGGCAAGTGTATTCCTATTAGTATATTTGTTGTCATTGTCTCAAAATAAAGTGAGACAACGTGTTTTTTGTGTTGAATAAATCTTAATCATGTTTTGGATAGTGTATTGTTAAAATATTTTTAATCATTGTTTCGAAATAAAGTGAGATTTTGACGACCGTGATTTTTGCATGGAATAAATCTTAAATATTAATCAATTTTGGTTAGTGTATTGCTATAATTTTTTATTTAATTGTTTCAGATCAACGGGGCCAATCTGTTAAAAAACAATTATCTTTTGTGTTTTTCATTTAAAATTTTCAATGTTTTACTCATTCGAAGCTAAATACATGCAGTATTTACATCAAGGCAATTTAAAACAACGATCATGATTTTCTAATTCAACTGGAACTTGATTTTAAATTGGGTGCGAACGGACCTTGGGTGTGAACGTGCAAGGTGCGAACATGTAGGGTGCAAAAGTGCATTGGGTGCATCCTACCTGATACCTTGTCTTAGTTCAAATAATTATGACGTCTTGGAAGGCTATTTAATAAATTTTTGCTTTGACGCCTTCCTGCGATGTAAGGCCTCAAAGAAAAAAAATATTAGCCTTATAATTATTTGGACTAGGACTAGGACTTGTCTCAGAAAATTGTGGACTAGGACTTGTCTCAGAAAATTGTACAGATTTTTGTTTACACAAAACTAGTCTACAGTGTATTTATTAGTTGCTTTGGTGATTTAAATTTCATTACATTCACTTGTTCAAATTAATTGATGTCTTGAACCAATAAATATTATTGCTATTTGGAAATTTTTTCCCTTTCATCAAAGAATCTACATGTACGCTGGTTGAACTTTTGTCTTGAAATCATCAAACAATCACTTTTCCATTGTAGTGTAAAATAAATTTGGGAACCTTTACTTTGCCATATCCAGTTATGGCAGATGGACGGTGCAAGGGATGTAAAGCCAGTCATGGTCGTTCAAAACTTCCATCGTTTGTGGAAAACAAATAGCGATACAGTGTATGGAATCTTTGTCCGTTAACCTGAAAAATTATTACTGGCTGTCATTCTTGTTTGCTCCTTTTCACATATGCACCCCCTACATTTGTATCCTGGATCCATTCCCTCTTGTTTATAAAGGTTTTGTATTGAATAAGTTTTTAATCATGCTTTTTATATAGATAATAGACTGTTGGTTTTCCCGTTTGAATGGTTTTACATTACAAATTTTTAGGGCACTTTATAGCTTGCTATTGGTTTCAGCCAAGGCTCTGTGTCAAAGGCCGTACCTTGACCTATAATGGTTTACTTTTATAAATTGTTATTTGGATGGAGAGTTGCCTCATTGGCACTCATTCATGTACCACATCTTCATATATATTTTTAATAGTTAGTGTATTGGCTATTGCTATAAAGAATAAACTAGATAAGTTTTTTTTATTGTTTTGAAATAAAGTGACATTCTAATAATGTTTACAGGTTTTTCTTTTGTGAACCATTTAAAATTTGACGAAATGGATAATGAATATTGTCATGATGATCAAAGACTAAGTTATTTGTTTATAAAACTTGTAAAAGAGAGACAGAAGATTCAAAACCTCTATCAAACTCATCACAGTCAATAAATAATTATCTTTTAATATTTTAATTTCAAATCTTCATTCCCAACACATCTTTGGTGTTAGTTTGAGATTTCTATGGTTTGTTGAATACGAGTTATATTATCCATTAACAATGGCGTAGCTAGATCTGAAATTATGGGGTCTGCTCGACAGTCTAACAGTTCCATAGTCCGACGGTTCAATGGTCCGAGGGTTTAATAGTCCGAACTTAGTTAAACATAGGACCCTATGGGATCGTCACTTAAAGATCTTTTTGTCTGAAACCACTGAGTTAATTGGGACCAAACTTAAGTAGAATGGTCCTTGGGTGGTCCCCTTCTGAAAACTATGTCCGACATAACCGATCTCCAACCAAGATGTCCGCCACAGCTGAACTTAGCTAAACATAGGATCCTATGGCGAATTCACATCTTCACTTTCTTCTTGTCTGGAACCAGTGGGCCAATTGGGACGAAACTTTGGTTGAATGTTCCTTAGGTAGTCCCCTTCCAAAAATATTTCCAACATCCTCAACCTACAAACAAGATAGCCGCCAAAATCAAACTTAGTTTAACATAGGACCCTATGAGAAATTCACTTACATATTTTATTATCTGAAACAACTTAGCAAAATGGAACCATACTTTGCATCAATGGTCCTTGGGTGGTCCTGTTTCAGAAATAAGTCCAATCATGAATGATCCGGACCACCGACCAAGATGGCTGCCACAGTGAACTTAGTAATATTGGACCCTTTAGGAAATAACTTAAAGATTTTGTCGTCTGAAACCAAAGAGCCAATTTTAACTCTGGCTTACAAATGATGTCTTGAACCAGGGTTGGCAAAAACCCGGGGTTTTATGAGTATTGCCCAGCCCAGTGGGAAATACTGGGAAAACCTGGGTTTTACTGGGTTTTAGTGGGTAATACTGGGCAATACTGGGTAATATAAGATATTTGTCTGAAATTTAAAGAGGATTCAGTGATATACACAAATGCAATACATTTAACATGCTTAATAAGATATGTATACCCTATTTTGTTTGTTTAACATTTGTCTAGATTGGCAAACTGTAAATAGAAAGCAAATAAATCATTTTTTTTCAAATGAATATAGCTCCTATTAAGAATTAACAATTACATGTATTAAAGAAACATCACATAATGTATATGTACTGTCACTAATTAATAAGTAATTATTCAGATTAGAACACAGATTTGTTTATGTAACAATCATCAGTCCTTTCAATTTTATAAGTGTTAATGGCATGACCCTGTAGGGTGTTTATTTAGCAATATGAATGTATAACAATTAACATAAAGTTAACAATTCACTTAAACACTGCAATAAAATGCATTTTTCAAAGTTTGGATTATTGAAACCATACTTGGTAATTAAAAGGTATCTTTAAATGTGCAAATCTTGTATTCTGCCTACATATAAAATTAAAAGAGAAGAGAATGAAATTGATTTTTTTTTAGAAATGACTGTCAATGGTTATCTGTATAAAAAGTATATATTTAGCTGTTATACTATGAAACTACACCAAGTCTTTAATTACTATTTTGTGTTAAAATAAGCTTAAAAAATCATATTGCCCAGTAATGCCCACTATTACCCATTTCTGGGAGTATTGCCCAGCCCGGGAAAACCCGGGTTTTCCCGCCTGGGAATTCCCAGGTGGGTAATACTTTGCCAACCCTGTCTTGAACATCTAAGAAACAATCATCTTAAAAATGAAATAGTGCAGCATTTGTAAGCCAGGGGGCAGCACTTGTCAGTCAAATGAGTACTGTTAATACGTCGGACTATCACTACGGCCTCGAAATTATATTGATGCCAAACCATGGCCACTTGATGAAGGAAAACATTGGAGCGATCATGATTTTGGGTTATCAGACCTGGGTTCCATGCATATAATATATAATATTATTCATCATGAATATCTTTTTATTATGTAAATGAGCAAATAGATATAGATAGAAAAAAGCTACATGTATGTAACCATTTTATTTTGATATTATGAAACAAAATCATATACATGTACTTCATGATTGAAAAACTTAAGATACATGCATGTAAGACTCTATTTCTAAAGACTTAAAAAAGATTCATGTGTATAACCTTATAGTCTCTCTTAAAACAAAATACAAATGTAGCAAGCAGCATGGGAGAGATCTTTTTAAAGAAAAGGTTCATCCTACAATGTAGGTCAACAATGTGTAAAATCTACTATATACTGTAAGGTGTACAAGGTATATTGTAGATGTAGTAGCTATAGTATACGATATAGTACTGGTGTTGCTGTTTTTTGTTTTAAATACTATTTAAACTGATATTTGTTTAAGATTCATACATGCATTACCACTATATATATTCATTTAGCTTTTAAAAACCTGTATTAGAACTGCAGTGTTCAAATTGAATTTAAAATGATTTATTTGATAAATTTTCTAAAGTTAAATGTCATTTCAGGTGGTACATGTACAGAAGATTTTACTGACTGGTTAGTGGTAAACTGGTAATTATAATGAGGTCGTGATATTGATGATCATGTTATAACTCTGATACTCCTTAGAACTTTTCATATAATTATACATATATATAAATAATTTTATTTGTGCTCGAATAAGTAAAATGGAGGAGACCGGCAATACAAAAAAAGAGGCTAGCGATATCAAATCAGAAGATGTTAATATAAAAACTGGAACTAGTGATATAAAATCAGAGGCTGGGAATATAAAAACTAAAGCCAGTGATATAGAAACAGAAGATATCAATATAAAAACTGAAGCTAGTGATATAAAAACAGAGGTTAGTGATATCAAAAAGGAAACTAGTGATATAAAAACTGAATCATATGACCAAGGTGATATCAACAATACCGGTACTGTAGATGATGACATAGAACAACTAACATCTGAACACAATGATGGAGAATATGATGAGATAAATGAAAATAGCACAGATAAAAATATAGATGAAATGAATTCTTATAGTCAACTTGGTCAAGACTTATCACAAAATGTAATTGAAGGTCAGAAGCCAAGGTTAAGTGAAAGTTCTAGTGACGGAATGATGTCAAACAGTCCATCAGTAAGGTCAAGGTTGACTTCAGCTGAAGATACTGATTCTACTATCAAGCCAGGTAACCAAAAGGATTCTGATAGTTCTGACAGCAAGAGCATAGAAACCCTGGACTATACAAGTAGTGAAGATAAAAGTATAGAAACAATAGATAGTGAAGATGACAAACAGAAAGGGGATAATTCAGATGTCACAAATCGTCCAGAAAGTTTGATACTTACTGGTAATAGACCAGCAAATCATGAAAAGAGGCGGAGTCGTAGTGATGATCATAAGAAGATTGACACCACCAGGACTTTGAGTAGCAGCACGGCAGTTGATATTCCATTAAGGAGAGACTCTGAATTTGAGAACATTGAAGAAACCATGTTGTCAAAAAGTATGCCTCATGGTACAGTGACAAGGAAGGGTGATATGATAGAGTTTGTTGCTGATGATTTGCAAGAAATGATCAAAAGAAGTAGTCCTCTCACTCAGACAGGTATAATTTAACTTATCCAGACTCGAAATTATGTTTCTCTAGCCAACTTAAACAAATACTAAAAAATCTTCCATAAAAGTTTATTTGATAGGGATCACTAAAGATTATTAAAGTAATACAAACAATCTGAGGATTTTCTCAATGCTAGACAATGTCACATACCAGCAGGAACATTTAATTAATTTACACTTATATGGGATAGGCATTTAATAATGGCAGAGGTCTGTGTGCAGAGTTTTCAATTTAAAGTTGTTGATGATGTTATTCAGTCAATATAAATAAAGATCACGAAAATTTAAGTTTGATAGTTGCAATGAATAAAAGCAAAAACATTTTTTAACTGTAACAAAATTCAAATTCAAATGATATAACTAGAACGTACTGAGAACCAACAGAAATGCAACCTTACATGTATTTTCATTACACAAATGAACAAATTTGACTTAAGCGTTACAAATTAATGCATGGTGTATGAATGTTTTTGTATTTTTCTGCTTTTTTATCAGCATCAAGTGCAACAAGCAGCAGACGTTCCAGTCTAAGAAGTTATTCAAGTGTATCCAGTTCAACATCTTCTGCCATAGGGACAGCATCAGGAGTGTCTCGATCACCAAGTAGTCTGTTCCAACAGAGTCCTGATGATATCCCACCTATTGACCCTCAAGCAATTCATGACCTTGAAATGCATGCACTGAAGGTTGCAGACAACCTTGACCTTTTAATGGGAAACTTGAAAACAAACTTGCACAAGGTATTAATTTTAATTCGTGCTTAATGAAAATAAGAAGTATTAAAATATTTTGTTGTGATTTTCACAAAATATATTGTTTAATAAAGTAAAATCACAAAAACACTGAACTCCGAGGAAATTTCAAAACGGAAAGTCCCTAATTAAATGGCAAAATCAAACGCTCAAACACATCAAACAAATGGATAACTACCATAACTGTCATATTCCTGACTTAGTACAGGCATTTATCAAGTTATATAAATCAGATGTTAAACACAAGTTATCTCCCATAAGACATATTCTGTTATGCAGTAAATAATTGAAGTCACATTTTTGTTGTATTTTTTATCTGGTTTTCATGGTAAATTAGTTTTTATGCCCCACCTACGATAGTGGAGGGTCATTATGTTTACTGGTCTGTGTGTCCGTCTGTGTGTCCGTCCATTCGTCCCTCTTCAGGTTTTTGGTCAAGATAGTTTTTGATGAATTTGAAATCCAATCAACTTTAAACTTAGTACACATGTTCCCCATGATATGATCTTTCTAATTTTAATGCCAAATTAAAGTTTGTCCCCAATTTCACGGTCCCCTGAACATAGAAAATGATAGTGAGAAGTTCAGGTTAAATTTTTTGGTCAAGGTAGTTTTTAATGAAGTTGAAGTCCAATCAACTTGAAACTTAGTACACATGTTCCCTATGATATAATCTTTCTAATTTAATTGCCAAATTAAAGTTTTGACCCTAATTTCACAGTCCACTGAACATGGAAAATGATAGTGCGAGTGGGTCATCCGTGTACTATGGACACATTCTTGTTTTCTATACTTCATAGTATTTGGTTTTTGTGTATCTAAAATATAGCTTTAATGTAAATTGATTGACAAAAAGGCAGAGAGAAAACTAAAGTAAAAGAATTTCAGGAAACCATCTTTGTAGAGAGAAGATTTGCAGTTATTGAAATTAGGGTGGTTATATAACAATCTCAAATGGATTATTGAAAACAAAATTAAGATATTTCTGTTTGCTAAAGCTGGACCATGGCTTGTAGTGAAATATTGAAAAAGAGTTGCAACAAAAGTTAAATTTTATGTTGACTATGTAAGAGTGTGGTGTTTAGATTTTTCATAAATTTACAGAGCCAAATGCAACCCAAAGCTTGCGTTTTCTTTGGAATATTGAAACTATTAGTAATCAAGTTCTGTGCTGTGCATGTTTATATTGGTTAGTCCAGTATTGATATCCTTGTATTGCATATTGTAGATGTCAGCAATAACAGTGGGATGTTTGAGTGCATATAAAACATCTGTTGATACAACCTGTGATTCAGTTGATGGTAGTATTAAGGTATGTATAATATTCAATACATATAACCAGTCTAGCTTCATAGCAAACTTCTGATAAGGTATTAAGTTAGTTTTATTACTTTAAATTTGACCTAGCAATAAATAAGACCACCATTTACCTACCTTTAATTAAACAGTGTAATGATGATAAGAGTTTTTAACGACTTTGACTGGCTATATTTGCTCTATTATTCCTCATTTCTATTTTCAATCACGGCAGGAAATCACAAAATGTAAAATTTTGATAACAAAAAAAGAATTTTGATCTTCAGTGTGTAATCATGATTGTTGCATGACAGAAGTAAGATCAGATGTTGCTAAATATCAAATCAAAGGTCACAGAATTCCATTAAGGAATAAGGTTTAAAGACAACTTGGTTCTTTACAAAGGGAAACATATTCAATATTAATTAGAAATAAAGTCTATACTCTATGTTGCCAGTGTCATCTAGTATACAAAACATGCCAAGTTTACTGTAATGCTGAAGTGCTGGTTAAAAAGGACAAATTGCAACTCAACACATGCGAAAGTTAGCATATAAAGAAAAGGTAGTCAATAGAAATATATATGAAGCACATGAATGATAGCATACATTTTTTTTTTCTTTCTCAGTAATCAACTTTGATTTTTTGCTGAATGGGAGAAGGCGCTCAATAAACTTTTTAAAAAATCATTTGAATGTAATTTTCTTTTTCAGTCCATGTATGCTTTAATGGCAAAATGTGAGGAATTGAGTAACAGTATGAAGCCAGTTAACAAACTAGCAGAGCAAATGTATCCTTACCATTGATATAGTCGCTATATGTTAGAGATTTTAAAAATAGTTCCTAAGACACATATTAGTTTCAGACATGAACAATTTTGTCATGTAAAGTGAGTCTTAAGAACCTCATATATAAATAAGAAGATGTGGTATGATTGCCAATAAGACACCTCTCCACAAGAGACCAAATGACACAGAAATTAATAACTGTAGGTCACTGTATGGCCTTTAAAAATGAGCAAAGCCCATACCACATTATAAGCTATAACAGTATGGGCCTTGCTCATTTTTGAAGGCCTTACCGTAAGGTGTTTATTTCTGTGTCATTTGCTCTCTTGTGGAGAGGTGTCTCATTGGCCATCGTACCACATCTTCTTTTTTATATTTACATGGGAAATTATGGTTTTATATCTCCCCTTTCTATGTTTAGTTTATGAACAGATAGTGTTTTTGTCGAGCCTTCGACTTTAGTGAAAAAAGCGAGACATAGCGATCCTTCATTCCGTCGTCGTCGTTGGCGTCGTCCACAAATATTCACTCTGTGGTTAAAGTTTTTGAAATTTTAGTAACTTTCTTAAACTTTACTGGATTTCTACCAAACTTACACAGAAGCTTGTTTATGATCATAAGATAGTATCCAGAAGTAAATTTTGTAAAAATAAAATTCCACTTTTTCCGTATTTTACTTATAAATGGACTTAGTTTTTCTGCCGGGAAACATTACATTCACTCTGTGGTTAAAGTTTTTAAAATTTGAATAACTTTCTTAAACTATCCTGGGTTTATACCAAACTTGGACAGAAGCTTGTTTATGATCATAAGATAGTATCCAGAAGTAAATTTTGTAAAAAAAATTATTTATTTTTTCCGTAATTTACTTTTAAATGGACTTAGTTTTTCTGCCGGGAAACATTACATTAACTCTGTGGTTAAAGTTTTTAAAATTTGAATAACTCTTATACTATCTTGGATTTGTACCAAACTTCGACAGAAGCTTGTTGATGACCAAAAGCTAGTATCTAGAAGGAAATTTTGTACCTGTGTATATGTATTGTCATTATAAATGGACTTAATTTTTCTTCCAGTTAACATTACATACAGTCTGCAGTTAAAGTTTTAAAAACATTTATTAGATTCATAAACTATCCTGGATTTTAACCAAACTTGGACAGAAGCTTCCTACAATCAAAAGATAGTATCAAGAAGAATATTTTTATTGATTTTTTTCCTCATTTTTGTTGAGTCTGCAATTAACAGCAAAAGTAGGAGAGACACTGAGTTTTGCGGAACCCTTAAGAATTTTTATTAGATTTTTATTACTTTATCATAGGTCATAAGACGATTTTTTGGCTGAGTAGGACAAAGTCCAAAACAAACTTTAATATGATATGTGATTTTGGGCTGTGTATCTTTATTGAGTAACTGACTCCTACATGTTTTACCCACATCCTTCAAATTTTATAGAAAGATTGCAGACATGTTGAAATTGTGCATCTGATATAGTGGATTAAGGTAAAAACAATTTACTATTTTCAAAGTTGGTAATCTAATAATTTCTGAGTGAAATGTTGGTAATTAGTTTGTGAAATTAAATTCTCTTACAGTTTTAATTTTAACCTAGATCTTTTCTTTTGCAAAATTTTTCAAAGATTGTACTAATTTTTGTTTTTAAACCTGATCTTTGAGACTTCACAGAAAGTTTGCAAATCGTTTTAGTTGTGCACTTTATTGAATTGTTTTAACAGGTCACACAAGTATTAATTTTCTATGATTCCTTAACATTTTCACAGCAAGGAAATCAAAAGACTGTTGGACAGATTTGAAATGCAGATAGCAGACAAACCATGAACTGAGTTAGTTGTGGATATTTTTATTATTATTTGCCATATTGTTGCCAGATAATAATTTCATTGTGGCAGCAATGTTTATACCTCTACTACAAATGTACCCTCTTCTCTTCAACCAAAGTTCACATATTTTTCATTGTTCCTGTAGAGGTTAACCTTATTTGATTTACTTTTTCATTTTTTCTTATTTGATAGCAATGAGGCACAAATTGAGTTGGCCATTCATTTAAGTTGATCTGTTTTTGACAGCATAACGTACACTGCATTTGAAAACTTTCATAGAAATTATATTTGTAAGCTGTATTCAAGAAAACTATCATATGTGGTAGGATTGCAAATTGGACTACAAATGTACTATTCACTATTCACTATTTATAGTTAAAAAGTTGTTAATTTGAAAGTTGAGTTTTGGTTTTGGGTTTAAATAGTGGCAAATAACAGATTAAGGTTGAATATTATCTAGTTGAAGCAGTCCACTCTTGGTCACGTCTTATTAACCCAGATAAAGGCAGATTTGTACCTTTTGGCATGTCTGTTGCTATGTTGCATCTAAATTTATTGAAAATTAGCACTTGCATAATTATATATTGGAACAAAAGAAAATGGGAATAAGAGTGAAATGTGGAAAGTTTCTATCAACTTAAAATCATAATTATGTTGTCAACATACAATAATATTTTCAACGGGTTAGTGCAATTGATCACAAAATTGTTATTACTGTTAAAGTGTTGTGATATGTATCTGTTAATGTTTAACAAATTATAGTGTTGTAGTATGTGTCTGTTGATTGTTAATAAATTATATTACATTCCAGTTAGTCTTTTATTGTTAATTACGTATCTTATTTTACAAATCTCAATAACCAGTGCTTCAGTTATCAGTGAAATGCCAGTTTATCAAACTTAGTGGATGCATGTGTTGTTCTGGTAATTTAGCAATACAGAGTTTTTTTCAGACTATAGAATTAGAAGCATGAGAGATCCCAGAAATGCTCCCACACTACCACTCATCCATGTCAGGTAACTGACCAAATATGAAGTCATTGAATGATTCTGCTCAGTTTTACTGGAGAACTTTGTAAAAATAAAATGTTGTTCATTTAACATGTTGAAAGTTCAAACATGACCATTGTCCTTGACCTCATATTCATGGTTCAGTGACTACTTGAAAAAAAAGTTCAGTATGTTTTGTAATGTGAATTTCTCTCTAATTATGAGTAATAAGATAACTATATTTGGTATGTGTGTACGTAGCTTGCAAGGACCTCATGCCCATCAGACAGTTTTCACTTGACCACAACCTCATTATGTGGATCAGTGAGCAAGGTTAAGTTTTGGTGGTCAAGTCCATATCTCAGATACTATAAGCTATAGGTCTGGTATTTTCGGTGTATGGAAGGACTGCAAGGTGTACATGTCCATCTGCCAGGTGTCATCTGACCTTGACCTCATTTTCATGGTTCATTGGTTATAGTTAATTTTTTGTGTTTTGGTCTGTTTTTCTTATACTGTATGCAATAGGTCGACTATATTTTGAGTATGGATTGATTGTAAGATGTACATGTCTAGCTGGCAGGTATCATCTGACCTTGACCTCATTTTCACAGTTCATTGCTCAGTGTTAAGATGTTGTGTTTTGGTCTGTTTTTCTTAAACTATAAGCAAGAGTCAACTATATTTGTTGTATGGAAGAATTGTAAGCTGTACATATCTGCCTGGCATGGTTTATCTGATCTTGACCTCATTTACATGGTTCATTGTTCAATGTTTAGTTTTCTTGGTTAAGTCTGTTTCTTAGAAACTATAAGCAATAGGTCAACTATATTTAGTGTATTGAATGGCTGTAAGGTTTGGTTTATATGACCTTGACTTCATTTTCTTGGATCATGTTAAGTTTATGTGACAGTTGTAATAAAGTTTTATACTTAGGACTATCAACATAACAATGATAGGTAAAGAAGATGAGATATTTCGGCTTGTGCACTTTTGTTAAAGCAAATCTCGAAGTATTAACTATTTATCAGTTTAACATAGGTTACATTCATTGAATTCTAAAATTTATCATAGATGCTGGCATAGTGAATAAGTTTAGGGAAATATGCATAGTGTTAGATGTAATTTAGCAGTTATTCAATCACAAATCTAATCCTGAAAACTTATTCTAAAATTGAGAAAGGGGGAACGTGTCAAAGAGACAACAACCTGACTGAAGAGCAGAAAACAGCTGATGGCCACAGATGGGTATCAAACACAGTGAGAAAGTCTTGCATCCAGAGGCAGACTTCAGCTGACCCCTCAACAAAAATGTGTAATAGTTCAATGATACTGGATGTCACACTTAACTTCAAAACATTTAAATGAACTAAAATTAAAAATCATACAAGACTAAAAAGGCAAGAGGCTCCTGACTAAAGAGATAGACACAAAAATATAGCATGGTTAACAGGTTTTGTGGGATCTCAACTGAAGCCTCTATTGAATAAACAAACACTCAGTAATATGTACAGTTGCCACAGTAAAACTTTGTTTAAAAGAACTCCTGAGGCCAATGTCAGAATAGTAGACAAAAGAAACTAAGCAAAATGAGAATGATACATAAATAAGGACTTACTAGCAGTTACTGAAATGTCAGCTCCAAATTTAAACTGAATGAAATATTATGTTTTCATCATTTGAAAATCAAGCACAATCCCTCACATAAGAGGTTTAGTATCATACCATCATAAACTAAATATGAGATGAACATAACTTGTATCATGCCAGCAACTGGTTTTAGAATTAATGGGTTTATTTTAGATGCAAAGACCAAATGAGTGAATCAATATTAATACCAAAATATGCAATCTTAAATTTTGTAATGACCTAACAACAGTATGGTAACCATATCCCTTCTGAATAAGATTGTTTAAAGGCTTGGCTAGCTTTTGATATGAATGTCGAAATTTTTGTGCTTTGAATAGGCTGCACAAACAAAATTATAAAAAAAAAAAAAAGCTTAAAATAAAAAGTTCTTGAATGTTTTTTTCTGAAATCTTTAATCATGTAGTGAATTGATTATAGCACATCAATGTTTTGAAACATGGATCAAGTTTCACCCTCCATGTGCCCTATTCTAGACACATTTTCAAATGTCCAAATACAAGTCTGTAGATCTTTCTTTCCTGCAACATTTTATTCTATTTTACTTTTGAATTCAATATAAAAAAAAGTTTGTAGAATTTATTTTCTACTTCATTCATCCTCTGTTTCAGCTAAGAATTTCCTTTTCTTTGCTGTATTCATGTAAGGCCTATACACCCATTCTACATCAGCTGAATCTTTAGTATCAATAGTTCCTAATATAATCTGGTATACTGTAAAAAAAAAAAAAAAATAATAATAATTATTTAATGTTAAGTGTTTGACTTAACTGGTCTTTATACAAATACAGCTAGAACTTCAACAGTCGGAAACCCGGTTGAAATAGAACAAAAGAATCAAAGCTCTTTGTTAGAGAAGGCGAGAAATGTTTACCGTAATGTTTACTATAGTGACAACAATTTTAAAAGTTAATAGAAAAAAACAAAATTACAATTTTCTTCAATTACGAAGTGTTTTATTTTAAAAACACCATTTGCATAAGTTTTCAATTTATTAAATACATAGTTAAGCAGAACGATTAAATATCAAGTCGACGACATGGGTATCTTTCAAGTTGGATGAAGAAAATGCATTACTTCCGATTTAAAAGAAAAAATACCACGGACGGAAAACAAATCAATCTATTAGTTCAGTAATTTTCATGTCTGCCCTTCCATTTTGTGACTCAAAAAAAAATTCCAAAAAATGGGTAACAATTGTATCGAAAAGAGAAAATCGAGTGCACCTTTTTATGTTGGGTCGTGTTTGAGTTGAATATTTTGTCTTGATATCGTACAAAGCAAGAATATTTCATACATCGTCTCGATTCATATTCTATCATTTTTAAATATCAAAGCTACAGGTTGACTTTATAACATAAAAAAATCACAGTACTAAAAGTTGAAATATATGGGTCAAGTGAAATACCTATCTAATGAATCACATAAACAGAGAAGGTGTGTTCGAATAGCTATTTTTTTACTGAAAGTACTTGACGACAGTCTTTCAAGTTGGATGATGAAAATGCATGTCTTCGAAAAATGATAATTTTTGTGTGTGATAACTAGGGTTTATAGTCTTCAACCGCTAAAAAAATCTAGTCTGCCCTTACACGAAATATTAATTAGAATTTTTTTAAATGTTTATGAATTTTCGAAAATTCCACCTGACAACCGATCAGACAATAGTTTTAAGTAGAATCAATGCGGATAAGATCATTCATTATCTGATGCTCATTAGCTAGTTGATACATTTGTCTTTTAAAATACAACTGACATATAAGGATCGTAATGGTGCAATATGGATAAATTTATCGGTTTCCAAGAGCAAAATTAGTAGCGCGTCATCCCTACAATGGCCATTTCTATGATTGTGAAAATGTACTGGCGTAATCGAGATAATTTTGACGAAGTAGAATCCTGACTGTTCAATAGTATGGATTAGTAGATCAATCGGTGACGTACAAGGGACAACTTCACAAGGTATAAGATATAATTACAGTTTTTTTGGTCCCATGCATTTATAAACCAAAATGTTTTAGAATCTACTAAATAACATTTTAGAGACCATAAGACATTACTCTGTCAGCCACCAGTATTTATTTTTGAATGTATCCTTTACATCCGTGTTATGGCTTCAAACTTCTTGCATTAAAATAAAACAAAAACTGTCAACAAATCTCATATTGAGATCTAGATTTGAGACAAAAATTACAAAAAGTAGTATTTGCAGCAAAATGCCATCAACCAGGTGTAAATGGGGGAAAATATTTTTTTTTTAGTAAGGGTTGGCTCATAAATTGTAAACCAAAAACCATAGAAGGCATTTCTATTTGAATTTGACAGGTGTTGATTATTATAGAAAGATGATCTGAATAATTGTAGAAATAGTCAATCAAAATCTAACTATGGATAGATAAAATCAATAGTATCTTCTGACCAACCCCATACATGTTTTTTCCTATAACTGTTCTGAATAATAAGTAAAAAGTTTTTTTTATATATCTGTGTTAATTTAAGACATTGCATTAAACAAGGATGAAAAGTGACAAGAAATTGATAAAACCTGTCGTCAGCTGGCACCGTTGATAGTACTTACCCGTTAAAAAAAAAAATAACACCAGTGATAATGAAACATATGAAATTGAATTTTAACCAAATACTTCTTATGGCTAATGCTTTACTTACACTGCATTTCAAATCTTGGACCAACTTCACTTAATTCAATGTCTTTACCCTCTTCACTTTTCTTGTAAACATGATGCCTAAAAACATAACAGGTATCAAAACTTAATAAATCTTATTGTTCTGGTTCAATCTGATCAAGATGTTTTAATTGATGTGTCATATACATCACCCTTTTCACTAAATTCTCTTACAACCTTAAACTTTTAGACACACAAAAACCAGCTTGCATTAAAGTTTTTAAACGTAGTAATAATTGTGTACAATACATTTCTAGATCTTTTGATTGCTGGACTTTTTTTTACTACTCTGATATATACTACATGAATATGTCAGGTACTGTACTAACAAATCTAATGGTAGTGAAGAGAGAAATCAGTAAAAACAAATTTGAAGAACCATGGTGGATTCATGTAAAAAATGTTTTTTGCCCTATAATAATGTAAATTATGCTACATTTCAAAATATATCTTTACAAGAATTCCAGCAAAATAAATTATTTTTATTGCAGTTGAAAGACAATGTGTTTTGATTATTTGTATTGTTGGGTTGTCTTATTGATGTCTGAACCACTTTTTTATTAATCATATGTATTTCAGAAATTTCCTCGATCACAATAGCGTAACTTATAAAGGACATACATCTATGTCAGTTTATACATTTACCTATATGATATAAAGTCATCTTCATTAGCAAACGTCATCACTCTTTTACTCTCTTCTTTTGGTACTGGGAATAAATACTTTAAAATGTTCATCACCTGAAATATTCACCAGATGCTCGGCAGGGCGTAGCTTTATACGACCGCAGAGGTTGAACCCTGAACGGTTGGGGCAAGTATGGACACAACATTCAAGCTGGATTCAGCTCTAAATTTGGATTGTGATTAAATAGTTGACACAGCATAGGTTTCTGACACAGAATGAATGTGTTCTAATGAACTTAAATTTTTTGTTTCTCTTAGAGCAATTCACTATGCTGTTGAATATTAATCCTCTCAAAAAAATGTTTGAAGAAATTTTCTTTTTTATTTATGAAATTTCAAATGAGAAAAATTGAACCCAATTTTTTTAATCACATCCCCCTTTCCCTTATTCCAAAACTAATCTCAATTAAAATTTCTAATGGAGTTTGCAACAATAACTACTCATTTAAATACATCATAAAATATTAAGATGTAAAACTAGAGGCTCTAAAGAGCCTGTGTCGCTCACCTTGGTCTATGTGAATATTAAACAAAGGAAGCAGATTGAAAATTGACTACAAAGTTCAATAACTCCTACAGGGGTCAATTGACCATTTCGTTCATGTTGACTTATTTGTAGATCTTACTTTGCTGAAACTTATTGCTGTTTATAGTTTACCTATATCTATAATAATATTCAATATAATAACCAAAAACAGCAAAATGTCCTTAAAATTACCAATTCAGGGGCCGCAACCCAAAAACAGGTTGTCCAATTCATCTGAAAATTTCAGGGCAGATAGATCTTGACCTGATTAACAATTTTACTTGATGTCAGATTTTCTCTAAATTATTTGGTTTTTGAGTTATAAGCCAAAAACTGCATTTTACCCCTATGTTCTATTTTTAGCAGTGGCGGCCATCTTGGTTTGATGGCCAGGTCACCAGACACATTTTTTAAACAAGAAACCCCAAAGATGATTGTGGCCAAGTTTGGATCAATTTGGCACAGCAGTTTCAGAGAAGAAGATTTTAGTAAAAGATATATAAAATTTACGAAAAATGGTTAAAAATTGACTTTAAAGGGCAATAACTCCTAAAGACGTCAACTGACCATTTTGGTCATGTTGACTTATTTGTAACTCTGACCTTGCTGAACATTATTGCTGTTTACAGTTTACCTATATCTATAATAATATTCAATATAATAACCAAAAACAGCAAAATTTCCTTAAAATTAACAATTCAGGGGCCGCAACCCAAAAACAGGTTGTCCAATTCATCTGAAAATTTCAGGGCAGATAGATCTTCGCCTGATTAACAATTTTATCCAATGTCAGATTAGCTCTAAATGCTTTGGTTTTTGAGTTATAAGCCAAAAACTGCATTTTACCCCTATGTTCTATTTATAGCCATGGCGGTCATCTTGGTTAGTTGGCGGGGTCACCGGACACAATTTTTAAACTAGATACCCCAATGATGATTGTGGCCAAGTTTCAAATAATTTGGTCCAGCAGTTTCAGAGGAGAAGATTTTTCTAAAAGATTACTAAGATTTACGAAAAATGGTTAAAAATTGACTATAAAGGGCAATAACTCCTAAAGTGGTCAACTGATCATTTTGGTCATGTTGACTTATTTGTAGATCTTTCTTTGCTGAACATTATTGCTTTTTACAGTTTATCTCTATCTAAAATAATATTCAAGACAATAACCAAAAACAACAAAATTTCCTTAAAATTACCAATTCAGGGGCAGCAACCTAACAACGGAATGTCAGATTCATCTGAAAATTTCAGAGCAGATAGATCTTAACCTGATTAACAATATTACCCTTTGTCAGATTTGCCCTAAATGCTTTGGTTTTTGAGTTATAAGCCAAAAACTGCATTTTACCCCTATGTTCTATTTATAGCCATGGCGGCCATCTTGGTTAGTTGGCGGGGTCACCGGACACAATTTTTAAACTAGATACCCCAATGATGATTGTGGCCAAGTTTGGTTAAATTTGGCCTAGTAGTTTCAGAGGAGAAGATTTTTGTAAAAGTTAACGCAGGACGACGACGGACGACGACGGACGCCGGACGCCAAGTGATGAGAAAAGCTCACTTGGCCCTTCGGGCCAGGTGAGCTAAAAACTGCTTGTTATCACTGAATGGTAAAGATTATTTTAATTTATCAGTTGGTAGTAAAAAGTGAATATACATTGTATATTGTATATAACAAAGATTTAAGTTGATTCTGGACAAAGAAAGATAACTCCAATTAAAAAAAAATCTTGCTATTGCACAATATTTTGCAATTAGATATTTCTTGCTTACTATTCTGGACAAAGAAAGATAACTCTAATTAAAAAAAAATTGCTATTTCACAATATTGTGCAATTAGATATTTCTTGCCATTGCGCAATACTGTGCAATTGAAAAGACTTGCTATTGCACAATACTTAATATAATAATTTTAGATCCTGATTTGGACCAACTTGAAAACTGGGCCCATAATAAAAAATCTAAGTACATTTTTGGATTCAGCATATCAAAGAACCCCAAGATTTCAATTTTTGTTAAAATCAGACTAAGTTTAATTTTGGACCCTTTGGACTTTAGTGTAGACCAATTTGAAAACAGGACCAAAAATGAAGAATCTACATACACAGTTAGATTTGGTATATCAAAGAACCCCATTTATTCAATTTTTGATGAAATCAAACAAAGTTTAATTTTGGACCCCGATTTGGACCAACTTGAAAACTGGGCCAATAATCAAGAATCTAAGTACATTTTTAGATTCAGCATATCAAAGAACCTAACTGATTCATTTTTTGTCAAAATCAAACTAAGTTTAATTTTGGACCCTTTGGACCTTAATGTAGACCAATTTGAAAATGGGACCAAAAGTTAAGAATCTACATACACAGTCATGACAGTTAGATTTGGCATATCAAAGAACCCCAATTATTCAATTTTGATGAAATCAAACAAAGTTTAATTTTGGACCCTTTGGGCCCCTTATTCTGTTGGGACCAAAACTCCCAAAATCAATACCAACCTTCCTTTTATGGTCATAAACCTTGTGTTTAAATTTCATAGATTTCTATTTACTTATACTAACGTTATGGTGCGAAAACCAAGAAAAATGCTTATTTGGGTCCCTTTTTGGCCCCTAATTCCTAAACTGTTGGGACCTAAACTCCCAAAATCAATACCAACCTTCCTTTTGTAGTCATTAACATTGTGTTTAAATTTCATTGATTTCTATTTACTTAAACTAAAGTTATTGTGCGAAAACCAAGAATAATGCTTATTTGGGCCCTTTTTTGGCCCCTAATTCCTAAACTGTTGAAACCAAAACTCCCAAAATCAATCCCAACCATTCTTTTGTGGTCATAAACCTTGTGTCAAAATTTCATAGATTTCTATTAACTTAAACTAAAGTTATAGTGCGAAAACCAAGAAAATGCTTATTTGGGCCCTTTTTGGCCCCTAATTCCTAAAATGTTGGGACCAAAACTCCCAAAATCAATACCAACCTTCCTTTTGTGGTCATAAACCTTGTGTTAAAATTTCATAGATTTCCATTCACTTTTACTAAAGTTAGAGTGCGAAAACTAAAAGTATTCGGACGACGACGACGACGACTACGACGCCAACGTGATAGCAATATACGACGAAAATTTTTTCAAATTTTGCGGTCGTATAATAATACTTATCAAAAGTACCAGGATTATAAATTTATACGCCAGACAAAACGTCCACCAGCAGTGGCATCGACCCAGTGGTGTAAACAGTTATCAAAGGTACCAGGATTATAATTTAGTACGCCAGACGCGCGTTTCGTCTACATAAGACTCATCAGTGACGCTCAGATCAAAATAGTTAAAAAGCCAAACAAATACAAAGTTGAAGAGCATTGAGGACCCAAAATTCCCGAGAAATACATACATATCTGATATAGAGGTTCCTATGCTTGTCACACTCAAATTGTAGTTCGTACAAGCATTTTGACACCTAGTTTCAGTAGAGGAAAAATATTTGCATGTATACATTTGCATGATTTTTTACTAGTGTTGTCAAATCGTACACTTTTGCCTAACCGGTTACTCGGATAATCGTTCGACCGATTAACCAGTTAACCGGTACTTTAAGTGATGTTTGAAAGTCTTTTTCAATAGTAACCTACACATAGATATAAGTCATACATTTACGTTTTTATATTACCATGAATTGAAATTTGTCCTTTGGTATTATAAGGCTTCACTGTGAAGATTCCTGTCGATGTTTTAACTTTTTAAACAAATACACGGTATCAACTATGGCGTTTGTACTAACTTCAGAATAAAAAATTTTTAAAAAATCTTGATCTCGTAGATTTGGATATGTCTGATACCGATGATTCTTTCATTTTCACTTGTTGTTTCCGAAAATAATGTAAAATATTTTTTAATTTTAATAGATTTATCCATGCATCAAGTAAGTATATACTGATTACATTCATGTTGTGTTTTTTTTTTTTTTTTAGTTTTTGAGTTAGTTTTTCGTTTAAAATATGACAAAGATTTGCACGACGGAGATTGCACATTCAGATGTAGGTCTACACAATATTAGATCAAAAATATAATAATGAAGTAAATTGTAGGATTTAATCGGATTACTGTTTTAAAGTTACTGTTAAAAAAACACTAATTATGTTTCCTTAATATCTTGCCCCGAGCTTAGAAACAAGTACTAATTAATTATATATTTTTGGATTAACAATAGCAATCAATATACTGGACAATTGATCTGTCAAATTAATTACCACGACGACAATTTTTAAAGACAACATAAATATTTAATGATTTCAATACAAATTTATATTAAATCTATTAAAATTGAAAAAAAGTCCGGTTAACCAGTTAGCGTTTTTGGTATTCGGTATTCGATCGTTCGAACGGTTAACCGGTTAACCGGTTAATCGTTGACAACACTATTTTTTACTATCAATACTTGCATACACCTTCTTTTTCAATGAACAAATTTTTATTAAAAGATAGAATGCTACTTTAATAACCTCATTTCCACCCCGACATACTAGTAGTGCAGATTGATCACAATATGGCAGTGAACTACTTCAACTACATCTAACAAATCATGGAACTTTCATTAATAAATATCTGTATTTCCTTTCAAGAAGGGAGATAACCTAATTATAACTGATTTAGATATTTTAAACCTTTCCATTGTTTCTTACAGACACATCTCAAACAGTTTTCTCTGTGCCTGGCACAAATCAGGACTGTAAAAGTGTATTACTGGTTGACTTTTCTTTAAAACAGTACTTACAATTAGATTTTTGCTAGACCTATCTGTTGTGTTATAATGGTCATCTTATGATGTCATAATTAAGGTATAAAATATTAGTAGAGGAAAACATGTTCAGTATATAAAGCAATATAGTAAGCTTTAATGTTATCCTTTTATATAACTTAATACCTTTTTCATGAATATTAAAACAGATTATTGTCTTACCCTTCTTCCAAGTCTTGTGGTAAGTTTATTAAATATGAGATGTGGATAAGCCTCTGACATAGTCCCTACGTCTGGTATGTCATGTCTCATAATAACATTGGATAACGTAAAGTATGCTGTGGGTCCATATGGCAGATGACATACTACTAAACCATCTAAATAAAAAACATAAAATGATTAATTTTTGTAAATTAAATTCCATGGTATCAATGATAAGTTATTTAGCATATATTTCATAGATATAAGAAGATTTGGTATGAGTGCCAATGAGATAACTCTCTCATGAGTCTCATCCAAGTCACAGTTTATAAAAGGAAACCATTAAAAGTCTAAGTATGGTCTTGAACTCTTCAACACGAAGCCTTTGCTCACACCATACAGCAAGCTATAAGGGGCCCCAAAAATTACTAGTCAGTAGTGTAAAACCATTCAAATGGGATTACCAATGGTCTAATCACTTATGAACCACATCAACAAAATTGCAAACGATAACTACTGAACATCGAATTTCTGACTTAGGACAGGTGCAAACAATTGTAGCGGGTTTAAACGTTTTTAATGGTACCAAACCTTCGTGCATAGTTTGTACTCATATAGTTAACATTGCAGTGAACATAGTTTATTACAACATGTGGTTTTTATTTCAAATTCTAGTAAATCATCCTTATATGAAAATTATACCATTGCAAATTTTAGCAAGTCTTAGAAGAATTAGATGAACCAAAAACTGTTCTGGGGAAGCAATTAAGACAATTACATACCAAATCACAATACTACACAACTGTCACCATGCCTTATATTTTGATAAAAAAAAAAACTCAAAACAAAAGTCATATAATAACTAGACAATCAGAAGCAAAACATTGATTATCTAAAGGGAATTAAAATTTCCAGTATACAAAAATGACAAGGAAATTTGCTTAAGTAACACTCTTAGTAATAAATGTCACAGTAAATGCTTATCTATGCATCAGAGTTTCATGCTTCAATTGATAGCAAAAAAATACATATTACTCACATGAACTTTCACTGCATCATGAACTTATCAATCAGAAAAAGAACTTTTCTCGAAACATTATAGAATTACCTGGAACTCCTCTATGTTCATGTAATATTACAAGATCTGTCACATCATTGGCTCGACATGCTTCTATTATCTGTTTTATTTCATAGTTTCCTCTGTTTATTCTTTGACTGTTTGGGAAGATCAACTTCATCTCCTGTAAAAGAAATAGAAAAAATAACATGTATAAGAAATAGAAAAAAGACTTGTAACTAAAACCAACAAAATAGTCCCCTTTGAAATATAAATAATATGGATTTTTTCAAATTTTCCAAGAATGTGAGGCTTTTTCTTGCTACTCCTTACTAACCAGGTGCTCCGCAGGGCGCAGTTTTATATGACCACAGTGGTCGAAACCCTGAACAGTTGGGGAAAGTATGGACACAACATTCAAGCTTGATACAGCTCTCTGCATTTGGATTGTGATAAAATTTTTGACATAATTTGAGTTTCTGACACAAAACAAATGTCAATTTCTTACAAATCTATTGCGCAATATTGCGCATTTAAAGATTTCTTCTTTAAACTTTTCACAAATTTGGAAAAAAAAATGAAAACTACTACCACCCCCCTTTTTTGGCAATTAGTCCAAAACCTGACATTTCTTTATACATAATTTACAAGAAGTGTAAGGGAGGTTAATCTGAACATACCCAACATTGTATTGTTTTTTTAGTTACCTTCCTTACACAGCTTTTAAATTGTCTTAATTGTCCATTGACCAAAAACCTATTTTTTCCCCTTTTTTTGCCCCTAATTCCTAAACATTTTGAGCGATAACCCCCAAAAGTCAATACTAACCATCCCATCATGGTATGGGAACTTGTGATATGATTTCAGAGAGATTCGTACACTTAAGCACAAGTTATTGTTTGATAAATACAAAAATGCTCATTTTGGAGCCCCTTTTTGGTCCCTAATTCTTAAACTTTTGGAGCCATAACCCCCCCCCCCCCCCCCCCCAAAGTCAATACTAACCATCCCTCCATGGTAAGGAAACTTTTGGTATGATTTCAGAGAGATTCATACACTTAAACACAAGTTATTGTTTGAAAAATTCAAAAATGCTTATTTTGGGCCCCCTTTTTGGCCCCTAATTCCTAAACATTTTGAGCCATAACCCCCCAAAGTTAATACTAACCATCCCTACATGGTATTAAAACTTGTGGTATGATTTCAGAGAGATTCATACACTTAAACACAAGTTATTGTTTGAAAACTACAAAAGTGCTTGTTTTGGGCCCCCTTTTTGGCCCCTAATTCCTAAACCTTTGGGACCATAACCCCCAAAATCAATCCAATCATTTTAACTGTTGTATTAAACATTGTGGTACAATTTCAGAGCAATTGAAATACTTTTACACAAGTTGATATCCTGAAAAAAGAAAAATACTTCTTTTGGGCCCCTTTTGGGCCCCTAATTCCAAAACAGTTCGGACCAATATCCCCAAAATCAATCCCAACCTTCCTTTTGAGGTATTAAACCTTTTTATAAAATTTCATAGAGATCCATTCACTTAAACAACCTAAAGTTATAGTCCGGACACCAAATGTGTATTCGGACTACACAGACGACGACGACAAGGTTTGACGACGACATCATACCATTATACGAACGCAAAAATGTTTTGCGGTCATATAAAAACTAATGAGGGTTAGCTTCTCTCAATTAAATAAAATCCAATGGTTGATTACTTTGGTTTTAGCTGATGGTGGAGACATTTCAAATTCAAGACGCAGGAATTATAGAACTTCAAATGGAATCTTTTAAGATGATGTAAAAATTTTGTTAAACTTTTTAAATAAGTTTTTCATATTATAAAAAACAGAAAAATCAGGGTCTGAATGTTCATATATATAGAATAAGATGCTGTAATTATGATTTAGCACATGTATAAATTGTTCATTATTTTGAGTATCAAAAAATAATCCTGCATGTGGCAAGTAGCAAGTGAGCTTAACTTTCAACTGGCTATGATTGTCAGTGTTCCTACTAAAGGTAAATGGTTCTCTCATGCTTCCTTTAACAATTAAAATTGACTGCAACAAAATAGCATAATAGTGCTGAAAGTTGTGTAAACCACCAATCATAAATACATTGGGAAATTTAGGATTATTTCTTTACTTTCTTTAAATTAAAATTATAAATATATGCAATTTTTTCCTATCCATATTCATAATCAAGAGGAAAGGGTTGAAATAAAATAACAAACCTTTGCAAACTGCTTGAGTTTAGAACTAGGATCTCTGGATGTGGTGACCATGATTTTAGGATCTTCGACTCCAGCCCATTTATACTCATCATCAATGTGAGTGGTCAGACCTTATAAAAATAATACATATTTAATTTAAATCTCTAATAAAATGATAAAAGTTTTTATCTTCTTATCTTTTATACTAATTGTTGATAATCTTAAATTGGTATAAAAGTCATCCATGAGAAGACTTTTGTTTAAATTTATATTTTTTTTTTCTTCTAATATAATCTTTCGCCAAATGACTTGTAAGTACAAATGTACAATTATGTCCTATTCTAAACTGTTTCTGAAGGACAATATTTGTGTTTATTGTGTTTACAGTTAAGGTGGATTTAGGACTTTCTAACATCATCCAATAATTTAATTTTTGATGTAATACTTCTGATTGGCTGACGTTGTTTTGTTAATCATCTAATAGACATAATTTCGTCATGTAACTACGTCATCAACGTTTTTTCATCATTTACTCCTGTTTAAAATGGAATTTAGAATTAAATTATAAGAAATAACTGTAATATTTTTTCTGTTCCTTTTGAAATAAAATAACAAATGTGGTACATACTTTAAAATAACCTGCTACGCATGTTATTCAGTGTGCATTTTCTATGTGATTTCTTCATAGACAGAAAAAAATATTAGTCCTTCCTTAAATAGTCATATCTTCTAAGAAATAATTTACTTTTGTATTTCATTTTATCAGGTTTATTAAAAACAAAATGCTAAAAAATCAGATTTTCTTAATTTGTAAATATAAAATGATAATACCATCAGCCCCTTTATCATCCCAGTCCAAAGTCTTCTGAAGGTCGACAGCATCTTTCTGTAGATCAGTGGGTATCTGATTGTTATCTGCAATATAAGTGTCAAATCTCTGTAAGATGTATGATAACTAAAGTAGTAGACAAATCACTTTTCTTTTGATTGGTAATATTAAAGAAAACTTGAGGCCGATTCTTTTTTTAAGGGGGATAATTTATATCCAAGAAAACAATCACTGTGTTTTAGCATTACATGAGTATAATAACTCAGATGTTTATTTCAAAATTTCTTTAAATAACTTATAAGATTTTGTCAATCAATATTTCATTCAAACTTAGAAATAAATTTAAATTTAAGGACAACAGAATATAATTCCAGCCATTGCAATATTATTTTTGCTTAAATGAAACCATCAACATTTTTTATACTACACAGATATTTTGTCTATGCTTACCATCTAAAGCATTCTTTAATTTTTGCTTTTTCTCTAGAATTGTTCTCTCTCTATCCTCTATAGATTTTCTGTATATATACTCTCTTCTAAGTCTAGCTTGTCTTCTTAACTAAAAGATACATATAAAAATATATAAAATACAGGATCAAATTGAATTCTAAATTTACAAAAAAGTATAGTTATTTTTTTTATATCTTTTTTTTTTCTTCGGGAAACCAATGTCATTAAATTCCCTTTTCTTAGTGCCTGGATCAGCCAATTTATTTTACATGTACATGCTTTAGCTAAAAAAAAACATCATTAATTTATTTTTTCAATCTACATGTAGTAAGCCCAGACCCACATCCCAAAATCTAATTGCCCTCCACTAATTAACCAGTTAGCACTTTCATTTATACCCTTGAAATGATATAATTAATAAATTGAAGAAAATCTTAGAAAAAAAGGGAAGGAAGCCCATTTAAGGGGGTCTCATTGGGGGGGGGGGGGGGTTCTGATCCCGCTTACTGTTTAGTCAGAGATTCCTGTATCCCTCTTACACTATGTAAGTAAGCAATTCTCATTTTTTTGTAATTTCCTGTGTCCCGCTAGACTTCATTTCCCGTTTTCACGGCACAATAATTTAACTTGCACGCGTCACACATATAAAAAAAAAAGGCAATCCCACGTCACGCTTCCACCCCAATGAGACCCAATTTAAACAGTCATTTTACAGTCACTTTAAGTCATGTGACTTATTTGTATATCTTGCTTTGGGGATTATTTTTCATGTTTAAATGTATCTATTTTTTATGGTATGTTAAGTTTATCTCTTTCTACATGTACATGTTTTTTTACACGTTCTATGTTTTGTTATCAAGATATTTGTCAAACAAAAATGAGAAAAATTGACTTTTAGGGCAATAACTCCCAAAAGTATTTTGATAAGTTTGATCGAAATATGAAAGTGGTTAGATTATGACATTCTGAGGATTTTTCACTTACATTTGTACATGTATCCATCATAGTCCATCTATAAACAACTTTTTTTATTTACATATAATACAGAAGTCAAATGTATATACAAGTACATTTATTCCGAGGTTAAAGTCTTTATTACCAATGTCACCTGTTTTCCACAATATGCATTTTTTATTTTAAAACAATGTAATTGTATTTTAGGGTTTTGACTATATTTCCGGCATTCAATGTACATGTACATATCAAGGGGAATCAATGGAGAATATTTTTCTGACTGAAAAAAAGTAATAATTAAATTAAAAAACCTTTGAGAACCACTCACATATCCCACGGCCCCACATTGTCACTGGATAAACAAATCTCACCAGATTCCTAAGTTAAAATACTTATAACTCTACCATGCCTACAAATGTCAACTGATTTTTATTACCCCTTTTGCATTCTATGCCATTCTATGATGAAAGGAATGCAATTATAATTAATTTGAACCAACTGTTTACAAGTTTGATACTCTGGCATCACTCCAACACTTAGTTTGAATGACATTTTATTGAAATTTATCAGAAATTATTAGCCTTACCGGACGCAATTACGACTGGACACAATGACGAACGATTTTTAATGTTTGCCCCCTTATATTATATTTATGAATGATAATTAATAAATGTTTCTATTAATTAAAAACCCACTACATTACTTGTGTTTTCACGAAAAAAAAGTTCATGCGCACTTGGTTAATGTTACAGACGACGAAAAATTAAGTTTCGTAAATGTCAAAATAATGACTCCCTCTCTTGGAAATTACATGAATAAAGCATACAAGTTAGTGTAAATTGCCTTCTTTTGTTATTATATAGATAGAAAAATATCTCCTGAATCTGTTCATATCTGTGATACCCTTTATCTTGCCCAAATAAACAAAAAAATGAACCTTTTCTCAGACTCGGGTGACCCTGAGCATTGTCAAAAGAAAATAGTATTTTTATTGAAAAGTCCCGAGAACTCCGAAAGTAAAGGCTAAATATAAATTAAAATCATAGGTTCGCTAACTAAAAAGAGATTTCAGTGCTTCTTAGACGAAAGAACTTGCATAAAAACAAAAAATCTGAATTATTTCCTTTTCAAAGAATTTTTTTTGTCACTAATTTCGTCTTCAACTACTGCTGAAGAATTTGAAGTAAAATACCATATTACACTTCTTATTTTCTTAGGAAATGTGTTTAAGATAAGATTAATGTATGTTTTATAAATTTAGATCGTTGTCATTGATTTTTTCTGCCAGATATATAAATATTGTGCCGTTCGTAATTGCGTCCATATTGGGCTTGCTAGACCCATAAAACCAGGTCATGAAAATCTTACCAAAGTATCCCAACGTAAATAGAAAATTATGTGTGTTACAATTCAAAATGAAAAGCATTCATACATCTTTAATTCTATGGTACAAACAATTCAAGAAAAGTATTCTACATAGAAAAAAATTATTAAAGTTCAAAAATCGTTCGTAATTGTGTCCAGTGAGGCTAGTATAATAGCAAGTACTTTTTTAACACATGTCAATTTCCAATCCATATCGTGTCTTTAATAACTATAACCTGATGATGAGATCAGCTACAATTAGGTAGTGTCAAGCCCTGACAACATATATATTCCTGGTTGAGGCAAACTTTATAAGTTACAGACAAGCTTATAGACAGAGGACAAGGTTTAAACTTTTAAATGTCTCTTCTGCAACACTGACAACAGAAGTTTATAAATGATGACACAAAAGTGAAGTCATTGGTTCACCTGTTCACTAGAATCTGTTAACCAGTAAGAAAAAATTGGGGTATGAGGTTGTTGTTAGTTATAGTATATATAATTTACATGATTTACTAGTATTTAATTTCTACTTCTTGTATAAACATTAGCCTTTTCTTCTTTTCCTAGGTCACAGGGTACAAATATCAATATCTATATTCTGACTAAATGTATTGCGACATCGTGTTTGATGTCTTGGTTATCCCTTACCATTTTGACTTTCTTGTTTTTACTACATCTCTATATTAAAGATAAATACAGCAATACAAAAACACACGTGTTGAACAAACGGAAGTAAACAGACCAATGGTAAAACCAATTTATGCCATTATGATTCCGACCATATAAACATTTTTACAGTACTAAATTTTAAATACGTTTACTTATTTATCCCTCAATAAATTTTAAATATATTCCAATCCTTATCTATTTATTCAACTGTTTGATTTTGATATAGGAAAAATGAAAATAAATGATGTTCGATACTGAAGAACCATCTTTTAGCTCAGCCATATTTATCAAGGCACTTCCGGAAATATTTTTCTGAACGTTTGAAATGTGAAACACTGAAATATGGTAATTTTATCTACTGATATGTACTACAACTTTTGAAACATAACTACAAGCCGAATGTTTTCATATCTTAAACCAAAATAATGTTTAATTTAGATAATGAAAGTGTTGTGGCGTGAAATTGAAAAAGTCCCTTTTTTTTTCCTTGCTGTACATTGTATCTTATTTTAAAATTTCTAGTTACTTTGGAACCTGGTCAAATCGGCACCCAAAGTAGCTATAAATGGCACCCGATAAAGTTATTTCGGCACCCAAAATAAACAGGTTATTTGTAATTGATATACTTCTTCTTCCCGTTCTACTTAAAGTGTAATTGACTCGGGCGCATCTCAAACAGACAGGAGGGCACTCCTCTGGCCAAAAATAAAAGTCCAGGAAATAATCCTGACAGTATTTATAATAAAATATGATATTAATTACATCTATGTACACTGGTTATCCTGCTGTCTATTTCAGATGTGGCTGGGTCCAGGGGATGGTATTCACTCTGGCCCTGAAGTCCTCTAGGGATCCGTACTCCACTACAGATTCGGGGAGTTTATTCCATTCTCTAGTTGTTCTTGGAAAGAATGAGTGGTAGTATACATCCCTCTTCACTTTAGTTTGTCTAAGTTTGTGGTTGCCCCTGGTCCTACTGTCTCCTGTCGTGTAGTACTTGGCTGGATCAATGCCAATCATCTGGTGTTGGGTCTTGTAACACAGCACTATACTCTGTTTCCATCGTCTATGCTGCAGTGATTCCCATTGGAGTTGGTCCAGTAGCTTAGTTACACATCCAGGAGAGTTGTCCTGGTAGCAACTATAAACAAAGCGAGCTGCTCGTCTTTGTACCTGTTCTATGTCACGTATGGTGGTGATTTGGTGAGGATCCCATACTGGGGAGGCATATTCCAGGGTTTGTCTTACAAGGGTAGAGTAGGCTGTGGCTTTTGTTGCTGGAGTACACCTACCAAGATTTCTCCGTAAGAAGCCAAGTGTCTTTGAGGCTTTCCCTATGGTCTGGTTGATATGGGTTGTCCAGTAGAGGTCTTTGTTGATAGTGAGCCCCAGGTATTCCCGCTGTCTTTGGTCTCTAATGTGTGTCCATGGAGTGTGTAGGACATCTGGTGTTGATGACGTCGTCCTGAGTGGAAACACATTTGCAACTCCTTTTCCCATTTTTCCAGCAAGGTTAGGTCTTTTTGCAGCAAGTCTGCATCTGCTGTATTCCTAATGCGGCGGAAGAGTAGACAGTCATCAGCAAACAGTCTAGCGCTTGATGTTGTTGCTTCAGGGAGGTCATTGATGTAGGCCAGAAAGAGTAAGGGGCCCATCACAGTGCCCTGAGGTACTCCAGATACCACGTCAAGAGGGTCCGACTTATGGTTTTTCAAGGATCACAGACTGAGTTCTGTTAGACAGACACTGTTTAATCCATTCGAGCTGGGAACCTCTTACCCCGTAATAGTCCATTTTACGAAGAAGTCTGGCATGTGGTACCTTATCAAAGGCCTTGGCGAAGTCTAACAGGATGATGTCTGTCTGGTCGCCGTCCTCCATGTTCTTAGCTATTTCATGTATAGTTATTACCAGCTGAGACTCGTATGACCGTTTGGTTCTAAACCCATGTTGTTCATCGCAGAGTATGTTGTTTTGGTCAAAGTGGTCCATTATAGAACTGAGTACTATGTGCTCTAGCAGCTTACATGAGATGGACGTCAAGGAAACTGGACATGATATAAGATCATATAAGTTCAAAAGATTAAAGTGATAATTACTAGCGTCAGGAACATGCTGGTACCATCTAGAGTATACAGTTACAGTATTAACAGTATTTGTCAGCCATTTATGTATATCCCAAAGGTTTCCATTAAGGGCATATGATACAGTTTTGAACCTGTATAAAAATTTACAAGTTGATGAAAATTTGCATATAGGCTATTTTTTACCTGATTAAATCAAATTTGTCATAAAAAATATACCTTCATGTGCTATTTTTTGAGTAAAATGAGGTCGACATTTTGTATATTTGCTCAAAATTCAGATTTGTGTCCGTATTTTCTTTTTCGAAAGAACGACGTAACTTTTTTGCTTCAAAAGATAAACACAAATTGTTTTTTGTTAAATAATCGGTAATTTCTGTATTTTATAAGTATCATTGAAAATTATGCAATTTTTATTCCGAAATAACTCTATATTTATCAAATGTTCATGAATAGAGGAAAAAACGTCATTTTTTGCTGCATGTTTATCAAAATAAAAAAAATTGCGCTATTTACAGTTTTATAAAATTTGGGTCACATAATCTCCTTGCAAAATGTAACAAATTGCTGTTTTAAAAATAGGAGTCCATGCACTCGTTTTCAAATTAAATCAGTTTGAATGATAAAAATCAGTCGAAAAATGCATCTTTTCCCGATATGTCATAGTTTGACGTCGCGAAAATAACATTTTACGTTAGCAACGTCATTACCTCCCATGTAACTGTATCGTATGCCCTTAAAACTAGTGACAGTTGTCAGAAACTTGCAATAAATCTCAGGGCTGTATGTCTGAATTGATATGTTCAAATTAGAACATGAAAGAAAATTGGAATTTTAAAATAATAAATACCATATAAACATGCTTCAAATATGTTGAACACAATGATTATTTTTTCAATGTTTCTTCCCAATTCATATGTTAAAAAACAATTTTTATAATACCACAAAAAAAATTTTGAGTCGTATAATGGTATCACGTCGTCTTCGTCGTTCTCATCCAAAGATGCATTTAGTTTCCGGACAATAATTTTTTTTTAGTGAATGGATCTCTATAAATTTTTACCAGAAGGTTCAATACCACTAAAGGAAGGTTGGAATTGATTTTGGGGGTTATGGTCCCAATAATTTAGGAATTATGGGCCAAAAAGGGGGCCCAAAATAAGCATTTTTGTAGTTTTCAAACAATAACTTGTGTTTAAGTGTATGAATCTCTTTGAAATTATACCACAAGTTTCCATACCATGAAGAGATGGTTAGTATTGACTTTGGGGGTTAATGATCAATTTTTTTTTGGAATTAGGGGCAAAAGGGCCAAAAAAGGGGGAAAACTAGGTTTTTCTGGTCAAAGGACAATTAAGACAATTAAAAGCAGTGTAAGGGAGGTAATTCAAAAACATTTAATATACAATGTTGGGTATGTTCTGATTAATTACCTCCTTTCACTACTTGTAAATAATGTATAAAGAAATGTCCGGTTTTGGACTTATTGCAAAAAAAGGGGGGTGATAGCAGTTTTCATTTTTTTTCCAAATTTTTGAAAAGTTTGAAGAAGAAATCTTTTAATTGCACAATGTTGCACAATAGATTTGTAAGATCTTGACATTTTTTTTTGTGTCAGAAACTCATATTATGTCAAAAATTTGATCACAATCCAAATTCAGAGCTGTATCAAGCTTGAAAGTTGTGTCCATATTTGCCCCAACTGTTCAGGGTTCGACCTCTGTGGTCGTTTCAAGCTGTGTCCTGTGGAGCACCTGATTTTGCCATTGCCTTGGGTCCAGGCCCCATTTGAAAAGTGTAAGAAATTTCAGTGTACTGCTTTATCAAATTACTAACAAATATATACCGAGTTTTTAAAGATATACCAAATATGAACCTTAAAAATTGTAAGTTTTGCAGAAAAATACAAAAATATTTAAAACCAAAATTGACAAACTATTCTGAAATGAAAATTCCTTGCTGTAAAATTATTTCTTTAAAACTATTTTCACTTTAAAAACTGAACTGTAGTTAAACTTTATAACACTCTAAATCTAATTCTTATCTTCTATTATCAGGCTAGAAACAGTGAGAAGGCCATGTGAGTATCAAAAATGTTATTATGTCTCCATAACTACATCATTATTGGTTAGGATATATACATACATGTTATAGAAAAACAAAGTACATGGGGTATCCATCTATGACACAAAATTGATACATTTAATAACAGCAAAAAAACTCACAAAAAGCAAAAGAACAGCACTTTTATTGCTGTTCTTAGTCTGAAAGTTAAAGTGAGGTCTTCAACACAGCACAAAAAACACGCTCACCTCACTGCATTTTCAATACCGCCAGCACCAGCTTGACTTCTTTGCAAAAATAATTTTGATAGACTTGGTAAAATTTAATGTCTGTCCAAAAACCTTGTTTTGTGTAAAGTCTCTACATTTGAGTTTGTTTAATCTGAATCAATTAAAATTTATCTGTGTTCATTTGTATCTATCCAAAATAATTTACACTATATATCAATTTAGGATATATATGTTGTGTACAAGATGTAAGTTTGTACAAATTATAATTTGTACAGGGTTTTTGTACAAGTTATAAGTTTTTTTTGACACCTACCTTCTTGCAACAGGTGATACGGGTTTATCTTATAAAATGTACTAGTGTCATGTTTTAAATTTAAAAAAAATACACTTCAACCTAACATTTAGTGCTATTCTCCTTGTCTTCAATCTGGAGATGAGGATACCTGAATGGTTCAAATTCTAATTTTATTTTTTTCCTTATACCATATTCATATCCATACAAAATCTTTATGTGGTCTTGTAATGTTTTTGTATCAATGCTCAGTATTAGACTGTATCATGAAGTTGTGAAAATATGACAGAAATATGCGAAGCAAAAGACTGTGTGCTTGCATCATCAATTTTTGTTCAGCAGGTCACACTGATAACTTTTACAAAAAATCTGTACAAATTATAATTTGTACAACAAACAGGCTATTATTTGAACTTGGAATTATTTTTAATTATGGAATTTGCATAATTTCTTGTGTTTAATTTTTTTTTATAAATTCCATGTTTATTTTGTATTATGATCTTTTGAGCGGTTAATAACACTTTCCATACAATGTATTTTGGTTAGATAGTGTTGTGCGCGGCACAGTACATTCTATTGAAAATAGACTATTTTCTTTGTAATAGAAAGTGTTGTGCGCAGCACAGAACATTTCAGTACAGAATAATCATGGAATTTATTAAAAATTTCAATAACAAGAAATCAAGCAAATTCCATAGTTAAAAATAATTCCAAGTTCAAATAATAGACTGTTAACATTACAAATTGTACACAACATATACATTGCAATAAATGGTTGAAGTGGGAATTAACATCAGAAACTGAAATAATTTTAGCTGGCATTAATTGCATTATGAGTTGATAAAAAAACATACAGATATTTCTATTCCTATATACAAGTACATATGCAATTTGTTATGCATGTTAAACAGGATGTTCAACTACATGTATGTGTAAGTAAAAAAATGTTATATTATTTTGGAAGAAAAAAACTTTTTTCACCTCATGATATTTTTTTATTGTTTCAGGACCACCTTGGCCAGGTGGCGGGCTGCTCATTTAGAAGGAGGCATAAAAGATCAGGTATGATGAGCTGTATATTCTGTTGGGTTTCTTTTATTACATAAATAAATCAATATAATAGTGCATTCCACCTTATCTACCTTTTGTACATCTAACTACTGGTAATTCAGGGTAACAGTAAATAAACTATATACCCAAAAAAATTCGAGCTAGTCAATATTACAGTTTGTTAAATAGATATTTTTACAAGTGAAGGATTATTTTAAAAGTTCCAAAATTTGTCTTTTACACTCGTTCACACTTTTATCATGAGTACCTTGGTTATCAGTTTCAGTCCTAAGTTGATGTGTACATACTGATTTTACTAAACATTATTTCGTTGAGAAATTAATAGATGTGCATAGTAAGATAACATAAACTAGTAGATTGGAAATAATGAATGGAAGATAATTCATGCTGAATTTTAAATACAAACATTTATTAATCATATATAGATATAAGAAGATGTGGTATGAGAGCCAATGAGACATTCTCCATCAAAATCACAATAATGAATTTGTAAAAGTAAACCATTATAGGTCACAGTACATTCTTCAACACGGAGCTGTGGCTCACACCAAACAGCAAGCTATAAAGGGCCCCAAAAATTACTAGTATAAAACTATTAAAACGGAATTACCAACGGTCTAGTCTATATAAAAAACTAGAAATACTTATGAACCACATCAACAATTGACAATTTCATGTACTAAACATCAGATTCACATTATGAATGTTTTTCTTAATACAACTAGCATTAATGCTGTAACAATTTTATTGTCTTCAGGAGAGACGTCCATATTTAGCCACAGAATGTGATGAACTTCATAAGTGTGAAAAATGGAGAAGACAGATCATTGGAGAAGTGTCTAGGAAAGTGGCACAGATACAAAATGGTAAGATAACAACATGAATTCTAAATAGATTTCTTTTTTTATCAAATTCAAAAATGTTACCAGTGCTAGTCTATACAAAATCTATTTTTATTGAAATTCAATGAGGACTGTCAACTAAATTAGAACCAAAGTGGCATAAATCTGACGAAATTTACAATAGATGGTTTTCCTGTCGTTTAAGAAAAAGTGTATGAATGAAGAAGTGAGAATTGACACAAGATTCCTGTCCAATCATATAACATTAAAATTCAAATCAACAAGTTGAGCCAGGAGTTATTGCTTACTATTGAAACCCCTACTTTTTTTTTTGATTTTCAGGAAGTACATGTATACCTATAGATCTAGGTAAAAACTCATCACACGGTATAGATCATTACTAGATAAATCAAGCGGAAATATGTATAATGACAATATCTTCCATAGTATTTTCTAATCTTAAAGATGTTTGGTATTTTAGATATGGGATCATTGCATGATATGAATATGATAAAAAACATTCAATGTGCTTTTTGTAAATTTTTACTCTCAGTTAAATAGTTTCATACTACTAATGACTTTTTGCAGCTGGTTTAGGAGAATTCAAACTACGTGATTTAAATGATGAAATCAATAAATTATTACGAGAGAAAGGTCACTGGGAAGATAGAATCAAGGAACTTGGAGGTGCAGATTACAAAGTTAGTAATTTTTTCAGCAAAAATATGTATATTTTCTTGTAGCTCATGAAGTCTTCAGCATTTTATTTTTGACAGGAAATATCCATGAGAGTAAGTTAAATTGAAAATAGAGAATGAATTTGGATGTACATGAGACTACTCTATAACCATAATGTAATAATTTGCGAGCATTTAAAAAAAAATCTAAATTGACATAAAAAACAAAAATATTTCCTCTCACATACATTTGATTTCTTAACAAAAATCATTATCAGGGACAAAAAGTTACTCACAAATAAAGTTAGTTACATGTGGGAAAATGTATATAACCCACTTCATTGTCACATCTGCATTGGTTTTGTTTGACGGGAAAATCTCATGTAATCTTATCGTTCTTTAAATATTAATTTGTTGTGGAAAGCAAATAACTCAATTGAAAAAAAAGCAATAAGTATGTAAACTGAATAGGTATCATTATAAGAAATGATTTTGTCTTTAGCATTTTATTGTTTTGTATGCATTAAAGTTTTTTTATATGACTAATAAAACTAATAATTCTCATTTCTTATATATTTTAAAATAGAATGTTGGACCAAAAATATTAGATACAGATGGTAAAGAAGTTCCTGGAAATAAAGGCTACAAGTAAGTTGGTAGCTACTTATCTTTTCATATTCATAAAAGTAGATATTGGGTATATATTAATGAGACAGCAACTTTCCAAAACAAAATATATTTTACAATACTCAATAGATGTTTCTAAAATGGAAGTTAGTGATTTAATGGCATCCCTAGAATAATAATTACATTAGATGTATGTTTCATTATAATATTTTATTCTGATTGGCTAACTGCACATCACGTGTTATTCCGTAAGCAGTTGCAATGCTCAATACAACTTTTCACTCATGATAACACGTGCTCCAACAATAAAGTGCACAGGTGAATTAAATGATAAAATATATAAAATTCGTGTTTTCATGATCATAGCTAAAAAATGTAATTATAAGTATTGAATGCTTCTTTTTGTAACTTTATAGGGTTGTAAAAGCGTTGACCGTGCGTACATTTTTAGAATGAAACGCTTCCGCGCTTCATACAAAATGTACTTCGGTCAACGCTTTTACAACCCAATAAATTTACAAAAAAAAAGCATTCAATTCTAAAATAAGTGCAGCAAATTAGCAGTCAGTTGTGCCACTTTTGATTGAAATAAGAATGTCAATACTTTATACCACTGTTTTATATCTTATCAAGATCAAAACATCACAACGGCAAACTGGGAAAAATTCCCATACTACTGTTTCATTGAAACATGGGCTTTGAAAATGTATTAGTTCTTAACCCAAAATTGATACAGAAGAACTAAATCAAAATTATACTATAAAATCACCTGATTTGTTTCTACGTGTTTCGTGAGGGATTTTACTTGTAACACCTCCATCTTGATATAATCTATGGTCAAGTGACATTACCAAGATGTTTATATTTCATAAAGACAATGTGTTTTTGGTTCAAATCATATCAAAGTTTCTGAGGTAATCAAATATCTGGTGTGTTTAAAATAACTTTTCAGATTGCTGTTTAGATTTAATCAGTTCTAAGTATACAATGGGTACGGTATCCATATCATTACAATAAGTCAGATATAAATGTAAAATTCATTGATGTCATTAGCTGTGCAAACTAATAACTTCTTTTTACATTGTAGATACTTTGGTGCAGCAAAAGATTTACCTGGAGTACGAGACTTGTTTGAACAAGAGCGTAAGAAATTTTGATATATTAGTTGGTTTAAACAGATCACTGAGAATTGAACATGCATGTTTAAAAGGATTTGACAACTGTGATAATGAATTGTTCTTGTTTTCTGCACTTGTGGAAAACCATTGTATCTTGAGAATTTATCATCATATTTTGTTGAATTGAAAATTGAGCTAGATTTACTGTTTTCAAGTTTATCTTAATGTTATGTTGTTTCTCAAAAAAACATTTTATTATATACAAATGAAATTGAAAATGGAAATAGGGAATTTGTCAAAGAGGTAACAACCCGACCATAAAGCAGAAAACAGCTGATGGTCGCCAATGTGTCTTCTACACAGTGAGAAAATCACACACTAGGAGGCAGGTTGACAGAAACCTTCATTAAGAAAATAAAAGATTTTTATATGACCGCAATAAATTTGCGGTCGTATATTGGTATGACATTGGCGTTGTCATTCGAAGACACATTGGTTTTCGCACTATAACTTAATTTTAAGTTACTAGAAATCTATGAAATTTAAACACAAGGTTTATGACCACAAAAGGAGAGTTGGGATTGATTTTGGGAGTTTTGGTCCCAAGAGTTTATGAATAAGGGGCCAAAAAGGGGCCCAAATAAGCATTTTTCATGGTTTTTCGCACCATAACTTTAGGATAAGTAAATAGAAATCTATGAAAGGAGTAGGTCCAGTAAGGGCCGATTTTGGCCTCAATTTTCAAGTTCATCTGACGAAATATTTTAGACACTTTTAAAACACTTAAGTGTCTATTTCAATTGATTCAATTAGTTTTTGTGAAAGATTTTAACTGATCTAGTCATTAAAAACGCTCCGATTCAAGCTTGAATATGAAAAATCTATCAAATTTGCTAAAAATCGTCACTTTTCAGATGGTCTTTGTCAAAAATAAAAGTGGCCGCATCCGTGTTCATCCTCAACCTTTATATATATTATGTATTATCATCAAATACAACTTACGTTTCAATATTATGAATGAACACGAATGCGGCCACTTTCATTTTAGACAGAAACAATCTAAAATTTAACTAAAATGCTAAAATTGTGAAGATTTCAGTAATTTAGCATGACTTTATGATGCTAGTACCCGATATATGTGCATTGTATTGTCAAAAACAGCCCATATTTATGTAGCAGAATCATTCTACTTTCCAAATAAATAGCTTAACGATTACATTATCACAACTTTGTTAAACTGCTATATTTTGGGGCAAAAAAGGGGTCTTACTGAACCTACTCCTTTAAACACAAGGTTTATGACCATAAAAAGAAGGTTGGGATTGATTTTGGGAGTTTTGGTCCAAACAGTTTAGGAATTAGGGGCCAAAAAGGGGCCCAAATAAGCATTTTTCATGGTTTTCGCACCATAACTTTAGTATAATAAATAGAAATCTATGAAATTTAAACATAAGGTTTATGACCATAAAAGGAAGGTTGGGATTGATTTTTGGAGTTTTGGTCCCAACAGTTTAGGAATTAGGGGCCCAAAAGGTCCAAAATTAAACTTTGTTTGATTTCATCAAAAATTGAATAATTGGGGTTCTTTGATATGCCGAATCTTACTGTGTACACATGTAGATTCTTAATTTTTGTCTCGTTTTCAAATTGGGCTACATTAAGGTCCAAAGGGTCCAAAATTAAACTTAGTTTGATTTTAACAAAAATTGAATTCTTGGGGTTCTTTGATATGCTGAATCTAAACATGTACTTAGATTTTTTATTATGTGCCCAGTTTTCAAGTTGGTCCAAATCAGGGTCCAAAATTAAACTTTGTTTGGTTTTAACAAAAATTGAACTTGGGGTTCTTTGATATGCTGAATCTAAGCATATACTTAAGATTTTTGATTATAGGCCCAGTTTTTAAGTTGGTCCAAATCGGGGGCCAAATTAAACTTTGTTTGATTTCAACAAAAATTGAATATATGGGTTTTTTTTTTATATATGCTGAATCTCACCATGTATTTTGATTTTTATACGACCGCAAAAATTGAAAATTTTTTGGTCGTATATTGGTATGACGTTGGCTTAGTTGTTGTCCTAAGACATTTGGTTTTCACACTATAACTTTAGTATTTATAAGTAAATAGAAATCTATGAAATTTAAACACAAGGTTTATGACCATAAAAGGAAGGTTGGGATTGATTTTGGGAGTTTTGGTCCTAACAGTTTAGGAATTGGGGGCCAAAAGGGTCCAAAATTAAACTTTGTTTGATTTCATCAAAAAATGAATTGTTGGGGTTCTTTGATATGCCAAATCTAACCGTGTATTTAGATTCTTAATTTTTGGTCCTGTTTTCAAATTGGTCTACATTAAGGACCAAAGGGTCCAAAATTAAACTTGGTTTGATTTTAACAAAAATTGAATTCTTGGGGTTCTTTGATATGCTGAATCTAAACATGCACTTAGATTTTTGATTATGTGCCCAGTTTTCAAGTTGGTCCAAATCGGGGTTCAAATTAAACTTTGTTTGATTTCAACAAAAAATGAATATATGGGGTTCTTCATTAGGCTGAATCTAACCATGTATTTAGATTTTAAATATTTGGGCCCAGTTATCAAGTGGTCCACATTGAGGTCTAAAGGGTCTAAAATTGAACTTTATTTGATTTCATCAAAAATTGAATTCTTGGGGGTTCTATGATATGCTGAATCTAACCATGTACATTGTATTTAGATTTTGGATATTGGACTATAATATGTAAATGTCCAATTTAAAAATTTTAAGTTTTTAAGTTTAAGTTCTTAGACCCCATTCATTCTGTGTCAGAAACCTATGTTGTGTCAACTATTTAATCACAATCCAAATTCAGAGCTGTATCAAGCTTGAATGTTGTGTCCATACTTGCCCCAACTGTTCAGGGTTCGAACTCTGTGGTCGTATAAAGCTGCACCCTGCGGAGCATCTGGTTTATATAGTGAATAAAGCTGGCACTACTTATGGTAGCATTTATCAGTTACACAGTTTAATAACCTATTCAAATTAAGAAGATGATTCAAGGAGACATAGATGACCCTCTCATAAAACAAATATCTAATGAATTAAGAATTGATCTTTATGTAAAGTTTACCATGAGTCTTCCAAATGTGTAATACTAAGGTTAGTTATATATAAAGAACAGTGAAGAGGCTAAATTTTTCATGCTGTGTTCTTTGAATCTGTAGCTCCTAAAGCTAAATTTCTCATGTTGTGTTCTTTGAATCTGTAGCTCCTAAAATGGCAAGAAAGACACGAGCAGAAATGATGAAGAATATTGATGCTGATTACTATGGTTACAGAGATGAAGATGACGGGATTATCATTCCACAGGAAATAGAATTGGAGAAAAAAGGTTAGATAAGATTCACAATGATAGAATATACCATCTACCAAACTAAATAGATGGTAGCCATACTATATTGAAAATTATTGTACTGTTAAAGTACTTTAATTTATGGGTATCAATTTTCGTAGATTAAGCAAAAGTTACATGTTCTTGGGTTCTTGAATTCATGGATTTTAGTTTTTTGGAAATATAAATAGTCATTGTTTTATTGTTTTCACCTGACTTACTTTCATCTTTCAAAACTAGTTTTTCCTGAGAATAAAAGGTTAAACCTCATACAACTTATGTTGTTTTAAAATTAAAATCCTATCTCAAAGTTGTACATGCTACACTGGTGCTACACCACTGCATAAGATACTTCATATTATGGTTTTATTTATTTGTTTCTTTATATTATAAGCTACAGCCGATCTTTACTTGTCTTGCTATTAAATTAAATTCATGGATAAAGCCTTCCAAGAATACCACAAAAGTTGGTACCCAACCAATAAAAGTACTTTCACAGTATGTTGAAAATTAGTTCAATTTTTGACTCAGGATATTATCTCCTTCAGGATGAACAAAACTAACAGATGAGTTTTAAAGGGAGTTGCTTTTACTTAACTAATAAATAAAAAAAATAGCATGATGTTAGACATACACAAAAAATGTTGACATGCATATATTTTGTACTCTGTAGTATAGTTGTGTCACATTGGCAATTGTCAGTGTTTATTCTGGTCTTCTTTCTTTAAGTTGCTGGAAACATTTATTTTACTGGATAACTTCATATCAAAGGTTTGGGTTTCTATTTCAGTCATTGTTGAAAAGGTCTCAGAATGGAAGGAGAAACAAGCAGCCATTGCTAAAGGGGAGGTAACTCCTGAGGAAGATGTAGAAATGGAGGAGGAGTCTTTATATAAACCAGATACAGAGGTACATTGATCAATGATGAGATATTTTAAAAGAAGTGAAATTTCTAGAAATCGGCATAAAAATTATCCTATTAAAATTTAAAATGTGAATCCATTTTCGCAATAATAATTTAAAAAAATTGCAAAACTTATTGAATTTCTAGAATGACTAAAATGTGACTATTTTAAACCATCATTTTTTGTTACTTCTTACTTTTCATAAGATTTTTTGGGAATTCATTGATTTTTCCTAAAATCTCATTTTTGTACAGAGTAGCCTTTATAATGAATGTTTGTGAACCTATCAAAACAAGTTTTATGTAAACAATGGATTTTCAAAGGAGTAGGTCAGGTAAGGGCGGATTTTGGCCTCAAATTTCAGGTTCACCTAACGAAAGATTTTGGACACTTTTTAAACCCTTAAGTGTCGATTTCAATTGATTCAATTAATTTATGTGAAAGATTTTAACTGATTTAATCATTAAAAACGCTCCGAATCAAGCTGAAATATGAAAAAACTATCAAATATGCCAAAAACGTCACTTTCCAGATGGTTTTTGTCAAAAATAAAAGTGGCCGCATCCGTGTTTATCCTCAACCTTTATATATGTTATGTATTATCATCAAATACAACTTACAGTCCAATATTATGAATGAACACGAATGCCACTTTCATTTAAGACAGAAACCGTCTAAAATTAAACTAAAATGCTAAGATTGTGAAGATTTCAGTAATTAAGCATGACTTAATGATGCTAGTACCCGATATATAGTATTGTCAAAAACAGCCCATATTTATGTAGCAGAAGAATTCTAATTTCCAGTAAAAAGCTAAAAGATTACATTTTCACAATTTTGTAAAACTGCTATATTTTGGGGCCAAAAAGGGGTCTTACTGAACCTACTCCTTTGTATTATTTTCTGATTTTCAACATTTAGATTGTTGATGATGAAGAAATGAAGAAGGAAGAAAAAGCAGACAAAGAAGAACACTTTATAGCTCATGTTCCTGTGCCATCACAAAAACAGGTAAATATGCAGACATTTTCATTTATATTGGCAAATCATTTTGTGGCATTTATTTTAGTTTGCTGCAGAGATGGGTCTGATTACTTTCAATGTAATTAATTAAATTACAATTACTTTGTCATTTGTACGATTAAATTAAATTAATGATTACATCATTTCTGAAAGTATCTAATTAAATTAATGATTACATTGGCAAAGTAATCATGATTACATCTGATTACAATGAATTTAAAAACAAAACATTTTGAATGATGTGAATGATTAAACGTTCAATATAACTATAGCAGTTTTGAGAAAGTATTTTATTTGGTTCAATTATAAAATGATAACTTCAAATTAAACTTCATCTATTTAAATAAACATCAAATTTCACTACATATATATACATTACACTTTATCACCAATGATCTCTGAATTATTTTGAATTAAATTTAATAAAGATATATCATTATCAAGAGGTTTTTTGTTTGTCTTCTGACCTGTTTCATAATTTATATGTATTCCAAGTTGCAGTTTATGGAAGTTTAAATATGGATGAAATAAAGTTACCTGTTAAAACTATCTCAAATTTTAATAGAAATGTTTAATCAAATTGTAAACAATATGTAAGGACTTAAAATAATTGTATTTTACATGTCCAGTCCAAATACATTTAAAAAAAATTTTAAACAACATATTTGTCCAACTTTTAATTTAGTTTGTGCTAATTAATAGATTAATTTTCATGTCTGATTTATCTTTTATCATATATATTTCCCTACAGCTATACTCAATTGGTAATTGCAATAAAAACAAACCTTAATTAGTCTCCTACCTGTCAATTCAAAGTTGACAAAAATCACAAAATTAACAAAAGATTATAATTCAGGGTTAAAGAAAAGTATTACTTGAATATATAACAGTTATTATCAAATATTAATATTATTATAAAACGATGAATAAACATGTATGTACAATACCTTTTACTAAGATAAAAGGTATATAATTGTGTAATATGTCTCTGCTTCAGCTAATGATGACTTTTCAATACTGTAACAGTTTATTTTTTAGTGAAGTAGGCATGCTTAAAGTAAACAAACCATTTTAGTATGTTAATAATTTATCAAATATGAATAACAAAGAGGTTCATTTAATGACCAAAAACACAATTTTAGATTTTTTTTCATTGTAATCAGAATGTAATCAAAAAGTAATCATGATTACAGGGTATTTTGAAAAGTAATTGATTAAATTAAATTACATGTAATCAGATTTTAGGCTGATTAATGATTACACTGATTACTTGAAAAATTGTAATCAATTACAGCTGATTAACGATTACAATTACAATTACCCCAAGTCTGGTTTGCTGTCAATGAGGCAATCTTTACCAATTGTTATAGGTATGTCTGAAATGAATATTTAAATTTCTGAAACTTAGAACACTCAACATCAATTATTCTGTTATCTTTTACCTAACATGGCATGAATAGTATCAGCCTGTTAGCACATATAATACCTGAATACTGATTATTGTATGTGCACCATGTTTTTGATGTTTCAGGAACAGAATTTTGTACATAGAGTAAAACTATTTTTCTCTTGCATAACAAACCAGGATAGTTTACTTTAACATGTATTGAAATAAATGGACAGTTCCGATATTTCATGATGTTAAAACTACATCTTTTTTAGCCCGTCGTCGTCCTGCGTCGTTAACTTTTACAAAAATCTTCTCCTCTGAAACTACTGGGCCAAATTAAACCAAACTTGGCCACAATCATTATTGGGGTATCTAGTTTAAAAAATGTATCCGGTGACCCAGCCAACTAACCAAGATGGCCGCCACGTCTAAAAATAGAACATAGGGGTAAAATGCAGTTTTTGGCTTATAACTCAAAAACCAAAGCATTTAGAGCAAATCTGACAATGGGTAAATTTGTTTATCAGGTCAAGATCTAACTGCCCTGAAATTTTCAGATGAATTGGACAACCTTTTGTTGGGTTGCTGCCCCTGAATTGGTAATTTTAAGGAAATTTTGCTGTTTTTGGTTATTATCTTGAACATTATTATAGATAGAGATAAACTGTAAATTGCAATAATGTTCAGCAAAGTAAGATTTACAAATAAGTCAACATAACCGAAATGGTCAGTTGACCCCTTTAGGAGTTATTGCCCTTTATAGTCAATTTTTAACCATTTTTCGTAAATCTTAGTAATCTTTTACAAAAATCTTCTCCTCTGCAACTACTGGGCCAAATTAATCCAAACTTGACCACAATCATCTTTTGGGTATCTAGTTTAAAAAATGTGTCCGATGACTCAGCCTACCAACCAAGATGGCCGCCATGGCTAAAAATAGAACATAGGGGTAAAATGCAGTTTTTGGCTTATAACTCAAAAACCAAAGCATTTAGAGCAAATCTGACATGGTGTAAAATTGTTAATCAGGTCAAGATCTATATGCCCTGAAATTTACAGACCAATCGGACAACCTTTTGTTGGGTTCATGCCCCTGAATTGGTAATTTTAAGGACATTTTGCTGTTTTTGGTTATTATCTTGAATATTATTATAGATAGATATAAACTGTAAACAGCCATAATGTACAGCAAAGTAAGACCTAAAAAGAAGTCAACATGACCAAAATGGTCAATTGACCCCCTAAGGAGTTATTGCCCTTTATTTAGTCATTCTTTAACAATTTTCACAAAATTTGTAAAATTTTACTAACATTTTCCACTGTAACTCTGGGCCAAGTTCATTATAGATAGAGATAATTGTAAGCAGCAAGATTGTTCAGTAAAGTAAGATCTACAAACACATCACCATCACCAAACCACAATTTTGTCTTGAATCCATCTGTGTCCTTTGTTTAATATTCACATAGACCAAGGTGAGCGACACAGGCTCTTTAGAGCCTCTAGTTTTATGTCTTCTCTTGGATGCAGATGACCATGAACATTAAACCTTAATATCACTTTGCAAATGACAAAAATCTTTAAAATAATATTTTCAACCATGATGCCTATCTTTACATATTTCATTTGTATATAAGGATTAATAATCATCTTTATCAAAATATTTGATGCTAAGAAAAATCACCTGCTCATAGCATTTAATTTTGAGAGAAAATGTAGAACATTTAATAATAGTTAATATTGATTTATCATAAACTATTATTAATTTCAGATTGAAGAAGCTTTAGTTACGAGAAAGAAAATGGAACTTTTACAAAAATATGCTAGTGACAATTTACAGGACGAGGAACAAGAATCAAAACAGTTGTTAGGGGTGTGACAAGTGTCATGGTTACGATACATCAGAAAGTTGTTAGGGGTGTGACAAGTGTCATAGTTACAATACATAAAAAATATAGGTCAGAATATGGAACATGACAAACCCAGTCATACTGAATGTAATTTTTGTACAGCTTTGTAAATGTAGAATGTTAAATTTTTACCAGTCTGCGAATATCTTCAGTTTCACACATTCAGGTACAGATGTTACTGATGACGATTTTGCTATTTTATATTGCATTCCTAAGTGCTATTTTGAAGAATTATGTAGATTGTATCTATGAATTTTGTTAATCTCTGCCATACATCATCAGAGAATTATACCTATCATTATCATTCAACATTTTATGTCACATTGCAATCACTGTATCATTCTGTAAATATTGAAGACATCATATTAGATCATGGGGAAACAACTTCTGTTACCATGGTAAACAAATATCATGCAGGAAGTAATATTTTGTAAATAAAATGATATACAATAAATATACAATGATGCCTTTTGTTTGGAAAGCCCTTTATACTGAATAGATATTTCTTAAAAGGAGTAGGTTCAGTAAGACCCCTTTTTGGCCCACAATTATGCAGTTTTGCAAAATTGTGAAAATGTAATCTTTTAGCTATTTTTTGGAAAGTAGAATGCTTCTGCTACATAAATATGTGCTGTTTTTGACAATACAATGCACATATATTGTGTACTAGCATCATAAAGTCATGCTAAATTACTGAAATCTTCACAATTATAGCATTTTAGTTAAATTTTAGACGGTTTCCGTCTTAAATGAAAGTGGCTGCATTCGTGTTCATTCATAATATTGAAATGTAAGTTGTATTTGATGATAATACATAACATATATAAAGGTTGAGGATGAACACGGATGCGGCCACTTTCATTTTTGACGAAAACCATCTGAAAAGTGACGTTTTTTGGCATATTTGATAGATTTTTCATATTTAAGCTTCAATCGGGGCGTTATTAATGACTGAATCAGTTAAAATCTTTAGCATAAACTAATCGAATCAATTAAAATAGACACTTAAGTGTTTAAAAAGTGTCCTAAATATCTCTTTAGATGAAACTGAAATTTGGGGCCGAAATCGGCCCTTACTGGACCTACTCCTTTATGATTTTATAAGAATGTTCATTTAAAACTTTATTTTTTGGATAGATGAAAGTTTTATTGACCTATTAAGAGGAACTTAAATATTAAGATTACTGCAAGCCAGATGCTTTCTTCACCAAAAATGTTAATGACAAATTAATACTAAAATTATAACTTATCTTGATTCAAATCAGAGGAAAATGTACAAATTGACAATATATCTTGCTGCATTGGACAAAGCCAGTTTACAAATATGTTTATTTGCACTAAACACATTTTGATATGGTTGATATGTACTGGTCCTGTTCTCACTACGTAGCTAACTGTAGTCTGTTACAAAGCTAAATTCATACCTCTGTCGGACAGAACTTCATTTGAAAGTGACATCCTAAATCCCAACCAGCACTCTTTGCAGAACTGACCATTTTGATTTACTGATTATTTGTTCTCATCCTGGATATACATGTAAAATTTGCCACTAGCCATTTTAAAGCAAACATCAGTCTATTAAAATATTCAGGAAAGATTCCTCATCTAGAATTTGTTATAAATGATATCAGAATATGTAGATGTATGGTTTACAACAAAAATAACATCTAGAGTAGAGACCAGCAAATGTTTGACATAGATAGACAAGTATGTTTGTAAAAGAGCAAGTATTGCATAGTGAAAGTGCTTTAGAACTTACAATTTTTTTAAGTTAAATGCAAAATCCAGTAGAGCTGAGGTTTCTGCTTGTCATGTGTCCATTGTCCTTGACCTCTTTTCCATGATTCAGTGACTACTTGAAAAAATTTTAAGATTTTTGTTGAACCTGCAACTTTTGGCATCAAAGATAGACATAGTGATCCTACATTCTGGACGCAGAGTCCACAAATATTCACTCTGTGGTTAAAGTTTTTTGAAAGTTCAATTACTTTCTTAAACATCCTGGATTGGTACCAAACTTGGATAAAAGCTTGCTTATGATCAAAAGCTTAGTATCTAGAAGGAAATTTTGTAAAAAATTTATTTCCTGTTTTTCAGTATATTACTTATAAATGAACTAAGTTTTTCTTCCAGTTAATATTACATACAGTCTGCATATATAGTTTTTAAAACATAAATTAGATTCATATACAATCCAGGAATTTTACCAAACTTGGAAAGAAGCTTCTTACAATTAAAAGAAAGTATCTATAGAAAAAAAAAATCCCTATTTTAGTTGAGCCTGCAACTAACAGCAAAAGTAGGCACCCTAACTGATTTTTTGTAATGAAAATTTCTTTCTTCTTATATGAGTAATAATTTAAATATATTTTTTTAAATGTGCTTACCTTGCATGGTCTTCATGCCTGTCACAGTTCATCTGACGTCAACCTCATTTCATGGATCAGTGAACAAGGTGAAGTTTTTATGGTGAAGTCCATATATTAGATACTATAAGCAATAGGTCTACTATATTTGGTGTATGGAATGATTGTAAGGTGAACATGTCCAACTGGCATGTATCATCTAATCATGACCTTATTTTTATGGTTCAGTGGTCAAAGTTAAATATTTGTGTTTTTGTGTTTTTTCTTATACATGTACTATATATGCAAAAGGATAACTATATTTGGTGTATGGAAATATTTTATGATGTACATGCTGGTCTCACAGGTTTTATTTGACCTGGACTTCATTTTCATGGTTCATTCCTCTGTTAAGTTTTTGTGTTTTTTTCTTTTTTTCTTATACTATAAGCAATATGTCAACTATGTTTGTTGTATAGAAGGATTGTAATGTGTATGTCTGTCTGCCAGGTTTCATCTGACCTGGCCTTATTTTCATGGTTCTTTGGTCAATGTTAAGTTTTGTTTTTAGATACTATAAGCAAAAGTTCAACTATATTTAATACATAGACTGAGTGTAAGGTGTATAAGTCTGTCCTGCATGTTTCATCTGACCTTAACCTTATTTTCATGGTCTATTGGTCAATGTTTAGTTTTAGAAGGCAAGACATTTCAGCATGTGCATTCTTATTTATAACTGTAGAAGGGCTTGGTTGGTGAGTGCTTTAAGGTCAAGGAACATAAAATGGGCTATGTCACAGAATTTTCAAAAATTTTGCATACAAATTGACGATTATAAGACAAATTTAAGAAGTTTTTTCGCTGATTTTTATGTCCTTTCTATACAAATATTCACCTATAATATACAGTGAAACCTGGCTAAACCGAATCCTGCATAAACCGCAAACCTGTATAAACTTAGCATGTTCTTAAGCACTCTCATATCAATTTGTATGCGTTGTGAACCTGATAAAACCGAATATTGTCCAAAACTGAACACAATCTTAAGTCCCGATGAGGTTCGGTTTAAACAGGTTTCACTGTATATTAATGCAAGAATTCAATTTGTAATATTTCAGATAATAAAAGAGATGAATTCATATTTTTTTTTATTTTCAGTTGTAGTTCAACAAGCCAAGGTTGTAAGCAAAATTTTAACAAAATCTGTGACATAGCCAATTTACTGTTCCTTGACCTAAGTAGTCAAATTACTGTATCACTAGCTTATCAACACTAAGGTTGTAAGTGGCAAATTTGGCAGGTGAGATCAACTCTAATCTTAATTGACTTGGATTGCCAGCTTTCCTACCAATGGTCGATGGTTCTCTCTGGGCTCTGGCTTCCTCCGCCGATAAATATTGACTGCCACGAAATAGTACAAAACTTAGAATGGAGCATTGCGCACCAATCAATCAATCTAAACCTGCATACAATGTACGTTTTAATGTTTGTGGCTCATAAGCTGTATCATGCTTTCATTATTTCTCCTTATTTTACATTTCTAATGAAATATTAGATATTTAGGTTGTGCAAATTATGGAGTGTGACACATTGACAAAAATAATTGGTTTTTTATTTATTTTATTTACAAAAAAAATATGTTCACATATATGCAATATGATTGTCTTTCTATTGTTGCTATTGCTCTTTTATATACATGTATATTCAATTTGCTGTTTTATACTGGATATTTCATAATTTCATTATATATATTCACGCCACTCTACAATTTCAATGAACCTTGAACCATGTTTCAGCCATCTTTTGCCATTGCTGTTGACAAATAGACTAGGAACATTGAACATTTACAGCGCAGGCCAAGTTAAACAAATGATTCACCTGAGTATATCAAAGTTAAACAAATGATTCACCTGAGTATATCAAAGTTAAACAAATGATTCACCTGAGTATATCAAAGTTAAACAAATGATTCACCTGAGTATATCAAAGTTAAACAAATGATTCACCTGAGAATATCAAACTATAACATACATGCTCTAAAGACAGTCTTTTGAAAATATGAATTGTAAATGTATCATGAAATCAGATTTTATTTTATAATTTTTCTACATTTTTCCTGCAATATCTCTTACAGCTGGAGGTATCCACTAAAGATGATCTTTTGAAAATATGAAGCGTAAATGTATCAAACAATCAGCTTTTTAAAATTCTGGTGGATTGTTATTTTCATCCTTTTTTCGGCCATATCGTTTACGTCTGGCGTTTGATGTTTTTGGTTTTGGTGAATTGGGTGGCATAGGAATAAATTGTGTGGGTGGCATAGGAATATGTTGTGTCTTTATATTCGTTCCAGAGAGGACTTTTATAATTTGCCAATTTGAAGAAAGAGTTTCTTTTGGTTGACATTGGTTACCGTTCGTTATGCAATCTGGAATAAGTTTTTTAGCAAATGTTTTCATTGTTGATTTCAATGTACCACCATTTTCTCCAGCATCTTGAAAGTCATTTATTGTACTTCCAGAGCTCGAGCTTTGGGTGTCATCTACGGTATCGCTTAAACAATGAATGACTGCAATATGCTGATCATGCAGTTTCTTGAATACTTCTATCACTTTGCTGTCACTCATATTTTCGATGACAGGAAACAGATCTTTTTCTTGCACCTGATAAAACCCTATCAGTTCGTTATCATCCAGCTTGTGGAAGATGTCTTCAGTGGGATATTTATCATTCACTGCAATATCTATCATAGTATGTTTTTGGTCTTGTTCTAAGTTGCTGACCGATTTTTCTCTTTCTTTCTGCTCTCTGATATTCCTGTTTTGTTTTCTTGTGGTATCATTCGAAGCTGTTGTCACATCAACCTGCTGTTGAGCTGATTTAGACATTTTATTGGAATCTGTTGTCACACCAACCTGCTGTTGTCCTGGTTCAAACATTTTATTGGAATCTGTTGTCACATCAACCTGCTTTTGTGCTGATTTAGACATTTTATTAGAATCTGTTGTCACATCAACCTGCTGTTGTGCTGGTTCAGACATTTTATTAGAATCTGTTGTCTTATCAGTCTGCTCTTGTGCTGATTTAGACATTTTATTAGAATCTGTTGTCACATCAACCTGCTGTTGTGCTGGTTCAGACATTTTATTGGAATCTGTTGTCACATCAACCTGCTGTTGTGCTGATTTAGACATTTTATTAGAATCTGTTGTCTCATCAGTCTGCTGTTGTGCTGGTTCAGACATTTTATTGGAATCTGTTGTCACATCAACCTGCTTTTGTGCTGATTTAGACATTTTATTAGAATCTGTTGTCACATCAACCTGCTGTTGTGCTGGTTCAGACATTTTATTAGAATCTGTTGTCTTATCAGTCTGCTCTTGTGCTGATTTAGACATTTTATTAGAATCTGTTGTCACATCAACCTGCTGTTGTGCTGATTTAGACATTTTATTAGAATCTGTTGTCACATCAACCTGCTGTTGTGCTGGTTCAAACATTTTATTGGAATCTGTTGTCAAATCAACCTGCTTTTGTGCTGTTTCAGACATTTTATTAGAATCTGTTGTCACATCAACCTGCTGTTGTGCTGATTCAGACATTTTATTAGAATCTGTTGTCACATCAACCTGCTGTTGTGCTGGTTCAGACATTTTATTGGAATCTGTTGTCACATCAACCTGCTGTTGTGCTGATTTAGACATTTTATTAGAATCTGTTGTCTCATCAGTCTGCTGTTGTGCTGGTTCAGACATTTTATTGGAATCTGTTGTCACATCAACCTGCTTTTGTGCTGATTTAGACATTTTATTAGAATCTGTTGTCACATCAACCTGCTGTTGTGCTGGTTCAGACATTTTATTAGAATCTGTTGTCTTATCAGTCTGCTCTTGTGCTGATTTAGACATTTTATTAGAATCTGTTGTCACATCAACCTGCTGTTGTGCTGATTTAGACATTTTATTAGAATCTGTTGTCACATCAACCTGCTGTTGTGCTGGTTCAAACATTTTATTAGAATCTGTTGTCACATCAACCTGCTGTTGTGCTGGTTCAGACATTTTATTAGAATCTGTTGTCACATCAACCTGCTGTTGTGCTGGTTCAGACATTTTATTAGAATCTGTTGTCACATCAACCTGCTGTTGTGCTGATTCAGACATTTTATTAGAATCTGTTGTCTTATCAGTCTGCTGTTGTGCTGATTTAGACATTTTATTGGAATCTGTTGTCTCATCAGTCTGCTCTTGTGCTGATTCAGACATTTTATTGGAAGCTTTTGTCTCATCGGCATGCTGTGGGGCTGATAAAGGCATTGATTTCACAACTTCACTTTCATCTTTCTTTTCATTCCTCATCTTTTTTAAAATTAATATCTTTTTTAAATTTTGTGGCCAAGTCTTAATTTGATCTGGTGCTGGGTAGCTGTCTGGTCTTTCCATTTCTGTTTGCTTTTTGACATTTCTTTTTTGTGTTCTTGTAGTACAATATTTTTCAGTAACGATTTTGCTTACTTTTTGGTATATAACAATTTTTAAAAGATGACTTATGCAGCCTGGAAAATCGGTACTTTCTCTCAGAGATGTGGCGATCTTTACCAGATGCCTTCTGCAGCCTAAAAGTTGGAAACTTATTTTCCCATTTTACCCTTTTCAAAGCTAATTCTGAGTTCATATCTAAAGTTCCACCATTTGCTGTTGTCTCAGTAGTTTTCTGTGGAGCTGATATAGACGTTGATTGCGTTGGAATAACTTTACTTTTCGCTTTCTTTTCATTCCTGATCTTATTAAGAATATATGTATCTTTCATATTTTGTGGCAATGTATGAATTTGATCTTGTTCTGGGTATCTGTCTGGGTTTTCTCTGTCTGTTTGCTTTCCTACATTCCTGTTTTGTTTTCTTGTGGTGCAGTATCTTTCATAGACCATTTTGCTTACTTTATCATATTTGCTTTTAGGAATATAGCATTTTTTACCAGATGAAAGATGCAGCCTGGAAAATCGGTACTTTCTATTACTGGCGTAGTACTTTTTACCAGATGTCTTTTGCAGCCTAAAAGTTCTATACTGACTTTTCCATTTTGGTCTTTTAGAACCTAACTCTGGGCTCATATCTAGGATTTCATTGGAATCTGTTGTCTTAGTTGGATGTTTTGGTGCTGGTTTAGACATTGCTTCTATTGAAATAACTTTACTTTTTTCTTTCTTTTCATCCTTTATCTTGTTTACAATTAATGTTTTTTTTATGTTTTGTGGCAAGTTCTGTAATGGTGGAAGCAGTTTTGGAGTACCAGGGCGATAAGCGAAGGGGTGTTCTTGCATGCATGTTTGTACTGTGTCAGGTACCACTGGTGGTAGTTTAAGAGTAGTGTCCGAGGGTTCTTTCGTGTATGTTATCTTCTTGTTAGGTAACAATGGTTGGCGTTTTAGGGTCTCTGAGTATGAATGTTCAACGTATGTAATCTTCTTGTTTGGTCGCAGTAGTGGTAGTTTTACTGGAGTAGAGGGAGACTTTTCTTCGTATTTTATTTTTTTGTTAGTTGACAATTGTGGCAGTTTTACTAGAACAGGAATTTTCGATCTCTTAGTATGCTGTTGGAACTCGTTCCTTTGTGTTTCCTTTCTAGAACAATTTTCAGTTTCTTTGCATTCTATAGATAGTTCAAACATATTACACTCAATTTCAAATTCATGTTTTAGAAAACTAAGTTCTGATTCGGACCTACGACATGTGCAGCAAGAGTCAATACACTCGCCAGTAATGCACTTGTCGGATTCTAGTTCATTTTCATGAATTGTTGTCATTACGTTTGTTCTTCCAGTTCTCCCACTATATAACGTGGTGTCATCAATAATGACAGTGTTGGCTTCGATCATTTGTCTTTTGTACTTGTTTAAGCTACCATTTGGTGAAATCAGAAGTTCCTCGTTGAACAGTTGGTAATGTTCGCGTTTGACGTCAAGAATGAATTGTGGAAAAGGATTTGGAATTCTTGAGCGGTTGCTCCTTTCAATTGTTTTGTAAACATTGTTCAGGGTTTTCTGTTTATCAAGAAAAAACTGTTTCTGTTTCCTTAAGTAACGCAGCCTATCTTTCGTGGAGATTTGTAGATTGTGCATGCATCGCTTCATGACGTCTCTGTCAGCCTCTTTAAAATCGATCCATTGCTCTATTTCTTGTCTGAGCCTATTCTCGGAAAGTTTGCTTGGTTGCATGTTTTGTAGTCTTTTCGAGGTTGTTTGGATTGCTTCCTCTTTTTCTTGAATTAAGCACTTCCAGTTGGCAAGCAATCTAAAATAATGTTTTATTTTTGTTCTTAATACAATTAATAGTGACTCACTGCATAAAATATGATAGTACATTTTTTCACATAAAACAGTTGTATATAGAACTGGGCTCTTATCACAACATCAGCAAGAAGTGGTTACATTTACTAACCCATTAAAAAATAAAGTATGGTCATTCCTAATGTATGATTCTAAAGTGGTGACAATACGAATGCCAAACCATATATATTTTTTAGAGGATAACTTTATATGTTGCTATGTGTAACAACCCAATGACTTCCAACCGAATAACAATGTAGTATACCATTATTATAAATCACAAAAATACTGAACTTAGAGGAAAATCAATTCGGAAAGTCCATAATCACATGGCAAAATCAACACTGTGTATCATCGCCACCGGAAATTGGGTACTAACGAAGCGGAGAGAAATAGAAAAAAAAAAAAAACAAGTTAAGAATTCATTCAATTTAAAGCATTTCCACTCATTGGATGAGGGTGCCGCTTAAGAAATGATTTTCTGATATATAATTCTTTAAATTATTAGGCCGATAAGTACAAAATTAATACAAGATTGTGTGTAATACTCCAAAACTTGCCACTTAGTACTGGAAAATTTCGAGGTCGATCGTCCTCTGTCGCCCCATTCTCAAGATATTGAACTGTTTTTCATTATTTTTTCTGACACGTTTTTAGATTATTATAGTGTGGCATCAAATTTACTGAAATTTGTTGTCAAAAACATGTTTTTTAAAGAATATGGACAAAAACATTGTTTGTTTGTTGTACGGCGAATTGCAGGACGTTGTACGGCGAATTGCAAAATAACAACTTTTGTCTGTACGGCGTCTTGCAATATATTATTATTTTAAGAGGAAATTAATCACTGTTTAAATAATATCAAGTGACGATATTTTGTTGATATCAAAGCTTTACAGGCTTACAAATATACAAAATGTCTTACTTATCAAATATTATTAAATATATGCCGTTAATTCAGTTCAGAAGGCCTCGTTGCGTACCGCTTTTCGATTTTGTACAAAAAGGTTTTTTTCAACCATATTATCTTAAATACACTTATATATCGTTATACTACTAACGACTGTTGTCTTATTTGTTGTTAGGTTGAATTGTGTGAGTTCAATAAAATAAACCGTCTATTCATCTTTTGTTGGTGCTAGCTTTTTTTTTTTTTAGATAAAAACAGTGGAGATGTTGTATGATAGCAAATAAGATAACTATCCATCAGGATAAAATAAAGTGTATGCAAGCAATTATGCTATCGTACGGCATAAAAATATGGAAGGACTCAACAAGAAAACTAACGGCCTAACTTATATACAGTGTAACAAAACAATTTATGAAAACAACAAATAAGATATTAGATGAAGCAACGACAACCATCGAACCACAGGATCGAGAATTCGGACAGACAAAATTAAGAAAATACTTTGTTTTCATCGAAAGTAAGGATATACAAATCGTGAATTGCATTTAGAATTAATTTTCTTGTCAGTTTCGTTTTGAAAATATATAATGTATATACATCTTAAATGCTGTCAAGCAAATGGTATTTCTATCAAATGCATTTTATCTAATGCATAATTAGATGGGGAAAGGGGGTCCGTTAACAAGTTAACAACAACTCGATTTTGGCAAAAACAGTTAACAACAAATTTTGAATGTTGATAAGAGTTAACAGCAACTTTAATTACCATTTTTTTCCTAACGAACCCAAAAGCAATGAAAAGGGGAAGTGCATAATTATCTTCAATGTATTCAAAAGTTTGAAACCCACTGTACAAAGTACAGAAATGCCAAGCTCCATAAGGAATCTTTTATAAAGCTGACTAATTTTCAGAAGACACACGCAAGTACCATATTTTTTTATTGACACATGGACAGACAATTGAACGGATGGAAAAGCAGACGGAGTGATCGACTCCAAGAAAAAGGACTATGTCATGAATAATCGAAAATGCTTCAAATAGCAAAAGGGAGGCTTCTTCTGGTTATGTATATTGTTGAGTAAATGTTTTATGTCAATCAGTCGTAGTAAACTTGGGTTATCGTCATGACGTAGGAAAGTGTATCAAACAGTTAGAATGAGTGGTGGAATACTATAGGGCGTGAACATTATTTTTTTTTATGGCGGGAGCTCTTATAAATTATGGTTACATATCAGTCAGGGTATTCATACGACTCATTGCTTACATGATTTTTGGAAAATGACGCAGTCATTGTTCCATTACTGGCGACCTGAACTTCATTACATTTCTCTGCCTACCGCGCTTGGTTTCGTATTTACTATTTTCTATACAAACTGGAATCTGCTTGTGTTATCATTAATTATGCATGAGAGGTCATTGTGTAGTAATCAGCCAGGAACCAGTTTACAAACTAACTGGTTTCTGCTTGTATTCCACTACACTCGGACAAAGTGTTGTAGTTTGACGGGAACTAGTTTAGAATTTGTAAACTACAAAACGTAATCGGTTATTGTTCATTCCGTTTTGGTGTTTCACACCGACTTTTATGGTTTGAATAAGCTTAAGACCCTTCAAACATTAATGTGATAGGTATATTAAAGACTGTTTTACAAAAGGATGGAACTGTTTTGCTTTCAAAGTCGTACTATAGTGATATCTGTTATGTACGGATTTCCACTCTCACCGGTTAATTTCTTTTTTTACACGTGCTTTTGAAACTTCCTGTTAAACATCGCAAGTTTTAAAATTGTTTTTTGAGTGAATTTAACTTATTTTAACAATCATGAAGCGTTCCAGAATCATTTTCAAGCAGTTTCTTCTTCTCTTTGATGATGGAAAATAGGTTTTTCTCAAGAAAATACCGCAAACGATCGCAGAGGAATTGAAACGTACAAGTCAAGTCTGCACCTGGTTAAATTGGCATCTAGTCAAATCGGCACCTATTTGACGTCAATTCGGCATCCAATAATATTTGTTATAATATTTTCTATTCAATTAATTAATAACTGTTACCAAGTACATAGTGAATATGTTGTTGTGTATTTAGGTAAACAACGAAACCAAAGTGAAATTATGTTGTTGTGTATAAAGGTAAACAACGAAGCCCTTACCCAAGCTGTTGTTTTAACAATTAGACAATTATTAAAAAAAAATGGAAAACTATGAGTCCCTTTCAATAAATCAAACTTTCATGCCAAATAATAAGAAAATTTAAGGTGTTTTTTTTTCAGTAAAGTTTAAACAGCATTAAACAAACAATCCTGTAAAATGCTCAACTGGTTTAAATAATGCATAAAAATATCCAATATCTCATGTATTAGTCCAAATAATTATGACGTCTGGCAAGGCTATTTTATTTTTTTTCTGTGACGTCTTCCTACGAAGTTCGTAGGAAGGCTAACTTCGTAGGAAGGCTTTCTTAGGAAGGCGTCCCAGAAAAAAATTAACATAGCCTTGCGGTCATAGAAAGGTGTCCCAGAATAAAATTAAAAAAGCCTTGCCAGACGTAATAATTATTTTGACTACTCATATATATATCATTAAAAATACACCAAAAATGTCATTTAGTTGAGAAAAATAAATATATACAAAATGTACAATGAACACCCAAAAATGTGAAAGTTAGTATTTAACTCTTTTTGCTTAAATACTGAAAAAAATTCTGGCAACCCCTTACTTATTTTTACTCTTTTTGCTTAAAATACTGTTAAAATATATATTTAACATGGGTGACGAATTGACTATATCAGGTGTCGATTTAACCAGGTGCTGATTTGTCCAGGTGCCAATTTAACCAGGTGCCGGTTTGACTAGAATTCTTTGACAAATGTTTGAAATTACCTGAGTTTCATTAGACCTTTGATAACAGTAACAAAAAGATTATTTACTTAATATTTTGTGGTATCAGGTCTGTTCGCGCCCAATACACTTTCACACCTTGCAGGTTCGCACCTCGCACGTTCGCACCCAAGGTCCGTTCGCACTCTACTCATTCGCGCTCAATTTTAATTCAAATTCAAGTTGAATAATTGGAAAATCATGATTGTTGTTTTAAATTGCTTTGGTGTAAATACTGAATGTATTTATAGCTTGGTATGAGTAAAACATTGAAGATTTTAAAGGAAAAACACAAAAGATAATTGTTTTTAACAGCTTGGTCCCTTTGATCTGAAACAACGAAACAATAAAATATAGGAACCAAAATATAGCAATCCACTATTATAACCAAAACATGATAAAATCTATTCAACACACAGAAAAAAACATAGTCAGAATCTCACTTCATTTTGAAAGAAGTCAATGAAACAAAGTTATAGCAATACACTAACCAAAACATGATTAAGAGTTATTCAACACAAAATAAAACGTTGACAAAATACCACTTTAATTAGAAAGGATTTTTATATTATTTTTAACAATACGCTATCCAAAACATGATTAAGATTTATTCAACACAAATAAAAATGCTGTCTCACTTTATTTTGAGACAATGACAACAATTATACTTATAAGAAAACACTTGCTTACAGAGTTATTAAACACAAAACCAATTAAGAATGGGTGCGAACATTTAGGGTGTGAAAGTGAAAGGGGGCGAACATGAGTGGGCGCGAACGGACCCGGATTCAGACTATGTACCAGTGAGAAATATACAAGCCTTTCTACGGTATTTATTTGTACAATTCAGGTAGTCTTGACCTATTCATTTGTCTTAAAAAAAACAGCCAGTTGTCACCTTCACTTCACACACTCACATATATACGAATATCAATTATATGCTTACGAGACATGTTGCATTGTTAAACTAATTACAGTATGTGAAAATCAAGACTTGCATAAAAACTATCCCAATATTAGAGACAGTGGCGTCATTTTTCTTCAGAGCTTTCAGCTCTTTGATTTTAAAAGGAATTACGAAGGTTTACTGATTTTTATTTTAAATCATCAAAACCAGTGTATAAATCAGAAAGTAACATGTAAGGTGTCACAAATTGAAGCGCTCTTTCATCTCCAAGTCCCAATTAAGAACTCTGAGCTGATATAAAAAAGCCTTGGTCCATCTTTACATTTCTGAAGTCTTAGACTAGCAAATTTGACATCAATTTGAGAACCAAGTCCTCATTTTTCGGCCTCTTCTTCCAAGCCACACTGTTCAGTTATTTTACGAATTGCAAATTGAAAAGGTACTTTATTTTTCTCGATTCCGTCCAGGTACTCTGTGTCAATATAACTTATCAAACATTCCATAATATACATCTGAATTATTTTCATCATAGGACTGACCAGGGTTTTAGCTGGATAACAAGTGGCCTTTTCTTTTAACGTTTTTGATACATAACAAATAGAAGGCAGATATAACTACATTGGTTAGACGTACAAAGAGGGGTATGAGATATCCCTAAACATGTTTAACACTGCCGCATTTGTTGCACCTGCATGACCCAACTTGAGTCTGTAACCTTTGCTACATTTATATATAGTCTTGTATTTATTTCATTTTTTTAAATTTTGGTTCATTTATATGTTTGAAGAAACAAACATTGAACTTCTACCCCCTTTTTGTAGTTAAATGATTGATCACTTAGGAGACAGCTTCGGGTATATCAATACACAGTTACAAGTTTAGTTTCGCATTAAAGATTAACCCCCACCCCCACCTTAGATATTTGAACGTAATACTTTATTTTCTTTGAAAGGACGGTAAATAACTATTCTAAAATTAGCAAGTTGCCATACAGTTGAAAACAAGTTGCCATACAGTAAATTTGTCAACACGAGCAAGTTGCCCAGGGCCGTAACTACATTGAGGCAAATGAGGCAAATGCATCATATTGGAAATTAAAAAAAAACAACAAAATAAACAACTGAAACAAGATTGCCTTCAACCTGAATTGTTTTCACGGAAAGTGTCTTGAAAGAAGCAAGTTCTCTTCACTCTCTGATTTCGCCCCTGCATGTTCTTCGTGATCCATGTTTCTATTTTACTTTTAGTTTTCAGAGTTGATGGTCTATTGTTGGTATTTCTGTGTCCCGGGTTTGTCTTTTGTTCATTTATTGTCCTACTTTATAACTGTAGTCTGCAGAGTGTTGATTTTCATTTGTGCAGTGTTGCATGTCCACCGATGTTCAGACATTGTACGAGAAACTATTTTAAGAATATACGATGTTACTTACTGGACATAGAAAAAAAAATGTCGTTTCTGCATGGATATCAAAGAATACAAAACTGGCTCTTCAAGTTTTGTAGATAAAACTAGATAGCTGGTTTAAATTAAAGTAAAACCACCAATTTCCCGGTATCAAATCATCTTTAAAAAAAATGTCAATGTAATGCCATATGACCTTTTACATTAAAGGATTAAACTTGCATATGAAGTCGTGTTCAGACTCTTAAACAGAAAATAAAAGAATACGGAGTATAAACGTGCACAGGACCTTATCTCACACAAAGTCAATGCATAGAAAAAAATACAAATGATCAATGGCCAAAGTTTTTTTTCCTATTCTTCATCTTGATAATTGATGGAGGGTCTTCAAGAATTAAAGAATCATTAATACCATAAAACAAGGTCAAGATGGTCCTTAGTGTCGACTTAAGCAGTACTAGTACTTAAAGTATAATACTGCACTGTCACTTTATTTAAATCTTGTCATAAAAAAATCACCAAAGTCTGAATTAAGCATAATACAAGACAAGAACAGACAGACATAGTGATTATGAGAATTTCGGTTTTTGATTTATCCTACATATCGGCCTACTTTTAATGTTGTCCCCGTAAAACCTAAAAGTCTTAAATTACAATGAATCTATGTTTTTGCTTTGATACAAGAATATTGTCAAAAGAAATAGCTAAAAATTAATTGCGTTTCAATGTAAGAAAAAGTATTGGAAACGCTCAGAATGCACGATTTTGCGTTATTTTTCTCAGAGCTTCTGGGGGCCTTAAGCGGCCCCAGATCCCTCGCCAAAATTTTTTCGCCTCGCTACGCTCGGCGAAAATATATTTTGCCTCAATATTAAAAGAGGCTAGTTACGGCCCTGTTGCCGTACACTAGACTTTATTTTTCATGGTCTATATTCTTTAAAATACATCTTTTTGACAACAATTTTCAGGAAATATGATGCCACACTATAATAATCTAAAAACGTGTCTGGAAAAATAATGAAAAACAGTTCAATATCTTGAGAATGGAGCGACAGAGGACGATCGACCTCGAAATTTTCCGGTACTAAGTGGCAAGTTTTGGAGTATTACACAAAATCTTGTGTCAATTTTGTACTTATCTGCCTAATAATTTAAAGAATAATATATCAGAAAATCATTTCTTAAGCGGCACCCTCATCAAATGAGTGGAAATGCTTTAAATTGAATGAATTCTCAACTTGTTTACTTTTTTTTCCATTTCTCTCCGCTTCGTTAGTACCCAATTTCCGGTGGCGATGATACACAGCGATCAAATAACAAAACGCATCAAAGATTATCATGCACTTATTATTTTCTTATAAATTATAAGCCATTATTTTATCTATATATACTCGATGACATTGTGTTCGTTGGCCTGATTTTTCGTCTGTTCTGTGCTGGAGGTATGTATCAGTGTCTCTTGTTTAAGTATTTGTAAATTTCATTTAGTTTGAAATTTTATATCCAGTTTGGGAGGGTTTATTATTTTGTCGAAGGTATAAGAGTGTTTTGGGACTCTTGGGTTTTTTTTTTACAGATAATTGAATTTGATATTGTCTCATATTCCATGTTTGATATTGTCTCATATTCCATGTTTGATATTGTCTCATATTCCATATTTGATATTGTCTCATATTCCATGTTTGATATTGTCTCATATTCCATGTTTGATATTGTCTCATATTCCATGTTTGATATTGTCTCATATTTATTGTTTGTACAAAGAAAAACTAGACAAAACTTACTCATTTCCTGTCCTGTCTACATAATCCACTGTATCATACTCTATCTTGAATTTCTGGCTTCTTGGTCCGACTACAAAATACACAAAGCTTTGTATTAGTTAATGATCTACATTAGACAATCCACATATTAATCAGTCTGATCCATTGTCATCGTTCATTTCCGTTTTATTTTGAAATTTGAATAAATGAGTTGGAAATATATGTAAATGAGATGATAAAATATAGCACCAAAACGAATACTAGTAAAAAGAAGAAAGAAAAGACATGGAAGTCAATATACAGGTTAAAATTTATCTGTACAATGTCAAGCTCCGAGTTGAGAAATGTTGTTCACAAAAAATATACCCTATCTTAGAACTGTCATCAACATATATATTATACATCAACGTTACGGATGATCTTTTTATGAGTATGAACAAATGTTAACCTCTTGCAAAGCCGCTCCGTCGATCATTCATTTCCTGATTTCAAAGTCTATTTATCAAAGTCTCGAATAATTATGTACCATTCCCCAGGTAAATTGTTTTGACGAATTGTAATAGCTGTTACCGTTATTGGGGAAGTCAGATTTAAACTACTACACCGAAATCAAAATACAAAAAAAAAGCACTGACATAAAGTTCTTATCAAGCTCTCCCTAATTATTTATGAGGGGGGGGGGGGCAAAACCATTTTATGTTAACCTGTTATGGCCTTTTTCAAGGTGTTGTTAACTGTTATCTGAGATCAATTTAAACTGTTATCTGTTTTCAATCCACTTTGTTAACTGTTATCAGCATTTTTGCATTTTTTGTTAACTGTTTTTGCCAAAATCGAGGTGTTGTTAACATGTTAACGGACCCCCTATTGCCCATCCTCATTTATCCAAACAAACCAAAAAAAGAAGGAATTCAATTAAAACAAATAGTCCCCTGGGTAATCAAACAAACTGGGGAAGGAATAACGCACGATGAAGTGGCTCCTAAAACTTACTTCTTTTTGTCGTCATCTTGTGCACAGCCTGCTTTGTAGGTGCCATATTTTCGACTTTATCACTACAAAAGAGACAAAAAATAACTTTTTGTTTTCATATTTTCTAAGCTAAAAAAAAGTAAGAAATTACATCTTGAATAAGACCGTATAAAAGAAGGATGTTTTGTATAACGGAGGTATTATGTTTTAATTTGGGTCAACAGAGACTGTTTGCTAGACAAATATGGAGATTTGGTACCTCGTTAACCCCCCAGAGCGTTGACCAATAGTTCAAGATTTCTTTACAGGACTATATATATTGCTAATCAGCCATTATATTTATTATTATATTTTGATAACATTACCGTTAAATAATGATGCCAATAAATTGTTTACTTTGGACCACAGTTTTAAATTATCGACAATTTACACCGTATTTTACTTTTTACGTTCAAATCTTTAAAAAACAAGAATGTGTCCTTAGTACACTGATGCACCACTCACACTATCATTTTCTATGTTTAGTGGACCGTGAAATTGGGTAAAAACTCTAATTTGACATTAAAATTAGAAAGATCATATCATAGGGAACATGTATACTAAGTTTCAAGTTGATTGGACTTCAACTTCATCCAAAACTACCTTGACGAAAAACTTTAACCTGAAGTGGGACGGACGGACGGACGGACGAACAGACCGACGGACGCACAGACCAGAAAACACAATGCCCCTCTACTATCGTAGGTGGGGCATACACAATCTCATCATTATACTAAGATCCAGCTGTAGTGATTTCTGGATTTCAAATGTCACTTTGATTTAGATGCGGTCAACATTTTTAAAAAGCGCTGTTTTTAGTTGTTGTTGGGGTTTTTTTGGGGGTTTTTTTTACTGGAGGGGCATCCTCATGTTGCAATAATTTGATTCGTGTTCTAGCAAATTAGATAACTTTAATTCAACTACCCCCCTTTTTTTCTTAGGCTGCATATGGTTCTATTTATATAAATTATAATGGTAATAAAGTAATTTAAACAAAAAATTTCGAACATTAAGTACAGTTTTATATTTCTTTAATATACGTAAATAATTAAAATTATCATAAATTAATGTTAGATATGCTTACCGATCCTTCTTCATTCTTTCTTCCATAATTTTTCGTATTCACTGATTGAAATAATTCAATATATTTTTGCTTCTTATAAAATCACTGCTTACTGCGACAGATGAAACTGTGTAGTGAGGAATAGAAGGTGCCGTCACTTTGACAACGTTTCTTCTATTATGACGTTCCGCTACCTTTACAATACATGCAATGAAATATGTATATTGCAACGCACATATTTGGTTTTACATGTGTCAAGTTAGTATTCGCCAAATTTGTGTAGTGCTACAAATTTTTCTACTGTGGACAATTCACATATTAGTAATATGCAGAAAATACCAAAATCAGGCGCGGATTCAGACATTTAGAAAAGGGGGAATTCATCCCCTGGACCCCCTATTCATCCGCCAATAAAAATGGACATTAGCAAATCATGAGTCGATTATAGCAAAAAGAAAAACGATTAAATAGACAAACAAAAGTAGCAAACATTACAAAGGAGGCTAAAGTAGCAGCCCGAATACCATAAAAGCTAAATTGATGCCGTTGTGTAAACTGTTATTTTCAATGATTCCGAAATATTTTAAAGACACACACTTGTTTTGTTTTGATTTGATTTGATTTCTTTTAAGTCTACAGCGCCATTGATCAGATTGATAAGAATTATATAAGTTTTGAAATAAAAGTACGTAAACTAAATACAAAAACAATACTTTTTTAAAAACAATTAGTTCGTTCGTTCGTTCGTTCGTTTTATGCATAATTTGATCTCTTCATAAACAACATGCGTCTATTATATACTGGTATATCATTTTTGCAAAAATTTTCATTTGGTAGTATATTTACAGTATACGTTCATTGCTAATATAAAATATGCTCTTCTCGTATAATTTATGTTGAAACAATACTTTAGCCCTAACGGGAGGAATGGCGCTCGATTTTCATATGATGAAGTCATAGTCTTTCGGTCAGTTTAATTGAGGTCTAGAGCTGGCATGTCAGTAACTGCTAGTAGTCCTTTGTTGATTCGCATATTTTAACATCGGACTTGGACTTCATTTCAACTGATTTTTACTGTCTGTATTGCTGTGTGTTTCTTTATTCTTCATTTGGTATGTATACAAATGGGTTGAGAAATCACAAAACATGTTTAACGGGCCGCCACATTTTTTCCGCGCCTGTTCCAAGTCAAGGAACTCTACCCTTCGCTAGTCTCGAGTAGTTTTAGATTTTTTTCATTTATGTTTCGGAGTTTAGTGTAGCGTCCTTTCGGTGAATGGTACATGACTGTGGAGATCAGCAGAAGTCCGAACCCGGTTGCTTGATTTGCTCTATGAGTTTAAGACCCTTTGGTGATCTTGGGCTATTTCTGCTCTTTAGTCGGCTTGTTGTCTCTTTGACCCCTTCCCCGCTTCCGTTCTCAATTCCATAAGAAGATGTATGCGAAATAGACAATCCTCCATAAAAGACAAATGATGTTAACAACTACAGGTCAACGAACGGCCTTGAACAATTAGTGCAAAAACCAAGATATTAAAGGCCAAAAAAGACACATGCAAAACAATTCAAACTAGAAAACTAACTAAAGCTAATAAAAGTTCTTTAAATTGTGAATAATAGCGAACTTTGAATACTTTTCTAAGAACTGTTTGAACTCTTATGAAGTACTAAATTCATTATTTTGAATGACATTCACTGGCTGTCCAATCAAAACACTCACGCCATAAGTTTTATTATATTCAAATTTTAATTTTGTGAGTAGCAACCAAACATAATGTTTATGTACAATGAAACAACAAATTTGTATAGTCATTGTTATTTGAGAAACGTACTTATTTAAAATAGTTTTCTATCAAAACTGCATATGCATATTGTTTGATGTTGTTGGTTTTTGTCAAATGTCCAATTTCATCTATTCTTTGAAGAAACATTCATCAAGTGATTTCATCGTTAACGCTCAGCTTCACTATTCCCGATTATTTTTTTTTATGGCTAAGGACTATGTACCTTTTTTTGTTTCAATGCTAAATATAGAGAAATTTCATAGGAATTCCACAGCCTTTCTTTTACCGTGTACTCTTATATTTGTCAATTATTTACTTAGTATACTGGGAATTACTGCAATCAGTTCTATCAATGATGTTCCTTTAAATAAAGATGACAAAAAAATATTACTGAAAACAAGTACACATATTGACCTATTCAAGTACACCTTCTATGGTGCGTTCGACTTTAGTGACAATGCACGAGGTAATATCACAGGCACTTGTCTCAGTGCTGTAGGTATTATGGATTGTACGGGGTTTTTGTTTCACTAATAATCGACGTTTCCCTTTGGTAAGTACAACACGTCTCTTTCACTCGGTAAACTATTTTACTTTTTTATGCTATTGCAATTTGAAAAGGGGTCATGCATGCACCTTCACTGACTTTTGATCATTAAACAGAAACTTTCGCGACATTGTCTATGATATTTTTTGTACTGATGTACACACAGTGTACAAGCGGACAGTGACACAAAACGGAAGTTGCTGATCTGTCCGACGGCGATCGGCTCGTTGTTTTTCAAAAAAATATAGAATATCAACACAAAGTGTCCCATAATGGATTGTTCAGCAGCTCAAGGTAAGTGAATAACTACAATGATGTATTTTTGACCATTTAAAGCTTATTTTATGCTTTTAGCATCAACCGTCTTTTTAAAATAACTCCTGATCATGAAGAGGGGTCAGAATTTTGCGATTTTTCGAGTCATAAATCTTAACAAAACTCCGAAAATTCAAACATTTTCAAGATTTTTAATCGATACATAGTTGAATAATCATATTCCGCATACACACACAAAAGTTTGGTTCATTTTTTTTTATTATATTGTCACAATTGAATCTTTTCTATTCAAAGTGTACTGTCCGCCTCGTTGCCACCGTATGTTTTCATACTGTCCGATTCGTTGGTCATATTCATGATCGATATCTTAAGCAAAAGTAAGATTGAAACATGCAATTTATCCACATTCATGACCGATTTCCTAGGAAATATCAACATTTATAAAATGTTACTGATTATTACATATAAAAAGCATTGTTAATGCATGCACATGAAAATTTAATATACGTTTCTCTAGTTTGTTTTAGGAAAATGGGGCACGTAGGTGATTTTTATGGTATATTTATTCATACATTCATGTGGAACATTGTTATTTTTATCACTCAAAAACATAAATAGGGGTAATAACTTTTCATGAAAAATACAACCATGCAACAAAAGTTATTTCTAGGCCTTTTATAGCTGACTATGCGGTATGGGCTTTGCTCATTGTTGAAGGCCGTACGGTGACCTATAGTTGTTCATTTCTGTGTCATTTAATTTGTTCTCTTGTTTAGAGTTGTCTCATTGGCAATTACACCAAATCTTCTTTTTTATATTTATAAACGTTTGACACAGAAAATCAAAACAATAGTTTCTTACACCCAGTTTGCGTCTTATTTCACCAATAATCAAACAAATCTCATGGCTTGGAATTCAAGTAAAAAAGAATCAATTGAAAAGTTACGGTGTACTTGAATGGTCCATGAGTTTGTTTTCCTATTGCCTTAGTAGAGGTAAGAATACTTATATACACACATTTAACATGAAGTATGCGGTGAAGCCTTTCTTGTTAAATTTTTTATCATAACTTGCATTTATTCTGTATGAGTTATTATTCAATTCTTATATGTACAAATCATCGATTAAATAAATTAATATGAATACATTCACGTTACTTAATACATGTATTTGTAATCGCTTAGGCAGTTGCGGATCCAGGCGGTCGGGGGTCCGGGGTTGGGAACCCTAGTTAGAATCTAACAACAAGGTCCGCAAACGATGAATACGAGCAGCAGACATGAGTAAAGGTTCTGGAAGAGTGACCAATGTCCCCCTTTAATTGACACGAGATCCAAGCTGAATATATAATCTATAAATATTTTCCATATATAATCATAGACAGTATCTGTGTTGAATAAAGTTTAAATGTGGATAAATTGCATGTTTCAATCTTACTTTTGCTTAAGATATCGATCATGAATATGACCAACGAATCGGACAGTATGAAAACATACGGTGGCAACGAGGCGGACAGTACACTTTGAATAGAAAAGATTCAATTGTGACAATATAATAAAAAAAAATGAACCAAACTTTTGTGTGTGTATGCGGAATATGATTATTCAACTATGTATCGATTAAAAATCTTGAAAATGTTTGAATTTTCGGAGTTTTGTTAAGATTTATGACTCGAAAAATCGCAAAATTCTGACCCCTCTTCATGATCAGGAGTTATTTTAAAAAGACGGTTGATGCTAAAAGCATAAAATAAGCTTTAAATGGTCAAAAATACATCATTGTAGTTATTCACTTACCTTGAGCTGCTGAACAATCCATTATGGGACACTTTGTGTTGATATTCTATATTTTTTTGAAAAACAACGAGCCGATCGCCGTCGGACAGATCAGCAACTTCCGTTTTGTGTCACTGTCCGCTTGTACACTGTGGTACAGGGGTTTGTTTGGTGGGTCAGATGAGATTCTACTGTCAAAAGTCGGTCGCTATCACTGTGACTTGTTAAGTGGGTTCAGAGACATATATGTCTACACAGGCAAGTGCTTGTACTACGATCAGTAATATGCCAGTTGTATTTTAAAAGAAGAAAAAAGTGCGTCAACTAGCTATTGAGCATCATTTCATGTCGACCCTTTGGCTAAAATGGCTGAATTTTCACCTCAAAATTTACTCTGAGTACAGACATACCTGTGCATCTGGAAAAGATTTAAGGCATAGCATGCCCTAGATAAATAAATTTTAAATACTAGTATACCAATTTAAGTAGCCTTTTTACCTTCTCTAATAAAACACAGTTCAATTTCTTTTGTTTTATTTCAACTGGGTATCCGCCATTGGCAGTAAAACCTTTTTTGACCAATTACATAAGATCTTAAAGACTTTTGAATTAGTTTTTTAATTGAGATATTATGAAACATGAATGTGTCCATAGTACACGGATGCCTTATCCGCACTATCATTTTCTATGTTCAGTGGACCGTTAAAAATTGGGTAAATACTCTAATTTGGCATTAAAATTAGAAAGATCATATCATAGAGAGCATGTGGCCTAAGTTTCAAGTTGATTTAACTTCAACTTCATCATATTTAAACATATAATTGAAATTCAGATATATATGTTCGTATATGTGTATTTAACAACTGTCAGTTCCACAATGCCATCAAATCAAGGATTTAGTGTTTCTTGTGATCTGTTAAACTTTTAGGATCTTCTTGTGTAAGCCGATTGTGACAAATGGTTGTAATTATACTGAGTGCCAATGAAAACGCAACACTTTTGTTTTTCAAAAAAGTCTGATAATTTTTATTTATTTTATATTAGAACTTTGTAAAGTTGGTTGAAAATGACTTTAAAGACAATTGTCGACAACTTTAGGGTTGGGTGATTTTTGGAACAAATGCAAAGTAAGGGTTATTTTGAACGGACATAAACCAAGTTCACCGCTTTTCAACATACGCACTATTTTCACGATTTTGTCATTTAAAGCTTGGCTAATGTCATGAATTTTCCCGTCCTTATTGTAAGGAAACTGCAATAAACGTCTGAGTAAATGCCAGGACTTTCTGACAACCAGCGACATGCAGTTTCGGGCATGATCCAATGAAGCCTTTCACAGCATACAATAACCCAAATCATCCACAAATTCAACAAAAATGGATCAGTTAATGATAAGCCACATCCCGGGGTTCAAAAAGCAAGAAACGCTCAGCAAAACCGATACATTTGGTCTTTAGCATATCCGATATCGACTCTGATGGATGTCCAAAGGTCACGTGAGTTCAATGGTGGTCACGGTAGATCCTATGGAGCAATTTCAGTAAAGCACCATTTGCGCAGAAATTCAACGCTTAAAGAGGACCACAGTCGACATCTAAACGGCTGTCTGGTGTAAACATCGAATTCTGTAGACCAAAAATCATTCATTATGTACCAAAAATCATCAGTGGTGGTTACATAGACGTTTGGCACCAGCCTTGGCCAAAAGTCGTGCGTTTCGCCAGATTTAGGTCCGATAGAGCAAATTTTGCATCAGATTTGACATGGTTTAGACGATGAAAACCACCACCAATATCATAAAGTCAGCTTGAGTTTGCTTTACAGGACAAGTGGAATAACATTCCTCGAGATCACATTAAACGTCCGGGATGATCAATTCTACGGCGCTGTCGAGATTGCGCTGCACAACGGGGTTGTAACATTTTTAGTTAGGACTGTGATTTGATGATTCGACATTGGATGTTTCGTTTATCTATTGCGCCCGAAAGATGACAATGGAACATTTTTGTTTGATATCGATCTATTGTTAGAATTGTTAATTTTCAAGAACAATTCAGTTTGAAAGATTATGATTTCTAATATAAATTTTATTTTTGAAAAACCAAGTGTTGCGTTTTCATTGGCACTCAGTATATAATTAGCACTTGATAGATGGACAAAAACATAATGCAAAAAATATATCAAAACAATATTTGAAAAAAGAATTTAATTTTAATAATATATATGTTAACACAATAATTGATGTCTTCCATTGTTTTTAAGAGATCCATCAGTTCAGTATAGTCGACCATATTGTTCCTTCAGGTCACAAATTTAATATATCCTTGATCATAGTATATATACAAATAACAATAAATAACTCGTAGTAAAATATAAAGATTCTGCCTTGTAGAATCAAATAACTGCACCATACAAATAAAATTGGCATAGGTCCTTCTAAAAAGTACCACAGTGATTTGCCAAAAAGCACTTAAAATACAAAAGTATGCTTTATTGATGATCATAGGTCACTGGTAAAAATGCTGTTGTTCCTTTTGGCTCTGGATTTCAGTAAGTGTAATGTCAACGGATTTCATTCCAAGTTTCCATAAATGTCTCTTGAGTTTATGTATTCTGAGACAATCTCGTACAAATATTCGTACTGCTCCTAGAATGAAATAAAAAAATATTTTTTAATATTTCAAATATTAAAGCAAGTAATAAATTTTAGTCAAAATAAAACAGACAGTAAATATTTACACACGAAATAACATTTACGTAAATAAATTCAAAGGGAGAAAAGCTTCTCATAGAAATAACTGCATCTTTGGGAATGGGAAAAAAAACACAAATATTCAAAAATGTATTTTTTATTAATTCAGTAGGTGAATAAAGGCAAGACTTACAGTTGAATTTATGAACTGTTCCCGTCTTGATTGTATTTTCTGAACGGCATGATAAACATCAACTTCCTGTTTCAACCGAAGATTGTCTAGGATAAGACTAATGCCACAGTACAGTCCACTGCAATTGGCGCCATTCCTGAAATAGAGATAATTTAATTAATTATTCAATATGTGTTTCTATTTGATTTAAACATTATTACTTTCTGTTTCCTGCATAAAAACGAGAAATAATCACCAACAATGCAAAGTCAGATATAGCTACATTTCAAAATAGTAAACTAATAGATATGCTTTTATGAGGAAAACAAAATTAAATTTAGTATACCACGCATTGGTTGTGATGGAATATTGTCTTCAGTATAATGAGCAGACAAAAAAAATCGAATCCAAGTTATTGTTTGGAAGACATAATTTCAACATTTCTCTGTTGGGTGATACGCTCCCTCTCTCCAGTGATGCTTGATAGCAAGTTTTTTTTTTCAATTTCAGCCATGGCGTTGTTTATGGTTTATGACTACTGAGTCGTTTCTTCTTTCTTATTTCTTGAGTATGTGGTAGATTTGGAAGGTTCAAAATGCATGTTAGCCAAATAGTCTTAGAAAAACTTACATGCACTGGACCACGACGGTGTCTGATCCAATCTCATGTTTCCACCTCTCGACTGTATCTAGAAGGGATAGCAGTGAGTGTTTAGATATCGGTAGTTTCGAGTTAACAGGCCACTTCGTAAAATGGAATGACCGCACAGTTCTTGGGTCACCATAATTCTGAAAGGAAAACATATAAAAATATTTAACGAAAAGTCCCCTTTATCCCGAAATCTTCAAATATTACTTCAATAACAGGGCTTAGAAACACCAACTATCAAGGACTGTATTATAGTTCAATGATATGTTCCATACCTCATTCTGGTTAACGGTGATGTCTAAGACTTATCCAAAACTTTGATCCCCAAGTTAAGATTATTAAAAACGATCTTTATCATGATTGAGAAATATGTAAACCACGAACAAGCTTAGACGTTCACAATTTACAATACTTTTTAAGTTATATCACCCAAATATTCTTTCTTTTGAAAGAATGATGATCATTTATTCGATCTGTTCTAAAAATCTAAAAATTTGAGACCATTTTGTTTTGTTTTGAGAATAGACCAGATGCATGCAAATAACTTGATAAATTGATTAATTAAAATGTTGATGCAAGAGATGAAAATATCAAAATACATAAAAAAAAACATGTTAAAAAAAACATGTTGATATTATCTTTCATTCAGGAGCAAAACAAAAGAACTTACTCTTTTTAACATTGAAAATGTTCTCTGGGTAAAACTGTCATGAATATCAGAAACCGATTCAGTTTTTATCTTCAAAGGTCCGTATGAAACCGATTCTCCCTCTGATGGCCACCATACACCAGTTTCCTTAAAAAAAATAATCAAAATGATAATTTGAAATCCATAGCAAATAGCAGAATATCAGCTAGGTATCAGGAAAGGCTCAAAGGAAAAACAGTTACACTAACAGACATCGTTCATAGATCAAATCCACTTAAAATAATGTCACTTAGCTCTAGAAAAAACAATTTTTAAGAGTATGGTCAAGCAAGTTTGAAAATATTCTTTCAGTTAATCTCTACATATCCTATGTTCACGAAATAATAAGCTCTATATATCTTATATTCACAAAAATGTATATGTTCTAAGATTTTTAAGGGGGAATGAGTGCTATCTAAAATGAGAAAAAAAATCTTGCACTTAAGCATGAACCAATTATCATGATGTTGGTGTGAATACCTTATATTAAATTGCATTTGTATGAAGACATGACTTGACGAAAGGCATATGGGAGATCTAAGACACTTGCATTCATGTCTGATGGTTCTCTAGGTGCAAAAGATTTTTTTATAGAAGAATTGAATATGACTTATTTATTTAATCCACCATTTTCTACATAGGAAAAGCCCGTACTAAAGCAGGAATATGACAGTTGTTGTCCATTCGTTTGATGTGTTTAAGCTTTTGATTTTTCCATTTGATAAGGGACTTTCCGTTTTGAACCCCCCCCCCCCCCCCCCCCCCGAGTTCATTACTTTTGTGATTTTACTTTTCCTTTTTTTGTTTTCCACATGTTTATGTTTGTTATATACTTACTTCCTGTTCTTCGTCCAAGAGATTTAAGGATACAATAGTTTTACATTCATGGTCAAATAATAATCTCCAAAAATCTACAACCGTGTTAACAAGTGGTGTCTGTGTAACTATATAATATCCACCCCTGGAATAGGACTGAAAATGAAATAAGAAAGAATCACTTTTAACAGAGTTTTTTCTCTGCTGAAAAAGGCAATACAAAAAAAATGACATGCATATTAAATTATATATACATAATATGAGTCTATCTAAACATATCTTTTTAATCTCCTTTGCCAAACTACCCCAAAAGTATTAAAGTTTGATTTGTTTTATCCCTAAACTATGTGTTTATTCCAAAATGTGTAGCGTACCTTTCATCTGAAATATGAATGTATCTTTATACCAGAATGCAGCAAGCACAGATTGTCATCCACAACCTGATTATGAATATTGCATTTAATAACTTATATAGATTACATAATACTCACCGGTAAAATAACCCCATTTATATAGTCATTTGTGCCAGGTATATGAGTGCTCAGAAACGGTCGATACCTGTCAACTAAACAAAAAGACAAAATCTTTTAGCAAATGAAATAAATACAATTGCATCTGTTTGCATTTGTCTTCACTGTTAAAGAACCTTAATTTTAACACAGATAACCAACACAGTTATTTTTAAAAGTATGTTGCAAGTAATAGCCAAAATTGGATACCACAGAAAATATTACATATATTCCTTCATACATATAGCTCTGCAAAAGAGATATTTTGCTCTTGCAATGAACACATACTCTTCTGCGATGGAAGAGGAGTTTTTTGCTATTCAATAATGTCCTAATTGATACAAATGATGAGGATTAAAAAATCAAAGTAAGTACAAGTCGAACTTATTTGGCAATGTCTAATAGGCAAACGTATCTGTTGAATAGTGTATGGCATACAAAGTTTAGGATTCGTATTAAACTAAATGAACTTTTTTGATAAATTTCACATTTCGCAACGATCGATGCATAATCATTTGAAAAGTAAAATAAAAAAAGTATCGAACTTCAAGGAATTTTAAAAAAGAAAGTTCCTAATTAAATGGCAGAATTAAAATCTTAAGCACATCAAACTAGTGGATTACAACTGTCATATTCCTGACTTCGTACAGGCATTTTCTTATGTAGAAAATGGTGGATTAAACGGTACTAAACATAACCATTTTGGGCGCTTACCTGGCAACACGTCTAAGGCTCTGTTTTTCTGAATATTGTCCTGGCAGAGAGAAGCACTACATTCGGGATTAGAATGACTCGGTTTGATGTCCGTTAATTGCTGAAAATGATAGACATAAAGTAAAGTGCATGGAATAAGTCCAGCTCGATGAATTAAGGAGTTTTGCTAAATATAAAATAACCATACATTGTCTCGAAATATCAATGTTATTTGTACAAGGCTTAGAAACAGGTAGAAAGCGAGGCTGTGCCGATCATTTATACCTGTTTCGAGCCGAGTACAAATAACATTGATATTTCGAGACAATGTATGGTTATTCTGTATATCCTGCAACTCTAAGACATTATTAAATGTGCGAGTCTTTCAAGCAAAACGTGTGTTGTCATGGTATAAAAGACATATTCTGGTATTTGCGATTGACGGAATACTAGTAGTAAAGAGTATTTATTATTTTTTTGTAAAGGAACAGATGTTATACAGCGTTGTTCATAGATCCAGAGTTACTTTAGTAATGATTTATAAATATATGTTTACAGTGTTCCCTGCCGTCTCCAGGTAATATACAAAGTCCGTGTTTTGGTATGGGAAAATTCCAAAATCGCTTTTAATATATTTTAACAAGTTTTACATCGTTTTGCAGACTATTAATTTCAAAGTGACATAACAATGATAATAGTTTACCTTGAACTCGTCCTTCAAAAGATATTTGTTGTCATGTTTTATTTCTTCATACTTTTTAGTGAATTCTGTTCGATTAATTGACGTGTGTCTATAATTGAACGCTTCCAACAAAGCCACATGTAGAAGTCTGTACTGTTCCTGTAAAAAAAACAAAAAGATTTCACAACTGAATTTGCATTATTAAGAAACTTAATTCAAACGAATTTCCCTCTACATGTTGTAATTATATTATTAAAAATAGGAAAGAGTATGGCAGGTCTGACAAGGAAAAACATAATAAGTCTAAACGCAAGATAAGTATAAAAAAGAAAGCTATTTTAATAATTTGTTGAAAAGATTCCTTATGGGTTTAATTTTACAGCTACAAGTACAGTAGGTACTTACCACGTTTTGGACCATGGTCATTCTACATTCTCTCATTTTCCGGACAAAGTCTTGAATGTCCACATGTGTAGATTTCGTACCATATTTAAACAGAGCGTCCAAACCGATAAAAGTGCCTGTTCTACCAACTCCAGCACTGAAATGTGCAATAAGTAGGAAACAAAATTAAAAGTTGTTTGATGAAATGAGTTCTGTCACGTTTAATAATAACATTAACAATTTCAAAACCTTAAAAAGATATTTACAATCCAGAGGAATGGAATCAATTGTTAAATCTGTTTTATCTGACTACGGAACTATGGAGGACAATCTATAAGAAAATTACCTGCAGTGTACAAGTAGTGGCCCCCTTTGAGGAGATTTTGTAGACATGACTTTTCTATGAAACTCCACAAGTTCCATTGTATCTGGTATACCGTGATCTGGCCATCCAGTGAAATGATACTGAATCACCTTCCGTGTCTCTGATGTCTGCAACATTAATGAATATATAATAATTCTAAGTACGGATATTGTCAGTATCAATGAATTGAGACATAAAACATTACAAAGGAATATACGTTATGCTCTTGCATGTACACTCTATATAGAATTATTTAACTGGGCTGTTTTCCTAACAGAAAAAACAAAAACTGACACCTATGGACGGTCATTCTTCACAAAGACCACCAGGGATTAGAATAACTTAAACAACTTGGGGATTCAGAGCTTCTGAAAGCAGGTTCTGAAAGGAAGAAAACAGCAAAGCCTGCATATAGTTTTAATTGTAAATTATGAGAAGAAACGACGGAAATTTTCAGATTTCCGGTAAATACCACGAACTGGTGGAACGATTCATGCGTCAATACCTAATCCTCACTAGCAATATGTTTTCGCGATTTTATATCTTGAGATACCAGAACAGTCGTTTGTTATGTTATTTTACCGATTGTTTTCTTTTCTGTGACAGTTTGACCAAGTATAAATTCGCATAGCCGATGATGCTACTTAGTAGGAGACCTTTACCAAGATGACTAGATCTGTTTCACTCCTTTCCGGATTCACCAAGTCTTTATTTGTTTCATTGATTTTTTACTTCATTCATCGATACATGCGATTTGAATATCGATAAACTACTGTTCATCTGTTGACTTTATATAAAAAAAATTACCAAAGCTATAGAAACATCTTATTTTTATAGATTATGTTCTCTCATAAAACAAAATTAATAATCTGACGAGGCTGTTCATTGTCAGATTTGATAGGAAATCACACTCAATGGTTTGAATGGATTTAAGATTGTTCAAAGTTCGCGGTAAACGGTGCGCGTACACTGTCTTAGCTACAAAGATTCCGAAGGGTAAAGTTGAGGTAATCCCGTTAGACTTTAGGCGGACATCATCATGATTTTGGATGAACTACATTGAATATCTGTGTCCAAGATATCCAGACATGTTCCAGTTATCGCAGCCATAATCATGTCCTATTTTCCTCGATTGTGGCATCTTGGATTGCGACTTGCAACCGAATGTATAAATACAGGCAATAGTAGTATACTGCTGTTCAAAAGTCATAAATCGATTTAGAGAAAACAAATCAACACAGAGGGAAACACATCAACTATAAGAATGGAAACAACGGAAGAACAGAAACACTGAAGTGCAAACAAAAACTGACGCCAATGCAACATACATAGAAACAACTATTTGATAACATATTCATGACTTGAAACAGGACATTTTAAGAAAAACAATGGTGGATTGAACCTGGTTTAATTGCTTGCAAAAAATAGATAGCAAAATCTCTCGCTTATATGACAATTTTAAAAATACAAGCATTTAAGATAATCAAGCTGACGATGCAATTAGAGGAGCATTATTTCCTTACTATCCGGAGCATGTAAGATCATCACCGATTTCATAGGCTTCGTGTTGCTAAGTCTTAAGTTGTCTTCATATTATTGTATAGACTATTGTTTGTTTAATCGTTTTTGTATATTTTTATTTACTTGTGATTTTTTATTGCCTCCTTGGTATCTTGTTTTCACAGTATTGATTGTACTTACCTTAACATTACCGACAGTCATATGTCGTACAGTATATGTGCTCATTTGTTTGCATTCATCTAATGATATCAAGACCTCACAGTACCTCAATGGCTTAGTTTCAGGCCAGTATTTTTCACATTTAACCTGTAAAAGAGAATAATTTTAAATATGTTTTTTCTGAATTATTTTGCCAATTTGGCAAACACAAATCAATCATGATATTGAATAGTGCACAACATATGAAATGCATTTCCAAATGTTTCCAAGAATAAAAATATAGGAACTTCGGTATTAGCTCAATTATCTTATCTGTTGATACCACTCATAAATTATTCATTATCTGTTAACAATTACAACCATATTTATTCAACCTTACTGAGGTCTTTTTTATTATTATTATTATTATAATGCACATTTTTCATTATTTGGGCTGTATTTTAAAAATACCTTTCCATCTTCATAAACATTTGCCAGCATAACTACGAGTCCAACCTTCTCCTGCCAAATCATCCTCCAGAAATCACGAACAGTCAGACGATTGGGACCTGAGTTTAGAAAATCTTTTAGTTAATTCGTTTCCTCTTAAAAAATTAATCGGTTTTGTTTTGTTTTCTTCTGCGTTGGTATTCGTACTCGAATTACAATTCTTTTTTTCTTTTCTTTTTTTTTTTTTTTTTTTTTATAAAAGATGAATATAAAAACCTTTTTTGTTGGTTAAATTTTTCGGTTAAATTGCCTTCTCTCAGATTATAGTTATATTTGAATAAAATCATATCAAAGGTTTCTTTTAATATATACAAAATTCAAAGTGTATATGTGAAAACAAAGTTTTTACTTATATTCTACAAATAAATTAAATTATGTTATTTGCCTTCTTCAAAAATATATACAATGAAACAAATGAAATCAAACGTTTTTTTGTCTCATTATAAGAAGCATATATCACATATATAAGCTCTATTAGAACACATAAATGAAAGGAATAGTATACCTTGAGCTGCTATATATACTTTTCTCGATTCAACACTCTGAAATTGAAATTACAAATATTTGATTTTCTCTTCTTTTTCTTCTCGGAAGGTGTAATGCAAAGTCTTCAATTTAAATCTATGCAATTATAACTACCATGATATGAATACTCGTAGATACTGAAAGACAGTTCAGGTATTGTTAGTACTGATAAAGACAATATTCAAAGAATTTAATACAATGTTCAATTTCTTTCAGAATACTTCAATATAATGACAATATAAGGATAACAGAAACGATCAGCATACGTAGTTCAGGTAAGAATAAATATTGTTTTGTTTAGACAATTGAAATCAAGGTAAGAGGTGATATTTATGTTGCGTTCGATGCTAGTTATATACTAACAATTATTGCACATGTGAAAAAGTTTTGAAGCAAACTTATTTCTTCAAGGATTTGTATACAAATCCTTGCTTATTTGTACGTTTTTTTTTATAATGAAAAATAGAATAACGAGAATGGATAACAACGTCCTACGTTAACACTTTATACAAAATTTCCAGGGTGCATTGAAATATGCATTGTCAGTATTTCTTGAGGGATATAACTTATTAAGACACCTTGTAAAAACTTACATCAATAAAGTTAGCATTAATGTAATCCGATTCAGCTTCCCCGTGCAATGGTTTTAAAGCTACTCTGGAGTGGTCATCTGCAACAAACACAGTTGAGTTTATACGGAAACGATATTTGAAAGTGATGCAATGAAACATCCAAGAGAAAAGGAGTTCTAACTGTTCTTTTTGTAAAAGTACTTTTCCTTGAGTCTCGATATTATTTTAGAAAAATAGAAAAAATATGTAAGGATGGCATATACTTGCATGAACTATTAATTTATTGATGTTGACAATTCTTTTGTATGAATAACCTTTGACGTATTTGGCACAACTTTTTTGGAATTTTTGATCCTCAATGCTCTTCAACTTTGTACTTGTTTGGCTTTATATAATATTTTGATATGAGCGTCACTGATGAGTCTTATGTAGACAAAACGCGCGTCTGGCGTACTAAATTATAATCCTGGTACCTTTGATAACTGTTTACACCACTGGATCGATGCCACTGCTGGTGGACGTTTCGTCCACAAGGGTTTCACCAGCCCAGTAGTCAACACTTTGGTGTTGACATGAATATCAATAATGTGGTCATTTTAATAAATTTCATGTTTACAAAACTTTATATTTTTCGAAAAACTAAGGATTTTCTTATCTCAGGCATAGATTACCCTAGCCGTATTTGGCATAACTTTTTTGGAATTTTGGATCCTCAATGCTCTTCAACTTTGTACTTGTTTGGCTTTATCAATATTTTGATATGAGCATCACTGATGAGTCTTATGTAGACGAAACGCGCGTCTGGCGTACAAAATTATAATCATGGTACCTTTGATAACTATTATGATTATGGTTATGTTAAGTTCAAATATAAAAGGAATGAATATCAAAGAATAAAAACGTATGTTTTACTAATGACTTAACTTACATGGAAACGTTGTCAGAAAGCGGTTTTTAGCTTTGTTTTCTGCTTTTTGTCCTGCCTTGTGTGGAAAAACAGGAACATCATTACGTAAGTCCTGAAATTAATTAAAGATACATGAAACTATACTGACTCTACTAACCTGCAAGAATAATGAAAATATTACTGCAGTAGTTTCCTTAGATTTGCTGTTAATAGCATGTAACAATCTTTGGAAACAATAAATTTTTCTACCTCTAGTATAGACGAATTTAACCTGTTTTGGCACTTTTTGCATTTTCGTTGTTTTCAATGCTCTTTAACCTGGTAATCGATCAAATAACGGTTTATCATGCGCCCCTGATAATCGTTGTGTTATCTCGTCTGGTGTAAAAGATGGACGAAAGATACCAAAGGGACAGTATAAGTATTGTAGTAGTGTCATTTTTACGTCTATTAAATAATAGTAAAAATATCTTTAAAGTTCTGAAATTAATTGTATTTATTATAACGTTTAACTTTAGAATTTTGATAAAGGAATATTATTATTTAAATCAAATCTACACTTTACTTTTTATATTGAGTTCATGAATATTCAAAAGGTTCTTACTTTAAATTACGTATTTGATTGGTTATTGTGATTTCGCGGTCAATTTATATTTTGTATTGACCAGGTATATTTTGCACGGGAACTTGAAAATTACAGACGCATGGTATTGTATCCCGAATTATTACCTGTTATGTTTTCATTCATTGTGGACACAACATATTACATATTGATGTAAGTTAACTTCTTTATTATATTATTAATATTTGCACATGTAAATGACAAATTTAGCAAAGTTTGTATTATATGATTGCGTTCTCCTTGTAAAGTTTGTTTATTACATAAGTATGATAGATGTACCCGAGAATCTTTTATTTAGCTTCGTGCTACATGTATTTTATTATCTACCGTTAATTTGTCACGATAGAACAATATATTTGCTTAGCTATTTGATTATTGACACAGATAATTGATATTTCATAAATGGCGGCATATTAGACAAAATAAGGAAAAGTGATAAAGTTGATATTTATTAGTACACTTATATTATACATTGAAATGATAGAAGTCTAGCTATGAATGAACTTGAGTTATTTTGTCATATTGTATATTTTAATATTTTACTAGTCCGAATATTTATGATTGCATTTTGGTTTTAGGACTCCATTGATGTAATTATATAAAGAATGTATTAGTGAACTGTGCCTTGTCCTTGCCAGTAAAAACTCACTCCACAAGTGGTAAGAGTCAATCTATTTTTAACTATGTAATGTTGTAAACAAGACGTTATGGATTATTTCCCCTTTAAATATGCGGTTTTAAGCATATTTAATATATTGGCTTAATTAGTCTTTATGAGAATAGTATTTACAATTCGACGATTGTTGTAACGTAATTGTATGTAAAGAACAAACAATATATTATGTTCCGATTAGTTTAATGTTTCATTTGCAGTTTTAAGTTTAGTTTTGTACCGTACACATAGTAAACCAGTAAACACTATATAGTATATTATTTACGATCGGGTTACATTTTTGTATAGTGTATCACAATGAGAAGTTAAAGTACACGTGACATCAGCTCACTGATTGTCTATTATATGTGTTCGTAGAATAGTACACAGTATTAAAGTGCATTGTATTAAACCATTACTATATGTGATAATGTGTAATTTAAGATACTTGTGTTTTATAATAGAACTGTTATTTATAATTGTGATATTGTTATTTCAGAGTTTATTTTTATACTACTGGTATAATAAATCATCCGAACCCTAAACAGAGTTGGTTATTACTTGACCCCAAGAATTGACCCTGTTACAGTATCAATATTGGTGACTTTTGAACATACTTTGAAACCCAAAATAATTTCCAATGGATGTAGTTTACAAAACCAATTAGTAAACCATTGTGTTGTATGCCCAGTTTCCACATTGGGTTTAGATAGCGTCCTTGATACATTCCTGTTATTTTCTATATCGAATTCAATCACATATTTGAGTGAATATGATAAGATTTGCAGAAAGCAAGATCTATTAAAAAAGAGTTCTAGAAACTATTACAGCGTGGGAGAAAATTAAGGAGCTTTACCGTGATACAGATGAAAAAGATGATACTTATACAAATACAAAACTTTTGATTACTGTCTGACATCTACAGTTTAAATTCTGAACCAATTTTATGCTTTAATATAAATTAAATTACCTCAAATTCATTTTTGTATCTGGACGAATCACTTTCCAGTCTACGTAAATGTTCTTTCATACTAGAAACAGGGATGCCACGTGCCTCCCTTCCAACGTTGTAATAATCATTGTCTATATCACCATTTGTCATTTCTAGTTGTACTTCTGGTTCGGTTTCTATTTCAAAATGAAAGGTTTATAATGTTAAAGCAGCGACTCGTTGATATGCATCTTATGAATCTAATTTACATCAATGGCATTAACGTACATTTTGTTTTACATTTTGAACTCATCTTTTTTGTAACAAAAAGGATTTCAGACGCCCTATTGCCATATATTTAATGTTCAGTCAACCAACAGTAGATTAAATTCATAGTAAAATAGTGCTTCTCTTGATTACTCTTCACCAGAACTTAACCTACAAATTGGAAATCATTATTTATGTTTAATTACATATGTAGATTATGAACAAGATCGTTTTAATCTTAACATCACATTGTTGGATAAAAAAAAATCCCTTACTTGTTATCGTATTCACATTAAACAAAAATGTTATCTAATTTAATATACCAGCAATGATGTTTCCTGCATTATTGTAAACGACATCCATTTGTTTGTCAGATTTTCTTGCTCTTTTTGCCATGTAGTGTCTGTAAAATAAATTAACCATAATTTCATGTTGCTATTACAAATACATGTATACGCAGTCATTGATTTATAGTAGTAGTTTGTTTTTTTTATATTTTCAGCTATGTTTTGATTTTTGATTAGCAACATGCTTTGTCATTCAATCGCAATGTAATATGTGCCCATAGTTTTAATCTATTTGTATGTAGTAAAATCCCCAATCATCGTAAATAAGTATAGTTATCTACCTTAATGAACAAGTTACAACTATCAATGCTATCACTACAACAACACCAACCAAGCAACCAATGACGCCACCGGACATCACCACTCCTCTACTATTAACAGCTCTACCTGAAATGATTATAAATACGCACATTGGTTTAACATCAAACACGATTTTTTTGTAAAAGGGCTATTGAAATACAAAATCAAGATGACAATACAGGTAAAATACATATCAAAATCAACGTAACAGGAATCGGCCAGGGGGAAACTCATGTAGACAACACAAACTAAAATTAAATAAGGTAAAAAAAGCTATGTCTAAATGTCAAAAATAATGGAAGTATGTCAAAGCAAGGAATTATATATTTAAATATACAATTCCTTAATTCGTCATAGCATGAAAGACATTATTCATTATTTTGTTAAGCAATATGTATATCTGTTTTTAGTGAAAAACTTATATTCAATAAATCAGAAAATTATTCTTGGTATCAGAGTAACACAAACAAACAAAAAACATCAATAAGTTGCTGAAGGGTTTTTGATAAAACTTTTTATCATGACCTTCATATATATCTCACAGTATCTTACATTGCAATCCATGGTAGCCATCTTGGCATCCAATGAGACATTTTCCGTTGACTGGATCACACGCTGTTTTATTATGACAATGGCCACACCTATCTTTACAGTCGTCACCATAGAATCCTTCTGAACAGGCTGAAAAAAAAACGAATAATATTTGAAAAAACACTATATGATCTCAAATCAGTATTATGGTGTTGAGTTTATCTAATTTAATTTCAAGCTTTATTTCTACAAGTGATTAGTGTATATACAAACATATATGTATTGGTAAATGTCTTTAACCTTATCCATATAGTGAATGGAAGCAACAACACTTCTCATTGTTATGTCTCAATACTATGGCATTATGATACAAGTTACAATTTCATCTAAGTATAGGTACTAGTATTATAATTGTTTTTGGTATACAAAATTTGATTGGTGTTTTTTTTTTTATAAAAGACACTTACGTATGTTACAATGAGTTCCTCTCCAGCCGGGACTGCATTCTGTTGGACAGTGTCCCATTATTGAATCACATGATGCATGATCCGCACACTGTCCACAAATCTGTGTACAACCACTACCATAAAGTCCAGATGGACATTCTGTAAAACACATAAATCAATATATTAAATGTTGTCTTTAGTTGTTCCTTATTTAGCCCTTTTGTTATTTAGGTTCAACTATAATTACTATTTGCGATGAAGGTTTTCTTAATTTATAGTTTTATGATACTGTTAAGTGGCACATTTTCGCCTATTTTGCGATTAAAAAAAAAAAAAAAAAGCGATAATATCATTATTTTCTAACTCAATTCATATTGATAAACATTATTCACATTATGTCAAATTGCATGACAGTTACTCAATATGCTCTGTATTAAATGTAATGAAAGGTATAGTATTGAAATAAATATTCATGAATACAAAACGACGAATTATTTTTCTAAAAGACTCTTACTCCTGTCACATTTTGGATCCTGGTAGCCTGGTTTACATTCGTGTATACAGATGCCAGTCACGTGGTCACAATGTTCATTACTACATGTTCTACATTCTTTTGCACAATCATAACCCCAATATCCGTGCTTACACGCTGTGTGAAATATGAAAATTAAATACAACTCTTGAACAATCATAATAAAACAAAGAATATGATGTATCCATTCATGACACAAAATCAGTACATGCACAGAGAACAACAAAAAGCAAAGGCACGTCGCTTTTATTGTTGCTCTTCTTCTTAAAGTCAAAATGAGGCCTTCAGTAATAATGAAAAACACTCTAGCTTTCACTGCAAGATTTAAGACGGTCTCTAGCACCGATTTGAGAGAAAGTATTTGCTATGTCTATTATTAATTACATGACAGTGTTGAATAATTTAGGATAATTGCATAGAGGTGTGTAGCTTCAATATTATAAAATAAAACAATACACATGTCAATTGTAATGAAGCATTGGATAATTTACGTAAATTCTATTTTTTTATTGGAAAATTACACGGTAATGATTTTTTTTTAATTCTAATATTGTTTAAAATATTACAGGAACTAGATGACTTCACTTAAAAACAGCGACATGCAAACGAGCAAATAACTAACTGGGTATACTCACGTGTAATACAATGTAAACCACTCCAACCTGGACCACATCCCCTTGTACATTCCCCGGTAATATGATTACAGGGATCAAAATTTCTACAATTTCCACATGCTATAGAACAATTTTCTCCAAATGTTCCAACTAGACATGCTACAAAAGTGATTTAGACTATAGTAACTGAAAACAATCACATTTACTTAATTAAATAATAGATCTGTGAATAAAAAAATACAGGGTCACAACAGACTATTGAAAATTTTTATAATGAAGCTAATTTAGTTAACATATCTACAAGTTATCTAAACAACATGTAAACTAAAGTAACACTGATTCAACACCAATAATATATACAAACACTGGATTATGACAGGGCTGTTCATCTATGCCCTCTCTTTATTCCATAAAGTTTTGTCATATCAAAATATAATTTATGAAGTTTTGAGCACTTACGTCCTTGACATAGTGGCATAGCATAGCCTGGCTCACAAAATCTACGACATTCTCCAGTATGTGAATTACACGTTTCCCCACCAGCACATCTTCCACACTGTAATTGACATGTTTTTCCGTAGCTGCCAGCTGGACACTCTATTATAAACAATTAATGTGTTATGATTAAACTAATACATTTAATGCATACACCTAATGTATACTTGTTTTAACAGGTGCATATATTGAATTACATAACTTTCATACTAGTACATGTACTTTAACGCGTATAGTAGTTTTTTTTTTGTAATAGCTTCAGTTATGCAATAAATTGAATGTTGATATCAGTTTTTTCCTTTTGATGCATTGATTGTTTAAATTATAACGAATTATCATGATATCTTTGCGAATGAAATTTCATTTATCAATCAGATATAAAGTTTTTATATTAAGATTTCATATTAAGATACCTAATGACATTAAACAAGAGAAACTTTAAACGGCCAAGTGAAACACAATGTTACTGTGTTAATATTCGTCCTAAATGATATATGAAAAAAATGGATATACATCACATACTATTACTACATCGATCACCAAAGAAACCTTTGGCACATCCAGTTGGACAAACTCCTGTTTTCTTGTCACAATCTGTTAAATTAGCACAGTTAAAGCAAGCATCTGAACAATTAAAGCCATAAGAATATTGTGGACATGCTGTAAATAAATAATTACATGTTATGGTGTGAATATACAATTACATGTTATGGTGTGAATATACAATTACATGTTATGGTGTGAATATACAATTACATGTTATGGTGTGAATATACAATTACATGTTATGGTGTGAATATACAATTACATGTTATGATCTAAATATTCAGATTTTTTTTATTCTATTATTTAGATATACAATTATATGTTATTACGTAGATACGCAATTATACGTTATGATATAAACATGCAATTAAATGTTATTTTGTAATATGCAATAACATGTTTTTATATAAATATGAAATTACATGTTATTTTGTAAATAATGCAATTACATGTTATGCAGTACAGTACATAATACATATATTCAAGTAAGAAGTGAGAAACCATTATGTTTACAAATTGCACATTTATTTGCAGTACATTATTTAAAAAAAAAAATTAAGCAACCTATTTTTTTACCTCCATTATATACGTTTTCAGTAATTATACAACAAAAGTATATAGATATTTTTTATATTGATTAACAGAGTTAGTTTGAATAAAAAAAAGACAAGTTTATAATCATGCAAATAATTTTCAAGATCGTATGTAGATGTCATTTAAGTTTCTATATTAATGCATTATATAATCATCGTTTAATTAACTTTTTTTAAATGATTGACTTACGCGTTTTACATTTGGCTCCTTTCCAACCTGCATCGCATCCATTTAAGCATTTCCCTGTAATGACGTCACAGGCCTCCCCATTTATACATTGTCCACACCTTTTTTCACAATTTTCTCCGTGTGTTCCATTGGTACATGCTATGATATAGAAACGGTATTTTAACATAGAATTCAAATCCTACAGTCCTAATAGGAAATCAACATAAAATGAAAACATGAAATTTAAAAAAAGATGTATATACTTTTGAGATTATTGATGGTGATCATAGTAGTGGACTAGTCCAAATAATTATGACTTCTTGCAAGACTATTTTAAACAATTTCTGGGACGCCTTCAACCCAATAAATTTCAAACCTCAACAATGTTATTAGCAGTTTGTCTTGTCTTTGTTTTGCAATCCCACTATAATTTATATGCAACAGTGGTTGTCAAAAATGAATGAAAATACAATAAAAGTTGTTCTTGTCCTATTACAAGCTTTTTAGAAAAGCTACACATTTTTTTAAACACTTTTTTTTTTAAGAAAAGCTATATAACATGTCTTAAAACAAGCTTTTTAGAAGAGATATAATTGTTAAAAGTATCCTACGATGAAATGTAACCCAATTGATTCTGAATTAAATTATATGGTCTTTTACGTCCGACAAAAAAAAATATTCAATGGAAATAATTTATAACAATGATGCTTACCCATATCACATTCAGAGCCTTGCCATCCAGCCAAACACCGACCAGGACAGAGACCAGTTATTTGATCACAAGTGCTTCCTTTACAGTGACAGAATTTGTCACAGTTTTCTCCAAACGTTCCATAAGAGCAAACTGCAATATAGATTTCATAATATTAATGTACCTCTATAACACGAATATGAGAATAAATTAAAAAAGAAACGCTTTACAAGAAGTGAAATACAGAAAAAAATATATCTGAAAAGGCATATATAAATTAGATTGCTTAGAAATAGAATGTTAGCGGTTAAAATGAGTACTGGTTATTTCTTTCGCTTATCCATTTAGATGAATTAGAATTTGCAGTTTTAATTCACTAAGTTTAAATTAAATATCTTCATCTGCCATAACTGCAACCTTCTAACTATAAAAGATATAAGAAGATGTGGTATGAGTGCCAATGAGACAATTTTCCATCCAAGTCACAATTCGTAAACTGAGTAAACCATTATAGGTCAAAGTAATGTATATATATTTACCATAGACTTCTACTTCACACAACTCCAGATTAGCCCAGCACGAGTAAGAAGTTTTTGGACAATTTGAGGAATCTACGACTGGCCGTTGGTTATAAACTGTCACAAATTGTCCCCTGTTTGTACAGTTCTTTAGTTCTAATATTGATGGAGGATTGAAGAATACGTCGCCCTAAAATCAACAGCAAAAATTTGTTTCAGTTCGATATTTTATTTATTTTATATCTCATAATGTACATTATATGTGTCTTGTAACATGGTCAAATTTGTTCTTCACTTTCACTCATCTGTTTTTCTTTGCTTTTCTTTGCTTTTCTTTCTTCGTTTTATAAGATTTCTTTACATTTACTTTACCATTATAGAAAACTGTTGGAAAAATCCTTCTCACAACTTCATGACTTAGTTTCAGTTAATTGCTCTATATCGTTGCTACATTGATATCTCAGAAAAAAAATTCCCTTAAAAGGGCACCAGCTAAGAGATGTATAAAAAATCTAATAACTTTTATTCTTTGCTCAATCAATAATGAAATGCAAATAATAATTAGCTCTAAGCAGCCAGTATGGTCTTATTTTGTCAAAATAAGCTATAAAATATTAATTAATATTTAATGAATCATACGACCTGATTGAATCCGTATTCATGTGAACTTCAATTTAACCCCTTAACTTGAGATGGATAACTCGTGAATTATAAGTGTAAAGTTATTTAAAGGAAAAGAATGTCAACATTGAAAGTGAAACAAGTATTAGCCTTTCAAAAAGGGCTAGTCGTCTCTTAGCTGATGAAAATGGAACGTGCTCTCGCTTTGTAGATTAATTCATTGACTAGAATAGCCACGTGCATCAATCAACAAATTTTACCACACATGCGAAGTAGTATATATCGTTTAACGTTGTTGTTTACGAAACTCCAGAAGATTCGGCTATTTATAGATAAAAGATACCTGTGTACCAATATCATGAATATGCATGATTAATGACCAGGCAAAATCTAATTGCTAATATAGAGAGGACAAATCCGATACTCTACAGGATTGAAGGACAATTACTAGGTTTGGATTGTCCTAACCAATCAATAAACTTTGATTATTCACGTCTCGTAATATCTTCCAATCAGGTAGTAAGAAGCATTCATGCACTGACTGTCCATCGTTCAATTCTAAATATAGTCTCCTAGGAGCTGACGATAACAAACTTTAAGGTAAATCATTTGATTGACTGATTTGATCCACAAAATTTCATTCTTATAGAGGTAAAAATGAAATTAAATAGACCTAGAATAATCCAACAGCACGAGTTTGCTTAATCTATTTATACCTTTATTTATGTTTACATCGCTTATATGGTCAACGCATGACTTAAGAGGTCAACTCGATAATTAATTAGATGGCGTATGGACTAAAATACTCACGAAACGAAGCTACGTTTTTTCTTGCTCGTGCCCTGTTTATTATATTTCAGACTTTTGATAGTTTGGATAAATGTTTTACATTGTTATAATTAAAATATGAGATTTAGAATTAAATCGGTGAATATGAATTGGACAGATAGTGCCCCTTTAATTCATTGCCAAATTCGAAATTCATCACTTTTACCATTACTCTAAGGATGTAGCGTTTTACATGATAGATGTACACTTTTATCACTACTCGAAGGATGCAGCGTTTTACATGATAGACGTACACTTTTATCACTACTCTAAGGATGCAGCGTTTTACATGATAGACGTACACTTTTATCACTACTTTAAGGATGCAGCGTTTTACATGATAGACGTACACTTTTATCACTACTCTAAGGATGCAGCGTTTACATGATAGACGTACACTTTTATCACTACTCTAAGGATGCAGCGTTTTACATGATAGACGTACACTTTTATCACTACTCTAAGGATACATCGTTTACATGATAGACGTACACTTTTATCAATAATCAATCCTTTTGTCGTGGTTAGGTTATGTACCTTCATATGACTGGTATAACAGACTGGTTCCAAGTGAAACTCCTCTGTAGATGTGACGTAAACACGGGCACCTGTTCTTCTGGAAGAACTCACATTAGCTACAATGTCAGTTTGGTGAGATATAAACAATAATATTTATTAATGTTTCTGTATTTACCACATTGATCATAAATAACATTCAATATTTTAAGTAACTTGGCTTTTCGAGAATTTTTTGTTATATTGCTTGTAAAACTATAAGACTGATGTCAGCTCTAAGAAATATAAATGTTTTTGTTTTACTGTAAATGAATACTAAAGAATTTCCAACTGTTGGTTATGCTCTTAAACGTTTTATATTTTTGCTTTTTTAAGACTTTTCGTGAGGACCTTATGAAGGCTACTCCAGAACTTTGTGATATGCGCACACACATTAGAATGAAATTCAAAACAGTGTGGCTGTGGTCATTGATTGACACATTAAATTCATCCATTGACTGGGACAATTTACGTGAACGTTTGTCTGTATCGACCACTGTTCACGACGTACCTACGATAGACATTTAAAATGTGGGGTCACCAAAGGTTTCTTAACGCCTTTAATTATAAAATAATTCGAAAAATCAATCAGGAATAACCTTTATGTTTTGATTTATATAATTGATATAAATCAAAACATCGTGTTATTTCTGATTAATTTTTCGAATTACTTTATTAAGGTGTTGAGAACCTTTGGTGACCCCATAGTTTAAGTGTCTTTAAAAAGTACATAGTGAGCAGTGGTTTTTACATACAAACGTTCACCTAAATTGTCCCAGCCAATGAATGAATTTAATGTGTCAATCAATGGCCACAGCCACACTGTTTTGAATTTCATTCTATATTATTTGCTATTATGAAGAGCAAAAAAAAAACTTGATTTGAGGTACAAATAGCCATCAAGTACTAGTAGTCGTTTTTTTTTTAAAGTCATGAAAAATGATCTTTTCTATAGCATTAGCAAAACAAATTAATATTACTTATTCTACTTACAGTCATTTCTGAAGAAGACTTTTACTTTGTTAACACTGTAAACATCTTGTAAATCAACTCTCCACAGAGTTCTGAATGGATATCTAAAGTTAACAGACCAGGAACAAGAATTATCTGCCCCTGTTTGGTTCCTGTTTCCATCAACTGCTAATGCCGAGTTGTCTGTGATTGACGTTTCCTGATAGGTAAGTTTCCCTTTTGCTATATTTTCTGTTCAAGAATATATGATATGTCATTCATTGTTAAAACTAAAAGCATTGGTTTATACATGTACATATGTTTTTTTTTCAAAGTTTAAAAAGATCAAAGATTATAAGATACCACAAGTAAAGCAGTATACACTATAGCAACAGGGCGATCACAGCCAGTAGCCGGCGATAAAGGTGGTGTTTCGTAATTGTAAGCAGTTCCTAGTTAGCCAGTGGTGACAATAGGGACATCATTTGTCAACTATGATACAGGTTTTCTATGACAGCCGGCCAAACCATGATGTCGTCCCTTAATGTTTTGAAGAGATTACTTCATTAGTATAGATGTAAACAGTTATTAACGATTTGTCAATATCTTCACAGAAAGAAAATTACCAAGAAAAGCGTGCAGGAAACGCTATTTCTGAAACTTGATTTAAATTGGTAAACTAATAAATCTCTTGTCGTAAAGTCAGTGGTTACGTTTACGGCCGACCTTCGTTGAAAGTTTCTTAATATAGGGCAAAATATGAAGCAGACAGAATAACATTTAATTTATCTTTTATCCTTTATTTCAAACAAACATTTATGTTAGTTTGGTTTCACCTGTCGATGTATTTATATATCCTTGACTTTCCAATCGTGTGGCTCTGAGAGTTACTAGTTGGTTACTTTTGAGTTCAGACCAGTTTGCTTTTAATTTCAAATGTATTGCGTCATCGTTAGAAAAGGTCAATGATATAAGCAGCAATTGTATTCATTGTTATTACATGTATTTGAAAATACGAATATGTAAACAGCTAACAAGCTTTGTCTTTGTTGTGATTATTCATCAATTGTGATGTTAGGTTTATGTAACATTTAAAAAAGGACAGACTACTTGTCATGCAAGTATTATACAAGCCTTTTTTCTTTTGAATAATGCATGGTCTTGTATGTGTAAAGGCAAGACATATGCACTTGTTAACAACAAAAAAAACGTTTCTAAATTTAAAGATGATATATGATATGTGTATTTTAACAGACTACCCTGCAAATCGATTCGCTAAGAAGATTCAAGATTACAAATGATATTTGTGTAAAATTATATTGATAATGATGTCTTCTAAACAGTTCGATATGCTTTGTAATGTAGAGTTTAAAATTAATGATAAATATATGCATCCTTTACTTCTAGACAAGTATTGTTATTTTGAATACAACTTATTATCAACCGTACACATATGCATAAAAGAAATAAGTGGAATCATAAAAAATACTGGATATTTTAATAGTCCACAACAACCACAATTGTCTTACACCTCAGTGACGCCTACAAACAAACAAACCCAAATGTACAAACAACGTGGAACAGTACTTGGTGGAGATAGCCTCACTTGGAACAGGTTTACACTGTGGAAAGGTTAAAGCAGATTAGCATGGCTTGTGCGCATGTAAAACTTTGGTGTTATTTTAGCTTCCACTTTTGTACCAATACAATTTATATGTATGTTTTCAATATGTTTATTCTTATATAAATGTCAATTTCTACATTAAGTGTTCATTCATTTACCCAACTGGCAGTATGGTTTTCCTGTAAATCTTGGTGCACATTCATCAAAACAGGCTCCGGTATCAGCATCACATGGTGTATCAAAGGCACAGTGGCACGTGTAGGAACATAAATACCCAAAAGTTCCAACGGGACATCCAGCTGATAGAGAAAAAACCACAAGTATATTTAAAGGTTTATTTTTTAATGTAATCTAAAAAAAAATCAGTTTGGTTGTTTAAAAATGACATATGTCATGCATAAAATTGCATTTAGGAAATTATATTAGATAACTGTCGATTAGACCTAAAATTAATGAAAGTGTTTATCTGAGCCGTAATAAGAAACACGTAAGATCTAAATAATTTGCCTTGTTTGACCTTAACACACCTTTTATAGATAATTAAATCCATCACAGTATTTCATTAAGTCAGTCAAGTGGGTAATATCTGTCGTAAAACAGTCCATTAACTGGACCATAATTTATTGTTTACAAGAAAATGTACAATTAATAATTTGACAGGACTTCTCCTCAAATATGTATTAAAATAAAATATGTGATACTGAAATATATAAACAATATCATAAACCAAATTAACATTGTAAATGATTTGAAATGTGTCAATAAACACACAGGGTTTGTATTTTTTAAAAACAATTTAGAAGAAATTGTAAGAACATCGAATTTGTTTACTTATTAATAGAATGATTGATTTGGCAATGCAAAAACATGTAATCATTATTTGATACAAGCATTGCTAAATATTATACATGAAACCCTTAAGGTAATTATTTTTATTAATCATATATAGCTAAACAGGAAGATAGAAACTGTCTAGATAGAATTAACGGTACATTCACATATGTACAATGTATATGTATTATAAAGTGCACAGAAACTTAACCTAAACAATTTTATAGTAGATCTTATGCTTTACTTCCTACCCGAGCGGGTCTGGAACCTTTACTTCAAGTTCAATTCTCATTTCTTAGACCAACACCGCCTAGTATTGCTTAATAAATGTACCGGTATAGAGATATGTCTCTAGTAAAACCTAACTGTACCCACTTATTTCATATGTTGGTTTTTATTTTAAGTATTTTCCACTGTGCATTTATTAACTATGATAAGAAAAGTCAATACCTCCAAACTTTTCTTTTTAAAATATTTTATTTATTATCAGTACTAGAAGGTGTGGTACAAGGTTATCCATTATCAGGTTATTTTTATGATTTAGATTTCCGGTAATGTAAAATGTAATTTATTTAAATACCATAAGAATAACTAAAATATTTCATTGAAACCGATTTATAATACGTGCACTGAAAATAAATATTCTTTATACTGTTGTTCTCTTTAAATGACGGCAGTTCAAAATGATAGAAGAAGAAAAGGTTACTGATGAAAAATTATGTTAGGAATTAAAGAAAAAAGTGTAAATAATCCAGACGACGTGATTCTTTCAGTGTTATATATTCAATAAAATAATGGAAAACTCCATAGTAGCAGAGAAATATAATTGTATTTATGTCTATGGTAATAGTCATACTCATGGAAAAATTGTTCGATGTTATAGTATATATTTCTTTTAAGAAACTTTGTCATGAAATAGAAGTTCAAACTAAATTTTCTAGAATATCATTCCTGCTAAAACAAATATTACAGGGTTTGGTATATGTATAGCATATGGACCATATTCAAACAGGAACAGATATGATGGCATTGTTTATAAAAAAAAGTTTCTATGAGAATTTCTGTAAAGCGTTGACAACCTGGATTCAGCTTTTCCACTTTTCCTTTTTAGGGTACTTATGTCATTTAATATTTTCCCCTAAATTTTTGGTCCATAATCAGTATGAAATTATATCGTATACGGTAGCTACACAGCTAGTTTCTTCCTTAAATACAGAATTGAACCGCCTTCTCAAAGCAATGATAGTATACATAGCAACAATGATTGAGAAGTATACATTGTACATCCTCGTTAACACACAATAAATAGATTGCTTTTATTGAGATAAATTCAACATACAAATACGTAGATGGACTTGAAAGATCAATTAAAATTTGTACGTTCTAACAAGAAGTTAAGGATGAGCTGTCAAATATGTTTTGATACATACCAACTGCAATGAATTGTGCCATCCATGATGTAAACAACCACCATAATGTTAAATCGGCAATGTATGTTCCCTCAATATTTATTCTCAGCATTATTTTGAATATTTTTTTCAATATGTCCCGTTATAAATCCATGTTTACTATTTCAGAAATTATCACATAATATCTTTCGATAAAAAGGAAGTAACTTTTAGAATGACTTGTATTACTAACTTCTGACCTAAACTGTAGAGAGAAGTTGCCTGAGGGCAAGCTGTCAACAACATACCACACGTCTATGTATCATCCATCTACTTAATATCCGAACGGCGGCAAAATGGAAAATTATTGCTTATAAATTGTTTAAATCAATGAACCTTCTAAAAGGGAAAATAATTGCGTAAAAATGTAAAACCAATGAACATTAATACAACGCTGGTTTGGATGTCAAAATTTGGTATAACAGACAACAAATACAATACTTCATTATAGACAAACATGAAGTGTTTTTACTTTTCCTGATTTCCCAGGCCGATGTAGTTTTTATTTAAGCTCCGATTCACATAAGTTATGCTTTGTATTTTCTCTCCCCCTCTCCATGCATTTACATCTTGCGTTAACTTGTCTTTCCTCGATTTCACTGTTCACGAAACAATCTTTTTGCGATAGTGATATTATAAACGTGTAAATTCACTACTTGATTAATTTGTTATTTTGTTAATGGGATGGTCTTGTCTTCAAGTTAGAACGACACGTAGTATATATCCTCAATAACACCAAATTAAAATTTCTATAGAAGTTCTATACACAGGGAAATTTCACTCGTATGAATTTCACATAAATTTATATTCATGTGAATCGTGTGCAAATACGCTTATACGAGATTAAACTCACGTAAACTGATTTCGGAAATTTCAGAAATGAGTTCCACGGGATTCTAATCTGAAACATTCTGACGTAACTTTTATATGAAAATTACGTTTTCACGTGATTTTTCAAATGATAGTTATTTCAATAACGTCTAAAAAAAATCGTCCGAATCTCAATTGACGTAAAACTCGTGTGAAAATTTTCACGAGTTACAAGTATAAACTCGTTTGACGTCAATTTCGCATGTAATTTTACGTGAGATTCATGTGAAATTCACGTGAAGTAAATTTGCGTGTGTAAACAGCAGAAATGCGTAGGGCGTGTTTTTTTAACATTTGTATTTATTCGAATTATTATCTATATAGTAAATGTAGTAGATAAGTGTATTGTAATTTTCATAATTTGTCTGATTGACAAACGGATTGATCAAAAGGTTAAACATGGTACATTATATTAAATAAACTATGTAAAATGATTGAAAACAGCTGTAAATCAAAAACACTGACACTTAAGTATGAGGTAAGATTTGTTCTATTTTGAGGTTAGACACTTTTTTAGCTTTGAATTTAAAAATACCGTTGTGTAATATTGAAATGCTTGTCAGTTGTTGAAGACTATTTTGATCTCTCAGACATGTGTTTTGAGTCGTTGGGTTGTTGAAGTTTTCTCCACATGATACATAGATGGGGACTATGATGTGTCAATGAGACTCTAAGAGATTAAGAGTTTAACGTATAGTATGGTGGTATAGTATAGATAATTGTATATTGGTGGTAACCTTATCCTGCATCTCATTTGGGAATGTGTAAATAGCAAAACCAGAAACTAAGAAACCAGAAATCAGAAACAAGAAACAAGAAACAAGAAATTAAAAATTATCTAATATTGAATATGTTTCTAATAACTAATTATAATTGACCTGATATAAATACACATGTATAACTGATAAGGACTCTGATCTTTATGCACCTGCTGTAGCTGAAAACCTTATCAATTGTAATAAAACTTAATTATATACAAAAAAGTGTCAGTTCAGTGTTGGATTTTTAATTGTGTTGAAAGGTTGACATTGTTTATAGATGTTTTAATCGTGTGTTTACTTTATAGTAAAGGGTTGCTGATGTAAAACTATTATAAAGTGTCAGTTCAGTGTTAGACCACAAACATAACTTGGATTTTTATTTGTGTTGAAAGGTTGACATTATTTATAGATCTTTTAAAAGTGTGTTTACTATAGTAAAGGGTTGCTGATGTAAAACAATTATAAAGTTTAAGAAATATCACCTCTGAATTTGATTTATGATTTCCTTTCTTTCCTCTTTTCATTGTTTTAATAAGTAAATCTCATAATCATCTGTTCAACCAGTCGAACCAAACTTAAAATTTAGGAACTATGTCTAAAAAAGTTTTCCTGAAGAAGACCTATGCTGATGCAGTGAAAGGTATGTAGATTTCCATTCTGAATTCTACTACATAAATATTATACATTTTTACCCCAAGAAAATAACTAATCTGTTTTTTTGAATCACTACCCTATATTTAAATCAAATAGGCCCAGGACCAATCCAGTATCCTTCGAAATTAATTTCATTTACAAAGTATTATGTGCATAGATTTAAAGTAATTTTAAAAGAACTGGTATACTCAATGTATGACAAATATTTCTTGTTTTGGAATACATTTTTTCGGCATTTATTTTTATACTTTTTTAAGAAACACGTGAGCTCCCTTTCGATTTTAATAAATTTCAGATTTATGTTTCCGAGTTATGGGGTTTTATTCATTAAAAAAAGGGGGATTTTCCAGTTTTCAGACAATAACTCAAAAATGCTATCAGCAGTTCTCATGAAACTTTGGTGAATTGTTTATATCTATTGACGTAAGCTCCCTTTCAATTTTTATAGATTTTAAATTTTATATTTCCTAGTTATGGGATTTTATTCATAAAAAGGGGTGATTTTCTAGTTTTCAGACAATACCTTTATTGCTTTGAGCAGTTTTCATTAAACTTTGGTGCCTGGTTAATATCTATTAAGATAACCTCCCTTTAATTATTCATAAATTTCTGATATGACATTTAGAAGTTATTGAACCTTATTTTTAGAAAATGTGACGGGCGTATCATGCGCTCATGGCGCAGCTGTTTATTCTTTTTTTACTCATTTTTACATAGAAACTATGAACAGTGTAACTGATTTTTTTTTTCCAATTTCACTTGTGGTATTCTGATCACTATTTATCTAAATGATTAAATAACATGACACAATTTGTACTCAAAATGCCACTTGAAAGATATGTTTACAGCCAGAATATAAAACAATATTAAAACATCTATAATCAATGTCATCCTTTCAATGTAACAAGTTAAGTATGCAGTCCAACACTGAACTGACACTTTTTTGTATATAAGTTTTGTTTTATCTGATAAGGTTTTCAGCTACAGCAGATGCATAAAGAACAGTCCTTATCAGTTTAATATAAATGTGTAATTATATTTTGTCAATTATATTTAGTTATTAAAAAAATAATATTCAACATTACATATTTTTTATATATTTTTTGTTTCTTGTTTCTGGTTTCTGGTTTCTGATTTCTGGTTTCTTGGTTTCTGGTTTTGCTATTTACACATTCCCCATCTCATTTTATTTTCAATTATAAAATTATTCTGCTCCATTAAACAAACAGCAATAAAACAATGTATCTGATCACCGCTTAATTTTGATACAGAATACATAATCATCTTTTAGAGATATACCTGTAAAACAAGAAAATTGATAATTGTCTCACAACTGTCAGCATTATAAATTGAATTTACACCTCAGCCTGACATTTCATTGTTACATGCTTTTTAACCTGAATCTTTTGTAAACGATACACGTTAACTAATGACGGAGAGGCAAAACAATAAAATAGCTATGGCCTTTATCACCCTCTACATATTGTGGGGAGTGTATTTCATTTTATTCAAATGATAAGGCATTTTCTAGATAAGGGAAGGTAATATCTCTGGTTTACCGTTGTCTTCTGTTCCATTTCAATCAGACTAGAAACATATACTAATAATACATGTTATTATATGTATTATGTATTATACGCCTCTTATTAGACATAGTTCGTCATGTGTATCGTTTAGATCCCCATTTTAGTTTATGCAACTTTTTTGTGTACTTTTTTTTTACATTCTTTTGATGGGATATAAACCAGAGAGTTAAGAACAATAGAAAAGTTGCTCTTGTCATTAAGTTCATCATAATTCTTGTTCTTAAAGCAATTTCTTTCTTATTTTGACCACTGGTTCATTATTTCAAATTCATTTTTAATTCGAGGGCTGCATTTTTTGGTGCAAATGTTTAATTCCAATAACAAAACTGCTATGTTGTTAAAGATAACTTTTAAACCGAATGTGACAGTTCTTCATTTCTATTGCAAATTGATCATAAATAATGAAAGGCAAAGTTGGCAAAGTTTCAGACTTTTCATTTCATAATCAAATGATGATATTTCAAATGTTCCTGACACTGTAATTTAGATACTTGCACAATTGATGAGAATATGCATAACCAGATGCTCCGCAGGGCGGAGCTTTATACGACCGCATAGGTCGAAACCCTGAAAAGTTGGGGCAAGTATGGACACAACATTTAAGCTTGATACAGCTCTGAATTTGGATTGTGATTAAATAGTTGACACAACCTAGGTTTCTGACACAGAATGAATGTGGTCTAAGAACTTAAAATTTTTAAATTGAAATCAAATAATGTTCAATTTTAGACCCTTTTAAAAGACCTCAATGTGGACCAATTTGATAACCGGGTCCAAATATTAAAAATCTAAATACATGGTTAGATTCAGCATATTGAAGAACCCCATATATTCAATTTTTGTTGAAATCAAACAAAGTTTAATTTTTGACCCTTTGGACCTTAATGTAGACCAATTTGAAAACCAGACAATATTGTGCAATGAATATTTCTTGCTATTGCGCAAAACTGTGCAATTGAAAATTTCTTGCTATTGCACAATATTGTACAATTAGATATATCTTGCTATTGTGCAATTGAAGATTTCTTGCTATTGCACAATACTGTGCAATTGAAGATTTCTTGCTATTGCACATTACTGTGCAATTGAAGATTTCTTGCTATTGTGCAATACTGTGCAATTGAAAATTTCTTGCTATTGCACAATACTGTGCAATTGAAAATTTCTTGCTATTGCACAATACTTAAAATAATAATTTCTGACCCCGATTTGGACCAACTTGAAAACTGGGCCCATAATCAAAAATCTAAGTACATGTTTAGATTCAGTATACCAAAGAACCCCAAGAATTCAATTTTTGTTCAAATCAAGCTAAGTTTAATTTTGGACCCTTTGGACCTTAATGTAGACCAATTTGAAAACAGGACCGAAAATAAGAATCTGATTACACGGTTAGATTTGGCATATCAAAGAACCCCAATAATTCATTTTTTGATGAAATCAAAAAAAGTTTAATTTTGGACCCTTTTGGCCCCTAATTCGTTGGGACCAAACTCCCAAAATCAATCCCAACCTTCCTTTTGTGGTCATAAACCTTGTGTTTAAAATTTCAGATTTCTATTAACTTATACTAAAGTTATTGTGCAAAAACCAAGAAAAAATGCTTATTTGGGACCTGTTTTTGGCCCCTAATTCCAAACTGTTCGGACTAAAACTTCCAAAATCAATCCCAACCTTCCTTTTGTGGTCATAGACCATATGTTAAAATTTCATAGATTTCTGTTCACTTATACTAAAGTTATTGTGTGAAAACCAAGAAAAATGCTTATTTGGGCCCTTTTTGGCCCCTAATTCCTAAACTGTTGGGACCAAAACACCCAAAATCTATCCCAACCTTCCTTTTATGGTTATAAACCTTGTGTTTAAATTTCATAGCTTTCTATTTACTTTTACTAAAGTTAGAGTGCGAAAACCAAATGTCTTTGGACGACAACGATGATGATGACGCCAAGGTGATACCAATATACAACCTAATAAGGAGCTAAAAATGATTGTGGACAAGTTTTGTCAAATTTGTCTCAGTAGTTTCAGAGAAGATTTTTGTAAAAGATGACAAAAATTTACGAAAAATAGTTAAAAATTGACTATAAAGGGCAATAACTCCTAAAGGGGTCAACTGACCATTTTGGTCATGCTGACTTATTTGTAGATCTTACTTTGCTGAACATTATTGCTGTTTACAGTTTCTCTCTATCTATTATTATATTTGAGATAACCAAAACAGCGAAATTTCCTTAAAATTACCATTCAGGTGCAGCAACCTAACAATGGGTTGTCCAATTCATCTGAAAATATCAGGGCCTTCTTGACCTAAAAGTTTTTGGTTTTTTTTCCCATATCAGATTTGCTCTATACGCTTTGGTTTCAGAGATACAAGCCAAAATCTACATTTTACCCTGATGTTCTATTTTTAGCCATGGTGGCCATCTTGGTTAGTTGGCCAGGTCATTTGACACATTTTTTAAACTAGATATCCCAATGATGATTGCGGCCAAGTTTGGTTGAATTTGGCCCAGTAGTTTCAGAGGAGAAGATTTTTGTAAAAGTTAACGATACTGGACGCCGAGTGATGAGAAAAGCTCACTTGGCTCTTCAGGGCAGGTGAACTTATAAAACTTGAGATGATCTCAGATGCTCTGGAATAAGTGGTGTTCCTATTTCAGCACCAGTTGCAAATTAAATGTCAATGATTAAGTCTCATTGGGTGATCTTACAAACAAGGAACAGAGGATAAGACCTCAGCTAAGACAAGTGGAACTAATCAAAAATACATTCTATTTGGTATTAATAAACAACACAATGAATTTATTTTATCTGCTTTAATATTTTAATACATTTAGTAAACTGATTCATCAAAACTAATAGTTCTTAACACGAGCTAAATGTACATAAATATGTCCACAGATTTATGTCTCCACTGAACCAAGAATATACCATTTTATAAAATTATTTATAATATTTTATGAAAAATATACAGTAATGCCATATATTCTGAAATTTGAAGAAAAAAAAAATAGAGCATCTGATTCAAATATAATTTTTTTCTAAGCCATTTCAGATTTGTTGTGAAGGAACTGTTAGAGTGATCAAATCAAATGGATTTAATGAATCATAAACACAAAAGTTTTAATATATTTTGTACATTTTATTTTTAGGTGTTTTAGTAATCTAAATATTTCCAAATGTACTATTGTAATATTCTTGGTTCAGTGAAATATTTAATATCAATATGTAAAAGGGGGAAGACGTTTAATAAAAATCAGTATAACAGATTGTACAGTCACAAAAAAATGGTATAAAAACTGGATGTAAAGGATTATTATATAAATGCATAGATTTTGATTATCAGATCTATCTCATTGTTTCAGAATATTATGCATTCTGGGTAATATTTCCAAATAGTACACCAAAACTATGTGATCCTGAAACAGCAAATTGTTAAAACATCGAATAAAATCTTATAAAAATATAAAATTATAATACTAAATATACTCAAGTTTTAGAGGCAGAATTACAAAAACTGTAATAAATTAAATAAAATTATCTATCCTTACTATAACATAGACATTTAGCTGGAAGCAATGTGAATAGTAACGTAAGCTAGTATCATCATAAAATTAATATAAATGTTCTTCTACATCTCAGTTGTCCAAAGTTTAAATTAAAAAGAAATTTATTTCTATCACTAATTATAAATTATCTTGTTTAGCCACCAACGATCCATAAACTATACCAATTACATGTTTTTATGTCACCTAGCAGAGTAGAATATGTTTTGGTTTAAAATTTCTAGAGATTGTTCATAAAATGGGAGAGGGATGAACAAAAGATGAAATGGGCGTCATATAACCCCATAAATTTAAATGCATAGAAACTTTATCTATCCCTTATCCTTTAACATATTAAAATAATATTATTTTTTCTGTATTAGCAGTCCTTTTCAGTTTCTAAAGCAAAATTGTACATTCTTTTGTTTTGTTTGTCTGTTAAATATTTTTAAACACTCAAGTCTATTTACCAAAACAAATAATTTACATTGTTTTCTGATTCGGAAATATTTAACTTTTTACTTGTAATTGACCATGCATGAACACTCCCCATTTCAATAGCGTCAAATTTGTAACTACAACATAGTTAAGATTCTGACCCAAATGATTCTTAGGGTTTTAAATGGAATCAACTTTTAATGAACACGTAAATGGTGGTTGGAAGGTTTATATCACAACCAGAGTTTCTATTTCTTACTTGAAAAGTTCATATTATTAATATAAAATTAATTATAAATTTCACCAAAACTCAAAAGGACTGCTAAAATAATTATAAATCTGAATACAAAGAAATATTGTGATTTTATCTGATTATGGGATTATTAAACTAAATGTATATTGTAAAATTTATAAATGTCTTTCAGTCTGTTAAAAATGATTAGGATTACAATTTACAATGTCTTTGTTCAAAATTTAAATTTGTAAATATTTTAGAGCCATCTTTGACAAAAGTTTGAAAACAGAATTTCTTTGTATTCACATTAAAGCCACTAAATATACTTGAGGTTGGTCTTTACACACGAGATGATCCAAACAGAAAAGTGAAAACGCCATTTTTTCAGTCACATAGATTATTGCACAAAATGTCATCATCTCAAATTCATTCTGCATATGAATTAAACATATACAGCAAATTTCACCAATACATTTCTTTGCCTAATCTTTCTAATATATTATTTGAAATCAAGGTAATCAGGATTTTTGATGCATTTCTAGAGGTCTTACTGGTGAATTAATTTCTAGATTTTAAAAAGACCTCATCGAGTTTTTATCACAATTAATTTAAGTAAAAAAATTGTGTATTATGGTCTTTCCATATCATAATATCATTATGAATTTTAGATCTTAACTTAGTGTAAAAAGATATATGGCAGAAAACAAATTATACATATAATATTTATTGTTTATTACAAAATACACAATTGAAAAACATGACATGTATACTTTTTTTGGCCTCTGGGGTACAAATGATTGTCTATTACCCTGAATATAAAATAATGATTTATTTCTGTTGATTAGTTTATATTATACAAATATTTGAGCTATACGCCATGTTACCCTGATTAAAAGACTAGTTAAAATCATAAAAACAAACATCATTTCAATGGTTAAAAAAATTATGTAACATTAAAAATATGCTTATTGCAAATTAATTAATTTCTATAGCAATTCATTTCTTTAATTGTAGAATATATGAATTTTATGGTAATTCTTTTATGTAAACCTGGTATCAATACATGTTGTTCTTTCAATAAGTTTTATTCCAAATAGTGCTTACAAAGTTTGCGCAATGCCACTTATATAAAGTGTACCTTCATTAAAATGATACTAAAGTTATTTTTTCTATATAACTTCACATTTAATTCTTTTTCACAATCCTGACAACTTCACAATACAAATGTAACACAATTATTTGTTAAACACCCTTTGCTGACATAAAAAGGTGAAGTTTTCATAAAAACAACATACCATGTGTAGTAGCACCATTGTATATATTTTGATTGTACATGCATATTAAATAATAAATCTTCTGTTTGGATCATCCTGGGTCAGAGTATTATCATCAGTTTACTGGACAAGCATCAAGGTTTACATCGCCGTTAGCAACACCACCAGATATGTATCGAGGTTTGTCATCGATCATCAAGTTACGCATACAACCAATCAGATTGCTGTCTGCCAACATACCATCTCTATCAAAGTCTGAAAAATTTAATTAATATGAAACAATATTTTATAAATACAAACTGATCTTTCATGCTCATATGAAGAAATAAATGAGTTACTGGTTCCTTCAAAATACTTCAGCCTCAATAAGTTTGAAAATATCATGTGTTTTTGTTTTCAATTATGTTTTCTAATGTTCACTAAGATGTACACAGGAGAGGGCTGGCAATGCAATTCTCCATATAGTTAATATTTCCAAGATTATAACTGTTCTAAAAATAATCGGGACTGATTTTCAAACTTGTTAGAGACATTCCTGATATAAATCTATGATACAAGTTTGATAAAAATCTGGAAAGAATTGTACGTCAGAGCACTAACAAGACCAGGGAATGGACTTTCTTTAATTTCAACACTTTGTGCAATGGTCAATCATGGAAAAGTAACTATAAAAAAATACTTTGTAGTAGATAGTTAAACTCAATTTGACCTACCTGGAACCCCTCCAATATAAAGTGGATTCTTCGTTTCAGCAGATGATGATCCTGGTTTACCTTCACCATGTGGAACATCCTCACCATCTACTTTCATCAATAAAACATTCTTAGCTTTTGTGGCTGAAAGTAAGCAAATAAAGATGTAAATAACAATGTCAGTTATCCATGTGTATTTATACTGGTAACATTCCAAAGTTGTGTCACTATGAGCTGAATAATAAATATCATATCTTGGAACCAGTAGGTAAACACTCAAAATATCTATGAATATAAAAAGTTCTCCCCAAAAGTGTCATGTGAAACTGATGTATTTATAAAATGCAAACCTATAAGTGGTATATATACATGATGTTTCTACAGAAAAATTATTGCTGTAGACATGCCGATTGCAATAGGCACATGTTTGTCCGAGTGCTATCAAGTATCAAATTTCATTAATAAACTGTTATCACAGAGATATGTCTCGCCTTTTTGTAATTTTGATTATACAAATGTTGAAATCAAAATAGCAATACTGTAACATCTTAAACAAGTTATGAAAATATTCAAAGTCAATGAACCATGACAGAGTTACATGGCTAAACAATCTCCATGTAAATGAGATGTGCCAATGCTTGTACAACTGCATATCAAATACCATCATGACCATTGACTTATTATAAGTCGTTCCCAAATCTAAATACAAACATTAACTAGTAAGCTATAGAAAAGTTTCAAAGTGAATAAGAGGGGATTTGGCTATATATTTTCCATGGAAACCATACTTGCAAATGATAATAAATTTGCATACCAAATATCATGTTGACTTAACATTATTTAGCAGTTCATCTTAAACTGATCTAATCACAAACTAATTCATGTAAACTAAGATAAGTTTCAAAGTCAATAGACCATGACTGAGGGGGCAGGGCCAAATAATCTCCATGGAAATGAGATGTACCAATGCTTATACAACTAAATACCAATTAACATTAGCCTACCACTAATGGTTCTCCTTGAATTGATCTAATCACAAACTATACATGATAACTCAGTAAAATTTTCAAAGTCAATAGACCATGACTTGGGGGGGGGGGAGCCAAATTATCTCCATTGAAATAAGATATGCCAATGCGTACACCAAATATTCTTGACCTACCACTTGTGGTTCCCCATAAACTGACCTAATCACAAACTAATACATGTAAAATAAGCAAAAGTTTCAAAGTCAATAGACCATGACTAAGGGGGCGGAGCTAAATTATCTCCATGGAAATGAGACATGCCGATGCTTACACAGCTGCATACCAAATATCATTGACCTACCACTTGTGGTTCCCCATAAACTGACCTGATCACAAACTAATACATGTAAAATAAGCAAAAGTTTCGAAGTCAATAGACCATGACTGAGGGGGCAGGGCCAAATAATCTCCATGGAAATGAGATGTGCCAACGCTTATACAACTGCATACCAAATATGATTGACCTACCACTTGTAGTTCACCATAAACTAGATCTATTCACAAACTAATACATTGTTGACGCCATCGTCGTCAACGCCGGAAACAGCATACCCGTATGTCTATCTTTTTGACTCCGTCAAGGCGACAAAAATGAGGTTAAAATATATAAAATGAATTACCTTCAATCTTATGCCACTGACTGTCACATAATTTATTGGTTACTTGTGGTGTATATCTGGTAGAAAATTCGCCACCACCATTATCAGCTGTCAAAATCAACTGAAAAAATTTAAAAAGATAAAACATTGTAGAATTCTTTAAATGTATATCTTTAAATATGTTGGGTTCATTTAATAATGTCCTTCTTCCTTTTTAGAAGAGGGTGGTAGAGGGTTATTTTCATTCAACGTGTTTTGCCATTTTTATTTCATGTGCAGCTGTGAAATGGGTTTGTTATTCACCATGTTTCCTGAAATTGTTCAAAAAATCAATGTGCAAGACATTTTTAATTGTTCCTCCATCGTGAAATGGCAATTTTGTTTCGCTTTCTTCCGTGCATATACCCCCCAGTCCCCCCCTTTTACGCCCCTTTTAAGAAGTTTTGCAATTGAACTGCTAGGATTTCATTTCTTTACTCCTCTGAATAAAATTAAATGTATATGCTTTCAAATCTAACATTTATTAATCAACAGCTATTAATTTAATAGTAAATTTTCAAACCAATTGATTATCCTAGTTTTATACACAAGTAGGCATTCTCTTTACTACTAACCTCTCCATTGACCATCTGTAGAAGTAAGAAGTCACCACCATTGTCAGCATGAACAGATAACAACACACCAGTCAAACTTCGTGGTCGCACTTCTAATGATATGGTGATGTCAACACCAACAGAGAACGTGTCATCTGTAATAAAATCAGAAAATTAATACAGATTTTCAATACAAGTGTACCTAGAATGCTTTAGGGAAACTTATATCAACACCAACAGAAAACATGTCATTTGTAAACAATCACAAAATAAGCCTATATTACTTTTTTTTCAAGGGGCAGAATTCCCATAAAAATATTGATCTAGACTTACTTTTAAACTTGTCAGAGATATATACAACTTTTTTTCCATACCTAATTGAACATATCCACCACTGTTGAAGAAGAAAGATCCTGACTCGTAATCAGCAGTATAACATCTTCTGACATCATTCTCTACAACAGGCGTAGGCATGGATTTTCCACTCAATGTCAAGTCAGCAATACAGCCTTGGAAAGCAGTGGATACACCCTGCATTAAATCAATCAGTAATTATATAAACGGAGAAAATAAACCAATAACGTTTAATTCATTTTTGTACCCGGGTTTAATTCACCTGCATTTTATTTGTGCAATAGAACTATTACCACAGTTTCAGGGTGCAGACATCAATCTTAAATTTTATTTCAGTCACAAATATCAGTTTTTGAGTGCAGACATCAATCTTAGATTTTACAGTCACAAATGTCAGTTTTGAACTTAACTCAAAATTACTTAGTGAAAGTGAAATCAATAATTGACATCAGCATATATGAAAATTCAATACAATTATTCCTTAAAATCTTTTGATAGGACTCATATTCTAACATGTAATGATGAGATAATTTTGGAAGGGAAAGCAACATTAAACTTTGTACATAGCCAAATATGATTTGTTTCAACTTTTAAATCTCTGTTTGGTCCAACAATACAGAAATACATATTTATTAAGTCATTTTTGCTTCAATCCACTCATTAGCCCATCAGAAACAAAAATCTTAAATTCTTTATCTCTAACAGTGAGTTGAATTTGTCTCCATGTGCAATGAAACAATGTCATTTCTATTTTGTTGAAAATATCATGTAATTTAAGAATAAATGTACTGTTGTTTTCAATATAAATATCATTCCTAGGGAAAATATGTAGTATTAAGAGAACACAAATTCAAACAATTTGGAATTGGTAACATAATGAAAAACATATTTTTTTCTGTAGTATAGTGCTGTACCATGGGAAAAAACTTTGGAGCATTGTGAAAGTGTTAACAGATTGTTTAAGATGTATTTGTTGTAGGAAGGCTTGAATGTTATAACAGAGGTGGACAGAGTCTTTAACGACTTAAGATAACCAATGTGACCAATAGCAAGAAAGTCCTAACTAAAGCAACTATATTAATTTGTTATATACAGAAAAATTTCTTTGAATTTTCTTTGTCTTTAAATGAGAAAAATAAGCTACCTCCCATACCTCATCAATAAATAAAAAATTACCACAATATCTTTTTAAATATTTTTATTGTCATAGAATCAAAAGCAAATAGAAATCAGAGTTTTGTGCTCACACAGTGGGTAAAATTGAAATATTAACTATCATACATGGTAGATAAATAAACTTATTATAGATACCAGGAATAAATTTTGCATTTCCGCCAGATGCCCGTTTTTGTCTACAAAAGACTCATCCGTGACGCTCAAATCCAAAAAAGTTAAAAGGTCAAATAAAGTACAAAATTAAAGAGCATTGAAGACCAAAATTCCTAAAAATTTACCAAATACAGCTAAGGTAATCTATTCCTGAGGAAGAAAAAGGTAAGACCTTTTTTTCAAAATACCTGATGGAAGTAGAATTGAGATTTTATTTTGTACAGGAAGTACAGGAACTTAACTAAACAAGGGAGATAATTCATTGAATTAAACTAAATATGTTAGAAAGCTTATTGTTTGTTAATTTTATATCAATATTATATCAAATATACATCTTAGAACAGAAAGTATTATTAAAGTAGATTGAGAAATGAAATTTGACTGGTCAATATACTCCAAACTTACATATGATAGCAAAACCTAGAAAAAGAGTCAATAATGTATTTCAAATGTAAAAAATATGTATTTAATCTGTCATCTTTAACAGTGTTACCTTTTCTTTCTTTTGTTATGAAGTCCAATTACTTTTTTTCATACCAAGTTTAAATGAGTTCATTGTAATATTTTTCATGCATAGATTAAATTGTTGTGAAAAGCAAAATATTCCTAAAATAACAGATATATAATCATTGGTATGACAGACAATAACTAGGATGTTTCTCGAAAGAGTCCGGATATGAATTACTTCTAAATTTTGTACAGCCAAGCAATACACATTATTGTTTTTATATCTCACTGTATTATATAATATTTTGTGAAAAATATTTGTCACTATAATAAATAATTTACTTACTTACTTATACGGTAGAGATAACCCCTTCTAAAAAGATGAAGTACTTCGTCAAAGACTCACCATTAAATTTCGGCCAACTTTTGTTGTATATTCTTTATCATCAGGCATACCACCCACATAGTAAGGAGGCTTAACATTCAGTGACCTTGCTGAACCTTTGGACAGTCCATCTCCTTCAATAATCCTCACACCATCAATCTCCATAGCACCTTGCTTCAAATTCCTCATAAACTTCACCTATACAAGATAAAATTGTCACATTTGTAACTCAAATACTCATAGACAAGTATAATTTTTTTTTAAATAAAATCATATTTTACAGTAGTTAAAATAGGCCTTGTGGTATCAAATAATTTGGATTTTTTTTATGTATCTCAAATGATTTTGAAGATCAGGAAACATATATTGAAAGAAGGGATTTGATTTACTTTGGCTAAATTGCAATGCAGTCCCTTCCTGTAAGTGATTTCTCTCCTCTCCAGCTTAACACTTTTGAATCATTTAATAAGGTAACACAACTGTCCATCTTTGTGTTAACAATAACTGTAAACTATAACTCACTATAATTTTCAATTAGAATTGCCTTTAAACAATATTTTTATGTATTTGAAATTCTTTTTATTGTGTACATTGACAATAGAATATTTAGTGGAATTTAGGTAAAAAATGTAAGGAACTATATCTTTTTCTACGCATTCACAGTTGCTTTAATGCAACATCATCAACAACTTCTTGACATTATCTCTAGTTGTATGACCTCAGAGGAGTTAAATAACAGAGTTTATTTCACATGTGAAATTATCACATATGAAATTATCTGTTTCCAGTTAAATAAAAACCAAGCAATGTAATATCTACTTACAGTATGCCACTTTCCATCATTGTAAGTTTGAGGACTAGCAATCACAGCTTCTCCTGTTCCACAATCAAATGAGAAGATAACTTTGCCCTCCTTCATAAACAGTGACAAGAAATCTGTGTGTCTTACATCAGATGCATAGAAAACAACACCATTTCCAGAAGTGGTCTTGAGTCGTACTTCAAATTCTGACCTGTTGGTTAAATTATAAATTATCATTAGTCATAAAACATCTCCTTACTTTTATATATTAATATTCATATTTCAATACAGTCAAATTCCTCATCCACTTAAAAGTTTCTTTTTACATTCAAAATGCAACTCAAAATTCAATACATATACTTGCTTACTTTTCAATTAAAATTCTTTAAATGTAAATTATAACTATGAAAAAAATCCTCCTCATCACAAAAATATTATGTCTAATTTCAGATTTCAACAAAATAAAGGAAATCTGTGAATGTTACCAGACCTTATGTTAAGTAAATACATACTTGACTCTCAGTCCTGATGGCAACTGATCATACTCAAAGTAGCTGTAAGGAGATTTTCCAAAGAAGTGTCCTTCTCCCATGTCTGATGGTGCTCCTAAACTGGTAGGATTAGGCAAGACACATTGTGCTGGCTCTTCAGGTCCAGCTACAATAAAGGAGGTAAATTATCAAAATTCTAGACAGATTTTTGTGACACACTATTTATTATAATGTCAAGTAGTAAATTGAATAAATAAGTAATGTACCACCACCATTATTTTGTTTGAGTTGTAAACTAGATGCTCCGAAAGGCGCAGCTTTATACTATCGCAGAGGTTGAATCCTGAACGGTTGGGGCAAGTATGGACACAACATTCAAGCTGGATTCAGCTCTAAATTTGGATTGTGATTAAATAGTTGACACAGCATAGGTTTTCTGACACAGAATGAATGTGGTCTAATGAACTTAAATTTTTTTTTTGCCTTTGAGCAATTCACTATGCTGTTGAATATTAATCCTCTCAAAAAATTGTTTGAAGAAATTTTCTTTTTATTTATGAAATCTGTAATGAGAAAAATTGAACCCCCCCCTTCCCCCCCCCCCCCCCCCCCCCCCCAATTTTTTTTTCACATCCCCTTTCCCTTATTCCAAAACTGATCTCAATTCAAATTTCTACTGGAGTTTGCAACAACTCATTTAAATACATCATAAAATATTAAAAAGTAAAAAAAGTGCTTGTTATCACTGAACGGTAAAGATTGCTTTACATTAATTTTATCAGTTGGTAGTAAAAGTGAATATACATTGTATTTTGTATAAAACAATGATTTAAGTTGATTCAACTACAATTCAGGACAAAGAAAGATAACTCCAATTGAAAATTTCTTGCTATTGCCCAATATTGTGCAATTCGATATTTTTTGCTATTGCGCAATACTGTGCAATTGCAAGTACTTGCTATACTGTGCAATTGAAGATTTCTTGCTATTGCGCAATACTGTGCAATTGAAAATTTCTTGCTATTGCACAATATTGTGCAATTGAAGATTTCTTGCTATTGCTGAATACTGTGCAATTGAAAATTTCTTGCTATTGCACAATACTTAATATAATAATTTTGGATCCTGATTTGGACCAACTTCAAAACTCAGCCCATAATCAAAAATTTAAGTACATGTTTATATTCAGCATATCAAAGGAGCCAAAGAATTCAACTTTTGTTAAAATCAAACTTAGTTTAATTTTGGACCCTTTGGACTTTAATGTAGACCAATTTGAAAACAGGGCCAAAAATTAAGAACCTACAACACAGTTAGATTTGGCATATCAAAGAACCCCAATTATTCAATTTTTGTTGAAATCAAACAAAGTTTAATTTTGGACCCCGATTTGGACCAACTTGAAAACTGGGCCAATAATCAAAAATTTAAGTACATGTTTATATTCAGCATATCAAAGGAGACAAAAAAATTCAATTTTTCTTAAAATCAAACTAAGTTTAATTTTGGACCCTTTGGACCTTAATGTAGACCAATTTGAAAACGGGACCAGAAATTAAGAATCTACATACAGTTAGATTCGGCATATCAAAGAACCCTAATTATTCAATTTTTGATGAAATCAAAAAAAGTTTAATTTTGGACCCTTTGGGCCCCTTATTCCTAAACTGTTGGGACCAAAACTCCCAAAATCAATCACAACCTTCCTTTTGTGGTCATAAACCTTGTGTTAAAATTTCATAGATTTCTATTTACTTATACTAAAGTTATAGTGCGAAAACCAAATGTCTTCAGACGTCGACGATGCCAACGTGATACCAATATACGACCAAACAATTTTCAATTTTTGCGGTCGTATAAAAATCTATTAGCAAAATCTTCAGAACTAACAAAACCCATTTAATTACTGTACATTTAGAAATTATTGTATGTTCTTTTTTAAATGCAAATAATGCTACTAGGTGAGTATCCTTATAATAGGAACTTGCATTTTGATATATATCTGATACATATATCTGTATGCAGATTTTCCTTGAATAACACATTTTTGTCCATTTGTAAAAAATCGCATTACATGAGAAATTGCAATTAATCACAGTCAATTACAATTACCTAATCTCTGCCCATAGTCTAGAAAGGAGTAGGTCCGGTAAGGACCAATTTTGGCCTCAAATTTCAGGTTCATCTGACGAAAGATTTTGACCACTTTTTAAACACTTAAGTGTCTATTTTATTTGAATTAATTAGTTTATGTGAAAGATTTTAACAGATTTAGTCATTAAAAACGATCCGATTCAAGCTCATATATGAAAAATCTACCTAATATGCCGAAAAATGTCACTTTTCAGATGGTTTTTGTTTAAAATGAAAGTGGCCACATCCGTGTTCATCCTCAACCTTTATATATGTTATGTATTATCATAAAATACAACTTACATTTCAATATTAAGGATGAACACGAATGCGGCCACTTTCGTTTTACACGAAAACCGTCTAAAATTTAACTAAAATGCTAGAATTATGAGGATTTCAGTAATTTAGCATGACTTAATCGTGCTAGTACCGGATATATGTGCATTGTATTGTCAAAAACAGCCCATATTTATGTAGCAGAACCATTCTACTGTACAATAAATAACTAAAGGTTTACATTTTAACAATTTTGTAAAACTGCTATATTTTGGGGCCAAAAAGGGGTCTTACTGAACCTACTCCTTTTATATTCTACAATAGCAAAGTGTGTATAGTTACCTGGTGTTGTTAAACCACTAGGAGCAGGAGTGGTTCGAATAACTGGTTCCTCAATTTTTGCTCCTGGATGTACCATTGGACAATCACTGAACTTAGCTCCTCTAACATTTTGGTTTGGAATACTAGCAAAGTTTAAGAATCTGAAAGTAAAGGGTTCACAATTTACAATCATGTCACTGTGACATCATTTAATCTTAAAGCCCTCAAATTAATATTTTACTACAGCTTGGTTAACTGATTATGTAATCCTCAAATGTGACCATTAGACTTAACTGTGAATTTCTGACTTGTTGAATTAAACCTTACCTGAAATCTGATAATGAGTTTGAGTTATCTTCCCTTACTTACTTGTTGTTAACTGTGACATCAGATATACATCCTACAAATGGGCTGGTGGATCCAACTAAAGCATCAGGAAGTATTCCATCAAATCCTCCAAAATACAGGACTGGATTTGTAGTAACACTAGAGTTATCTCCCCTTACTTACTTGTATTTAACTGTGACATCAGATATACATCCTACAAATGGGCTGGTGGATCCAACTAAAGCATCAGGAAGTATTCCATCAAATCCTCCAAAATACAGGACTGGATTTGTAGTAACACTAGAGTTATCTCCCCTTACTTACTTGTTGTTAACTGTGACATCAGATATACATCCTACAAATGGGCTGGTGGATCCAACTAAAGCATCAGGAAGTATTCCATCAAATCCTCCAAAATACAGGACTGGATTTGTAGTAACACTAGAGTTATCTCCCCTTACTTACTTGTTGTTAACTGTGACATCAGATATACATCCTACAAATGGGCTGGTGGATCCAACTAAAGCATCAGGAAGTATTCCATCAAATCCTCCAAAATACAGGACTGGATTTGTAGTAACACTAGAGTTATCTCCCCTTACTTACTTGTTGTTAACTGTGACATCAGATATACATCCTACAAATGGGCTGGTGGATCCAACTAAAGCATCAGGAAGTATTCCATCAAATCCTCCAAAATACAGGACTGGATTTGTAGTAACACTAGAGTCATCTCCCTTTGACATTCTATTCACCATCTCTCTATCATCTATATTCATCATTAGTCTGAAAAAAGAAAAAAAAATCTTGGTGAAAAGAGCAAGTGAGAATAAATTATGAAGTAAGTAAGTCTAGCTAACTTTGAAATAACTGAAAAACAGGAGCATTTCAAAATGATTATTTTTTACTAAAAATTCACAGTTGCATATTTCATACATGAACGTAAAGGTACACCAAAAATTGTGTAATATTTTGCATTGAAAAACAGAGTATAGAATGAAATTCAAAACAGTGTGGCTGTGGCCATTGATTGACACATTAAATTCATTCATTGACTGGGACAATTTAGGTGAACGTTTGTATGTAAAGACCACTGCTCACTATGTACTTTAATTTTTAAAGACACTTAAACTATGGGGTCACGAAAGGTTCGCAACACCTTAATAAAGTAATTCGAAAAATTAATCAGAAATAACACGATGTTTTGATTTATATCAATTATATAAATCAAAACATAAAGGTTAATTATTCCTGATTGATTTTTTGAATTATTTTATAATTAAAGGCGTTAAGAAACCTTTGGTGACCCCACAGTTTAAATGTCTATCGCAGGTACGTCGTGAACAGTGGTCGGTACAGACAAACGTTAAAGTAAATTGTCCCAGTCAATGGATGAATTTAATGTGTCAATCAATGGCCACAACCACACTGTTTTGAATTTCATTCTAAATACTGAGATGGCTAAAAACTGCAATTTAATAGCTTTCTATCATTTAAAAAAAAAATCAAAGTGCATGAAAGCACTTTTGGAAAAATGCAATTATAGGAATGTGTTGAGTTTTGCAGGTGAATATAAATCCTCAATCAAAATGTGTATACCTAATCAGATAACTACAGTCAATGTTCATCCTGTGAAAAATTAGGTCCATTTGCTTGTGTTGGAGTATTGTAGATCATGTAGAAATATGGTTACTTCAATACCCTTAGATTGTCAATCATTATAATCAGAACTGAGATAAGTTCTCTGAAGTGATAAGATTATTACTATGGTAAAAGTTACCATTATACAAATATAATAAAACTTACTTCTTTCCCATCTTCATTAGAGATAAGTAATGCCACTCTCCATCATTATATTTAGAGCTAACATCACTTTCTATAGTGGTCAGATCATTACCAGCATCACTTGTCACAATGATACGACCATTCACCACAGATACAGAAAATACTTCATCCTGAAAAAAAATACATACACAATCAATTGTGTGTTATGGGAAATGGTTTATTTTTTTACTTTTTCATGTTTTGAATCACTTTCAGCTCCCTTGGATTTACGATCATGGCCAATTCTTGTTATCTAAGAGTCCATCAGACTTCTCAATGATGGAGAGAAATTAAATCAGATAAGTTTGATGAATTGTAAGCCAGTCCATGAGCTTTGGTATTGGTGTATTATTAATGATACAATAAAATTTTCAGTTCCAATATTAGGATGCAACTCCTTAAGTCAAACACAACCTTAACTGACTTATACAGTAAAAAAAATCTACAAAAAAATCATTCTTACCTTAGCATTATTACCAGCATACAATAACAAGCTGTTATTAGTCAATGTCTTCATTTTAAAGGTCACATCAAAGTTTTCTCCAATACTATCTGTCACCATGGCAACATGGCCAGTAGAGGCAAAATTGGCTGTTCTCCTTATCTAAAATTTGTACAAATTCAAAATTATTTCCTTTGAATTGAAACTAAGTTGGAAAGTTGTGTTCTATATACATGGATAATATTTTATGGTTTATTTGTTTTACTTTAAAGTATTAATTCTTCTTACATTAAAATGGATTAAGTTACAAAAAATCCAGAAAAATTGCATATCAAAATTTTAAATTTTGACATAAGAAGTGACGAAAAGTTTAAAAAAATATCTTGGAACAATACTTTACCTTAGCTGGACATCCAGGCAAGACTCCTAATGCCCTCGTATTCTTATTAAGATCCCAAATGGTTGCATCAAACTGTACATCCTTTACACAACCATCAAACCCTATAGAACTCACATACCTGTTCAAAAGGAATTTTTTTTCAAAATAAATTAAAAAAAGAAAACAAGAATGCATGACAAGTTGTGCAAAGCATATCCTAACTTGTGTCTGACAGATCTGGAAAGCACAAACACCTTACAACTCATTACTGTTGATATGAAGTTATTTGGTTCAGTGCCAATGAAGAAAGATCTGATGAAGAATTTTAAGCTAAAAATTGTAAGTTACGCTAAATATGACAACTTTTACTAAATATAAGTCCTCCTGAATATTCAGATATTTAACTTGTATTGATAGTTGCCTAATTGGCAATCATTCCACATCCACATCTATTTATTTGTATTATTTGTTAAAGGTGAATGTTGTTTATGGACTTACTTATCGACAGGAGTAAGGAATTCATTGTATCCTCCAATAAAAATGGAATCTTCATAAGCTAACTCCTTCAGATTGCCAGGGGAGGTTCCAGAGACTCCTGAAATATACATAATAGTAATATAAATAACTTAAATATTTTGGTTAAGATTGAATAAAAATCTTCAGTTATATATTCATGGAATGATCAGATAAATACATCTGATCATCACAACACTTGGTATTGATGGAATATACAATATAAGTGTAATATTATATAAATATGAATCAAATAAATCTAAACCTTTATTCTTAAGACCTTTTACAACTATACTTATAAATACTAACTTATGTTTAGAATGATTTACACAGCATTATGACTACTATCATGATAAAACGGTCATTATTAATTATTTCTAAATTGAATTCAAAGAAATTGACGTCAAAATGATGCCTTATATTTAAGATATGAAGTCTAGAATCCAAACTAGTATTTTGTTATTCATCATAAAATCAAATGGTTTTAACCCCTAAACTACCTTCATTGTCCAATTTCAATGATCAATAAGCTAACCATCATTATCGCTATTTTGTGCATTTTTCGTTTGATCTTTTCTTGTGATAATTTTCATATCATGCTACTCGCTTGAGATAGAAAAGTTATCACTAGAAACTATAAGCAGGCACGTGGCGATGCTAACGAAATTGACATGAAATTGACAACATCGTCATAGGTAAAATAGCGATAAACAGATTATCATTGGTCATCTCAACTTGATTGCCTTTCTCGCTTTCGCCGTCCCGGCTCAAGCGAGAAAATCAATCTCGTTGAGATGATCAACGATAATCTATAATTATTATCCACCTTGAGATGTCCAACAACTTACCGTCAACTTCATCCACTTTGAGATATCCATCTGTTTCAATCCTCTGGGCCTCGATTGTGTGCCACTGCCCATCATTGTATGTCTTATTAGACATCAGTTTGGCTGGCATACCACCTAAATCATACTGGTAGAAAACATGTCCATCTCTCATTTCCAGAGATACAAAGTCTCTGTTCTTTCCCATATACAAGATCAAGCCATTCTGGGCATACGTTTTAAATTTAAGAATCAGATCTCCTTCTTTATTTGGCTTAAAGCCTATAGCTTTGGCACTAACAGTGACATATCCACGGCCATCAAATCGGAATCCATTTGAAATCACTCCAGTCAATTTGTTTCTGAAAAGGTAATATTAGTAAAGACATATATCACAAATCACATGTATGAAAATGCTTTCCTTCTTTTTCTTTTATTTCAAAAGGAATCTAATTATTTTGATAAATTGTGCTTCAAGTTCTTCATCTTATTTTTACACCAGACAGTAACAATCTGCAGAACTGTCTGAGCTGCATTTTTACATGTATAAAAGATTATAAAACATAATGGTTACCCCCGAATGGTTAAGTTTTTGATGGGTTGCTATCTCATTGACATGTACTTGCATATTTTATTCATCAAAGTTTTAAACAGGCAGGAAAGTTGCATTTAATCAATTTAATATACTGAGAAATATTCAAAGTTTGTGTATAAGTGATGATTCATTTAGATTTAAATGGAAGAGTTACCTCTCTTGTGCACCAACATAATTATTCTCCCCATCTACGAAGTTCCATAATCCCATTGGTCTCTCGTCCCACATGACTTCCTCCATAATACCTTGATAGGATCCAAATCCAATACCAGGTGGTAACTGAAATGTTTTGATAAAAGTATGTTGCAATTTGATATTGTACAATGTTGTCTTAAAGTACCTTTTTATAAGAACATGACATTTTTTTCTATAAAAAGTCTTTTGTTACTTTTTGTTTGGATTATGTTACAGTAAAAATGGGTTCCCTTTGTATTCATTTTAAATAGTTATTTGAAAGCCAGACCCATAACATATTCCAATAGAGACTACATAAAAATTAACACTCTAAATCTATAGAAAATATCTACAAGTGTCTTGTAGGTATGAATTAAATGTTGAAATACAAAAAATATCCTTCTGAAGATCTTCAAAAATCTTTTTTTTGGATCTAATTTGCAATTGAACAATTCATAGAAGGGTGATACCACCAGAGAAATATAAAATCCAACTAAACAAAAAAGTTTTGTTGTTCATGAAATTTAATGAAAATTTGGTTGGAGTTTTTTTATTATTTCAAAGCCACATATTTCAACTTACACTGACACCATATGGCACACCACCAACATAGAATTTAGTGGTGTCAGGATCTAGTTCTAGTACAGTAAATGTTCCCTGTGCTTCTCCCTTTACATCTTCTACATCTACATTACCAAGGTCGTTTTCTTTCCTCAAGGTTAATGTTCCAACCTTTCCAATTCTGTTGTAAATAAAACAAAAATAAAGTATCTATAATATCTCTTATCTGCTAATCTATTAAATATGTGTGAATTTGAATTGAACATTCAAGGTAAGAGGAAGAAATAACCAAAGTTGTCACAGTGAGTGTATTAAATGAACTTTGAATTTAATCAAAATATCAAGTGAAATTATCAAACTGGAGCACATAAATAAACTTATTTTCAGATTTTTCTTTACAACTTAATTATGGATTTACTACAAATTTCTTCAACAAGAAGAATATTTGACAAAGCTATTTTTTTTTTTGCCATTCAATTTGAATAAAAGTGAAATAATATAAGAGTTGATGGTATGTTCAGTCTTAAATCTGTGTTCTTCCATCAGATGTATGTCCCATTAAGTCTTGAAACTTCAATGTGTCTCCATATGTTTATTTAAATACAAGTCAGTTTAAATTTAAAAGTTTTATTGATGTCTTCAACAACAAAATTTTTCCTTGATGTTGTTTTGATAATTCTGATGAAAACATAAATCTTCTTTATAATGTGTACAAGACACATTTTCTGTTATGAAATGACATAGGGTTTACAATTGGCCCCGCCAAAATATCAGCAGTACAAGTGTCTACCTTTCAGCAATGATGTTATACCATCCTCCATCAGACAGGTCCCATGGATGGACTATCTCTGTAGGACCTTCTTGAGCTCCTAGATTGAATCTGAAAACAGTTTGTCCATTTCTCAGTTCTACTGACATGTAGTCCTACAAAAGTAAACAAAAAATTATTTATGGCAAAGCTTAGCATTATCCAGTAACTTGCAAAACAACGGATTTTAGTACATATGTTTACAGAAATTATTTACTCCCTCGTTTCCTTCCTCTGAAAATAAAAATTTTACACTATCTCATTTAAATACAGAAAGACCTTTTTATATAAAACATAGGGCCATAAAGAAATGTATTAACCTTCCAGACAATTTAAAGCAAATTCTGTTGATTATTTTAATTGTGTTTATCTCATCCAATTGTATGTTTATTTCTTAATACACATCTCATAACTTTGAGGTGCTTTCTCACATTATAATTTACTCTTCGCATTTCGCGTGAGACTCACACATTTTTATGATTATTTGGCGGCATTTTCCTTTGATCTATTGTTTTTTCTCTTTGAACTTTACAATTTTTGCCAAATCTCACACATTTTCTTCATGAAAACTTCACAGCCCTGCACTTACAAGACCATGCAAATGAACAGACACCAGGACACATGGTTAGTCTATGTCCTTACAGCAGGGGACAATTGACATTTCTTTGTGTCCTACTTTTTACTGTTATTATGCAAGTCATTTTTGATGAAAAATATTCATGCATCATCAGATATTATTGAATGTGAACATTGTAAATTAGTTCAAAGGTCAAAATGGCCTATAATTCTGAAGCAACAGCTAAACAGGTGAGAGAAAAAAACTTGAAAATTTACTAAGAAGATACTACAATGAGTTTTTGTTTTGCTGAATAAAAATTTGAGATTGCAAGATATAAACCTGTTTTCTCAAGGTTTAATTTTACTTTTTTTCTTGCCTCTGGTTCCAATCAAAGATAAAGATCAAATTAACACAATGTCATAGGGATATTCTAACAATTGCATCTTAATTGTGAAATGAGCAAAAGCAAACACATCACTTAAACATTCACCTTAACAGCAACGTTTACTAATGGTACTACCCCGTGAATGAAAAAGATGCTTTACAAATGTTCAATTTTGTTTTGATATAAGTGTAGAAATATTTGTGAAACATGATATTCCAGAGATTCCACATAGTATACGATATCTTACAGGAATGACTGGTCTGCCTGGAATATGATCTCCTCCTACATAGGCTAGCAAGGCATCTTTCTGTGTTGTCTGTATATACATGGACAGTCTAGTGAAGGATCCAGCTTCATTAATGTTCTCTGGGTTACGTAAAGTAACTGTGGTATTACCAAGGAACTCCAATCCAACACGAATCTAGAAACACATATTTATCAATAAGAAATTCTAATTCATTACAAAACAAAACATATCAATACTGTTAAAATTAAATTTTAAAGAAACAGAGGTTATAATACACCAAACATGTTAGCATTGACACAGAGCTTATAATACACTAAACATGTTAGCATTGACACACATCTCATGTGTAACTGTGGATTTATTTATTTTCGTGGGTATCAATTTTTCCTTGATTGAGGAAAACTTACCTTCTCATGGATATTTGATTTCATGCCTTTGCTAATCTCTGCATACAAAGCCAGGGAAAATTTGTAATTTGTTTAACATTTGAATTTGTGATTCACCTGTAACCATAAAATCCATGAAAACTTGTATCCAACCAATTATTAATAATCCACATAAATGTACAGTAGTCAGGAAAGAATAATCTGACAGTGGATTTTGCAGCTGTAGTTGATTTGCATGTTAAGAACAGTACACATCAAATTTATATTTTTTTTTTCAAAATTCTTTTAGTTACACCAAGATATTATTTGAGTGCTTAACCCTTTAGCGTTCCTACCGGTCAATTTGACCGATAAGCAAAATTTGTGGCGGAGTAGTTTGCATGAAGTTTTGTATCGTTGACAATTTTTAACGTACATATGTGGTTGTGGGCTCAAATTGAAGATCAGTATACCACCAACTTGATTTTTGGTGTCTGAAACCAACAAAATGCAATGCATCATGTCAATTTGCCCTATATTGACAAGATTTTTTTGGGGGAAAACTGTTTTATTTCTATTTTTAAATAGAATATTTTCACAAAATGTCACAAGACAAATTGTTGCTGTTTTTTGTTTTAAAATGACAATTTTGATAACTGTGCCGTGATCATTTACAAGAATACTATCAAAACTGTAAGTAAAACTCATACACATACAAAAAATCTGATTCATAGAGTATCAACACTGAAACAAACTCAAATTACAAGGAATTTTCATGTTTTGTTTTGTCAGTTTTTATAGCAAAAGAGATGAGAACATCCAAAATGTGTTAAAAATTGTTAGCCAAGTCGAAATAGCAATAACAAATCTTTGTTTCTTTAGTGTCTGGTTATGAGGGTGTTGGATATCGTATCGCTAAGGTATAGAAATAGTGACATATAGACGAAAAAACGAACATTTCTGAATAACTTTCTTACAAATTTGCTTCAAAAAATAATAATTTTCAAAAAATAGCTTCTTAAGAAAACGAAGTTTGATTATGTTCTCCCAACATTAATTTCTAGTCTTACAGAGAAGGTGACTTATATGCTTAAATTTCATAAGTTTTCCAATGGTTTCTGTGGCTCAGTGGAAAGATGCACAGTCTAACACCCGGATGATCGCGGGTTCAAACCTCACTGCCGGAGGATGAAAAAATTAATTCCTATATTAAATGTAACTTAACTTAACTTTACATTCAATTTCAATTAAGACAACTGAAATACATGATTTACATCAAAAAGAAAAATCCCCCCCCCCCCCCTTTTCTCCCCTCTCTCTGTTTTTGTTACATTCTTAGCCTGGGCACTCAAAAATACCAGATTTTCATTCAATATTTACTCAAAATTCTATCCTAAAGGCTTATTCTGTATGCAGTTATGAATAGAACATCTTTAACATAAACTTGGGCCATTTATTTGACTATGACAAAAATTCTCAAAAAAATCCACTATTTTTCGGTGTTTCGAGTCTTGATATTTCTACCAATCAGACAAGTTTTGCATCTTTCTGTATAAAGTTTTCACCGATAACGTTTCCGAAAGTCTTCTTGCATTAATTTAACACTAAAACTATGTTCTATTTTTGTCACTAAATGTCTGTAAAACCGCTTTTCCGCTTGAATTGTACATTTTTGTCACTTTAATTCAGCATGTCACGTGACTTTTGAGGGATATCACGTGACCAACGTAAGAAATTATTTTCCTTAAATCAAGTTTTCCTGAAACCTTGGTCAATTATCTATCAGATGAGTCTAACTTGTCCTTTGAGTGAGCTTTTTATCGAAATGTGCAATTGATTGAAAACAGATATCCTTTATTCGGGAAGAAAAGGTAAAAAATCCTTGAATGTTAAAGGGTTAATTAACCCTTTAGCGTTCCTACCGGTCAATTTGACCGATAAGCAAAATTTGTGGCGGAGTAGTTTGCATGAAGTTTTGTATCGTTGACAATTTTTAACGTACATATGTGGTTGTGGGCTCAAATTGAAGATCAGTATACCACCAACTTGATTTTTGGTGTCTGAAACCAACAAAATGCAATGCATCATGTCAATTTGCCCTATATTGACAAGATTTTTTTGGGGGAAAACTGTTTTATTTCTATTTTTAAATAGAATATTTTCACAAAATGTCACAAGACAAATTGTTGCTGTTTTTTGTTTTAAAATGACAATTTTGATAACTGTGCCGTGATCATTTACAAGAATACTATCAAAACTGTAAGTAAAACTCATACACATACAAAAAATCTGATTCATAGAGTATCAACACTGAAACAAACTCAAATTACAAGGAATTTTCATGTTTTGTTTTGTCAGTTTTTATAGCAAAAGAGATGAGAACATCCAAAATGTGTTAAAAATTGTTAGCCAAGTCGAAATAGCAATAACAAATCTTTGTTTCTTTAGTGTCTGGTTATGAGGGTGTTGGATATCGTATCGCTAAGGTATAGAAATAGTGACATATAGACGAAAAAACGAACATTTCTGAATAACTTTCTTACAAATTTGCTTCAAAAAATAATAATTTTCAAAAAATAGCTTCTTAAGAAAACGAAGTTTGATTATGTTCTCCCAACATTAATTTCTAGTCTTACAGAGAAGGTGACTTATATGCTTAAATTTCATAAGTTTTCCAATGGTTTCTGTGGCTCAGTGGAAAGATGCACAGTCTAACACCCGGATGATCGCGGGTTCAAACCTCACTGCCGGAGGATGAAAAAATTAATTCCTATATTAAATGTAACTTAACTTAACTTTACTTTCAATTTCAATTAAGACAACTGAAATACATGATTTACATCAAAAAGAAAAATCCCCCCCCCCTTTTTCTCCCCTCTCTCTGTTTTTGTTACATTCTTAGCCTGGGCACTCAAAAATACCAGATTTTCATTCAATATTTACTCAAAATTCTATCCTAAAGGCTTATTCTGTAAGCAGTTATGAATAGAACATCTTTAACATAAACTTGGGCCATTTATTTGACTATGACAAAAATTCTCAAAAAAATCCACTATTTTTCGGTGTTTCGAGTCTTGATATTTCTACCAATCAGACAAGTTTTGCATCTTTCTGTATAAAGTTTTCACCGATAACGTTTCCGAAAGTCTTCTTGCATTAATTTAACACTAAAACTATGTTCTATTTTTGTCACTAAATGTCTGTAAAACCGCTTTTCCACTTGAATTGTACATTTTTGTCACTTTAATTCAGCATGTCACGTGACTTTTGAGGGATATCACGTGACCAACGTAAGAAATTATTTTCCTTAAATCAAGTTTTCCTGAAACCTTGGTCAATTATCTATCAGATGAGTCTAACTTGTCCTTTGAGTGAGCTTTTTATCGAAATGTGCAATTGATTGAAAACAGATATCCTTTATTCGGGAAGAAAAGGTAAAAAATCCTTGAATGTTAAAGGGTTAAATAATAGTCTATTGTGTCTGCTTTTGTGAGCACAGTACTACCTACCCTGTTAGCCTCATCTCTTGCTAATTTGATTTTCTCCTTCAGTTCTGTAATATTGGCAATTACTCTGTCCTGCAAATCTTGTACTGTCTGTTTCTGTACATTAAGATCGGTAACGAGTTTCTCAATTTGTGGTACATTTTCTGACACATAAGTAACTGTGTAACGAAAATATATAAGATCATTTATAAGTTAAAAAGTTCAAATTCATACATCTAATCTGATCCAACAGATAATAAAACGAATGTGTCATGAAGATGGAATTTTTCATATCAAAGTTTTTTTTTTTTTTTTACTTGATATAACTGGTAGTAAGCTTATCAATCATTGGGACTTGAATGAAGGAATAATTTTTAACACTTTCATGCTTCACACTAGTGGCAGATCAAAAACAAAATTGTGGGTTCTTTTTAAGTACATCTTATGGATTTTTGTTTGCCCTTTTAGGAAAGTCCCTAAACACCCTACCCATTTAATTAATAACTTACTCTGCTCCATAGCATCGTTTGTGGCTTTGTTTGTATTGACAGTGTCGCTGGCTAGAGTTTCAACCTTTCTCTTGTCCTCAGGCAGTTTGCTAAGGATGGTACTGATTTTATTACGGGCATTAATGGCTTTCTGCTCTGCTTCTGTCGCCTTTTGTTGAGCATCCTGTGCACGTTGACCTACATTTCCTATTGAGTAAATACACAAGTTAAATCATTTCAAGGTTTCATTTGTATACCTTTAGTTGCATGTATGAAAATAAATGAAAATTCAATTAAAAAATGTCCTATGTAATTAATTTTGTTATACATACATGTACCAGTCATATTACTAAGGAGAATTTGAAATATTCTGAGACCATATGAAGCAGTCAAAGGATGCACAATGACACAATGATCAAACTTGGTGTTTGTCAAGCTGCTGTTTATCCACTAACTTTTTTTCATTCAAATGTGTGGTTCAAGTTTTATGAAATTCTTTAGTTTTGTTGAAAGGTTAAAAAAACTATTTTGTCCAAATTTTATAAAAATTCAATGAGCCAAATTAATTTAAGTTAAGGTGTTTGATACCATTTTAATGAAGGCATCAATTTTGTTACCTTATTTGAAGTTATTTCTTTTCTGTATTTGTGACATTGTTTTTTATAAAAACAAAACAATCCAAAAGATTGTCAAGGTGAGCCACCGTAGTTGATTGATACTAGTAATCACAGCAAAAGAACTTTGGCAATTTCCTTATTGAGTATATTACATGTACTTACCAAAAGGAAGATCTCCCTGGATTTCATTTAATTCATTAGACACTTGAGCATTCAAGTCTTTAACTTTCTCTGTCTCTTGTTTGGCATCTTCTAATCGTCCAGATAATTCTGAAAGATAATAATTCAATTATTTGGTATTCATTATTATACATAGAGTACTTACTTTTGTGCATTTCCAGAGTATAGGACAGCATCAAATTTACAAATTGAACAAAATACAAAATTTCAATACAATTTACAATTGTATGCAAAAGCTGTAAAATTTAGTACCTTTGAAAATACATTAAAATTAAAATGTAACTTTAATGAAAACATTGTTGATCTAATGAAAAATTGGTCTTTAAATCTTAACTTGAGAGAGTCATTTCAATCTTTCAATAAACATTGTAACAACAATTTAAATTGTTTTGATCAACCAAGCATTGCTTGAAACAAGAATGTGTCCAAAGTACACGGATGCCCCACTCGCATTATCATTTTCCATGTTCAATGGACTGTGAAATTGGGTAAACAAGAATGTGTCCACAGTACACGGATTCCCCACTCGCACTATCATTTTCTATGTTTAGTGGACCGTGAAATTGGAATAAATTCTCTAATTTGGCATTAAAATTAGAATGATCTTATCAAAGGGAACATGTATACTAAGTTTCAAGTTGATTGGACTTCTACTTTATCAAAAACTACCATGACCAAAAACTTTATCCTGAAATTTGCACTATCATTTTAATGTTCAGTGAACCGTAAAATTGGGGTCAAAACTCTAATATGGCATTTAAATTAGAAAGATCATATCATAGGGCACATGTATACTAAGTTTCAAGTTGATTGGACTTCAACTTCATAAAAAACTACCTTGACCAAAAACTTTAACCTGAAGCGGGACAGACAGACGAACAAACAGACCAGAAAACATAATGCCCCTCTACTATCGTAGGTGGGGCATAAAAATCTAATTTGGCCTTAAAAGTAAAAAGATCAACCAAAAGGAAACAAGTGTACTAAGTTTCAAGTTGATTGAACTTTAACTTCATTGAAAACTACCTTGACCAAAAACTTTAACCTGAAACTCACACTTTTAATTTCTATGTTCAGTGGACCATGAAAATGGGGTGAAAAGATTAATTTTGTTTTAAAATAAGAAAGATCATATCATAAGGAACATGTGTACTAAGTTTCAAGTTGATTGGACTTTAGCTTCTTCAACAAGAGTGCACACACTGAAATGTCTCGCCTTCTTTACTAATCATTGATAGTATGTTGATAGTCCTAAATATAAAACTTTATTACAACTGTCACATAAACCAAGAAAGCCAAACATTGACCGATAAACCATGAAAAGAAAGACATGTACAGCTAATAATTCTTTCATACAACAAATATAGTTGACCTACTGCTTATAGTTTAAGAAAAACAGACCAAAACATTAAAACTTAACACTGAGCAATGAACCGTGAAAATGAGGTCAAGGTCAAATAAAACCTGCACAACTAATATATAGATCATAAAATATTTCCATACACCAAATATAGTTAACATATTGCATATAGTATTAGAAAAAAGACCAAAACTCAAAAATTTAACTTTGACCACTGAACCATGAAAATGAGGTCAAGGTCAGATGACACCTGCCAGCTAGACATGTACACCTTACAATCCTTCCATACACCAAATATAGAAGACCTATTGCATATAGTATAAGAAAAACAGACCAAAACACAAAAACTTAACAATAACCACTGAACCATGAAAATGAGGTCAAGGTCAGATGACCCTGCCAGCCAGACATGTAACCTTACAATCCTTCCATACACCAAATATAGAAGACCTATTGCATATAGCATAAGAAAAACAGACCAAAACACAAAAACTTAACAATAACCACTGAACCATGAAAATGAGGACAAGGTCAGATGACACCTGCCGGTTGGACATGTACACCTTACAGTCCTTCCATACACCGAATATACAAGACCTATAGCTTATAGTATCTGAGATATGGACTTGACCACCAAAACTTAACCTTGTTCACTGATCCATGAAATGAGGTCGAGGTCAAATGAAAACTGTCTGACGGGCATGAGGACCATGCAACGTACGCACATACCAAATATAGTTATCCTATTTCTTATATTAAGAGAGAATTTAACATTACAAAAAATTTTAACTTTTTTTTCAAGTAGTCACTGAACCATGAAAATGAGGTCAAGGACATTGGACATGTGACTGACAGAAACTTCGTAACATGACGCATCTACATACAAAGTATGAAGCATCCAGGACTTCCACCTTCTAAAATATAAAGTTTTTAAGAAGTTAGCTAACACCGCCGCCGCTGCCGGATCACTATCCCTATGTCGAGCTTTCTGCAACAAAAGTTGCAGGCTCGACAAAAACTACCTTGACCAAAAACTTTAACCTGAAATGGGACGGACGGACGCACAGACGGAAGAAAGCACAGACGGAAGGACTCACAGACCAGAAAACATAATGCCCCTCTACTATCGTAGGTGGGGCATAAAAATCAGTTCCTGATCGGTCTCTGAAGGGATTTTGAAGAGTTATGGTCGGAGTTATATATTACAACTGGTTGAGAAAACTACACTTTAGGGAGTTAGCTTCTCAGTTTCAAAATAATAATCTTTTCAAAACGTTGTTAAAATTAATTGGGGATTAATAAAGAAATCAAAAGAGCAAAAAAAATATATAGGTCAATGTGCTTGTTTTCGAGATATAGGCCATTGAAATTTTGGCGGGAAAATGTTCTCTCTTGACTTTTCATAGCTTTATCATTGACAAGTTTAAGTTCTCAAAAACTATTAAAAAATAATTTAAATTTTACAAGACTTTTACAGATGGCTTATCATTAAAAATGTAAATTTGTAAGGCATTCAAATAGATAGCACCAGAGGATTCCGAAAATCTTACAAAAATTCCAAACATGTCAAGCGAACATCCTTAATTTTTTTTTTTTATGGTCTTATGATTCTACATCACTATAACATACCTTGTTCTGTTCTAGCCATACTTGTTTTAGCTTCCATTAACAAGATCATACTCTGGTTCTTAGATGTAGCTGAAGTTTCACCAACACCATTAGACTACAAATATATAATTAAGCCATTAAATTCTGATGATATATCTATCCCCTCCTCTCCCCTTTCCCTCACTGGCTATTGCATAAGACAGAAATATATCAAGTGGTTGCAATGTTGCAAGACATAATCAGTTTGAGTATTGCCATATATAGAGAACCTAAAACTACCACTGTGGATTATAATTAGTAGGGTAGCACATTTTACAGATTTTATTGGTTTAAGTCTGCCAATAATAAAAGTTCACGGTAGTATAATTTTCTTTAGGATGGGTAAGTCTTTTGCAGAACCACACAATTCTGGGGCCATGAACATTAAATTTTCCCCCTTTCAATGATAATTGGCACACATGAATATAAAAGAAACCACTGTATTTAATTTGAAAAAGACCTTGCAGAGGCAATCAACTATAATATTAATTTTGATGTAAATAAATAACGCTTAAAATAAATATATTTGGTTAGTTTTTAAGTCAATGTATTAAAAATTTAATAACTGTATGTGTATATTCATATACATTGTAATAATTGTTTATTATAAAATTTTAATTGAATTGCCTTACTAAGCCATCATTGTAGCTTTAACTATAGAAAAGACATTATACATATATATATAGAATATATTTAGTAGGTTATAGGAATAAATAACTTTTAACTTACAAATAACTGAATCTGAAAAAAGTTACCAAAATATAACCTCAATTTATCACAGGTTGACCTAATGACACTTTTTATCAGTTTAAATAATATCTTTTCAACTATTTTCATCCCATTTTCAAATCAAAAATTTATTAAAACAAGAATGTGTCCAAAGTACACGGATGCCCTACTCGCACTATCATTTTCCATGTTCTTTAACCTGAAACTCCCACTTTCATTTTCTCTGTTCAGTGGACCGTGAAATTGGGGTCAAAAGTCTAACTTGGCCTTAAAATTAGAAAGATCATATCATAAACAACAAGTGTACTAAGTTTCAAGTTGATTGGACTTCAGCTTCATCAATAAGTACCTTGACCAAAAACTTTAACCTGAAGCAGGACAGAAGGACGAACGGTCGGCGTAAGACTCACAGACGGACAAATAGACGAATGAAAGGACGGAAGCACAGACCAGAAAACATAATGCCCCTCTACTATTGAAGGTGGGGCATAAAAAAGGAAGAGGTTATAAACCAAATTAACATAGCTAAAACAATTTTTCTACATTCATTTTATTTTTCCTTGACGTACCTTCATAAAAGCCTCATCTGAAGCATTAACAGCCAAGATAGCGGCAGCATAAGCATCATCGATGGCCATTACTATATCTCCATAGGATTGTGCAGCATTGATAGCATTGGATGAAGAATCACGGGAGTCTGTATACATACTAGTAAAGATAATGTTTTACTAATTAGATTACATGAACTAACAGATTATCTCCTATATATCACAATTTGCTAGGGTATGTGCATTATCTATTAACATTTCTTGATGTCTATCAAATGTATAAAGGTTTCATAAGAGTATCTGAACTCCCAATTTTATTTGGCACTTGTGTTGACCAAAACATAAGATTTAACTGTTTGCTATTTTTTCATAATTTCTGATTCCATTTGTCTAGTTGCTTTTACTCTGTCTTGTTTGTGAATAGTCATTATGAATTTCAATTTCAGCATTGTTGGTTCATTTTCCTCTTCCTATCATTTACTATTCCAATGTGATGGGTGTATGTTCTTACTTTTTTAATCAATTAGGGAAGGGTTGAATTTAAGATGCATTTTTTTTTCATTTTTTATGAAAATAGTAAGCAATCAAAAATCAAATTTGATTTTGGCTCTGAAAAAATTTACATTATGACCTTATTTAATACCTTTCCAAAAATCTGGCTTGTTCTTCTAATGAATTAGCATGAGCTATACTATCATTGACTGGTCCTTCTGACATTGCTACACCCATCTTAAGACTGTCTGTGCGGTCACTGAGTTTGACCAATGCATCGTCCATCTTTGATGAGTTTTCTTCCAGTTCTTTTGTCCAGTTTTTGGTATGTTGGAGAGCGACTAAGGCTTTCTCTATCAGATCTCTAGACATGTCAAGTACCATTTCTGTGTCACTTCCATGCATTTTTATGTCATCAATTGCGGACTATTAGAAAATAAATTGAAAGTTCTGAGTCCCAGTCATGCTACAACTTAAGTCTATTTGAATAAAAAAAACTTTTCACAGGCCATCGAAAACAACTTGTTTACCTTGACCTAAAGTTGACAAAGATGTTTCAATTTTTTTTAACTAAAAGCCTATTTACAAACTTTATAAACTATTTCACAATTATGAACACATTGTTATTGGGAATTTGCAATGGTAAAATGAAATGGTCCATTTGGGTCTAAATATTATACCGGTAGTCCTGAATAAGCATCATTATAGTGATAAAAATTCTATACATCTAAACAAACAATTTTTTTTAAAAGAAAAATATCATAAGGCACATTCTTAAAAAAAACCTTTCCTTTTCTTTGTTTTAAAATTTCTTTCACTACTTGTTTTGACTTTGGACAATTAAGAGATTCACTTATGGGCACTTTGTTAGTGTTAAAGATTATAATTATAAGTTCAGTTCAAGGTTTTTAACATTTTTTCAATTTGTAAGGATGCTGTATATGTGAAAGTTAATTTCTAATTGTTCATATTGTATGTTAATAGAGTAGCCTTATACCTGATCACTTCTATAGAATGTAAACACCATTATACCTGTAATGTTGCCATGAGAACTGTTCTGATATCCTCAGCAATATTAATGGCATCTTCAGCATCAAGGACAGATAGGCGACTTCCATTCTGTAAATCATACAAACGTGCTCCAATTCTGTCTACTGCAGCTCTGGTTATAGATGTATGGTTAGCACCATTGTCTGTTTTCACAACATAACCTCTTAAACTAAAGGTCACTAAAAAAGATTTGGAAACTAAAAAGTTCAAGTACAATACATAAAATGAAAAATGTCATTAAAGATAAGGTTTTATCTGATTAATTTTGCAACTCTCTCAAAGAATTAAGTGACTTATTTTATTGGTTAAAACAATAAGTCACAATAGTCCATTTTTCATGAATTAATTGTGATTGTGTTAAAAAAAATCTAGGCTTTTCAATTATATAAAAAAAATTAGAGAAAATTGGATTTATACATACAATCATGAAAATTTGTCAGTGTAAGGGGTTAGACAGGGAATGAATTACCTGAAGCAAGAGTCAGGGAATGGAACCAGGAGAAGAGGGAGTAAAAAAAAAAGATATGCTATAAAAGTTTCTTTGACCAATTCACATCTAGGAGTAAGGAAGTGACAATCAGGTGCCCATTATCCACCTCTTTTATAGTAAGAAAATCTATAACTTACTTGTAATGGCAGCCATTTTCTCAGCATTACATTCCTCTGCATCTTTGGAGAAGTTGCGACTGATAATTTCATCCATGATCTGTTGTGAGACTGTTACATAGTTTGAGATGTTGGTCAATTTGATGCCCTGTAGAATTCTCTCTAGTACATTCTCTATGTACTGTACAGTTTCTGCAAAAATATGAAGTATATATATGTTAGACTAACAATTTAACTCTCACTTCAATATTTACTTTTCTATACCTTTTTCACAATTACATATTATAAAATTTTCACTTTATTTTTGTTAGTTTATTTAGCCCCCTAAATTTTCAAAGAATGGCTCTTTCAGCTAGTAATTTTTTTATGATGCATTACCCTACAATTCAACTTTATGCCCAGATTTGTTTTTTAATAAAACTTTTTGTAACCTAACCCAAATATTTACCTAATCTTATCTGGTCTAGTTCATTAGTGGTGCCCTCTGTCTCAAGGGCAGATTCTAGCAGACGACTGCTTTCCTCCTGAACAGCATCTCCTGTGATTAACAGAGATGAAGCCTGAAATAAAGGAAAACAGTTACAATACATTTCAAATATTTTCTGGTTAAATATGCAGTCTGGATAATGTGTAAAAGCTCAAGTCACCTATTTGATGCCATTTTAAAAAGATTCTACATGGGAAATGCTCAAATATAAAAGTATGTAAAGTCAAAGACAAAATTACAAGCAATATAATCCAAAGGATTCTCAAAAGAACTGGGAAAAAAAACTTAAACTAAATAAAGCCCCAAGGTAGTGAAACTTTAAGTTTTGGTAAAACACCCATCTGCCATTTTGATATTTACCTTGCCATTGCCATTATTTGCCTGTACTTCCAATTCACTGAGTTCCTGTCTTAATGGGGTCAATTCCAGATCTCTAGGGTCAGAATATAGATCTGCAACTTCTGGCTGTAAAGTCAAAATAAATTTTTAACCATGGTTTGAAAATAGTTTTTTTTTTAAACATATACATCGAGTGTGAAAATTTGAAAAAATAATAATAAAAATATAGCATGAGATTCATCTGTAGACATTTACTTAAATGTTATTATTTCCATTATTTTTCAACAGGATGCACAAAAACAATTCTCTGATGAAACTTTGCATGATAAGAATCAATTGAATCAACTTACCCCGAGAGCTATTACACTTTCATTAATCCTCTTCAATCTGTTATGAGCAGAGACACCTGCTGACACTCCTGCCAAGTTAGCTGTCAGACCTCCCAACTCAGAATCTAAAGCTTCAACATCATCTATCAGAATGTGTACACAGTTGTCACACTCTGAAAAAAAACCCATTTAATATACATCACACTCTGAAAAAAAACCCATTTAATATACATCACACTCTGAAAAAAAACCCATTTGATATACATCACACTTTTTATATGTTAAATCAGTCACATGAAACACCACTTATATTGAAGAATTTATAATTTTCGGAGATTTTTTAACACTTTAAAAGATGTATTTTTTATATATTTCATTTTTACAATACTATTTATAACCAATCTCCTTAAAGTGATGATGTTTCATTTTCTGTTCTGTGCGGTTCAAAATAATACTGCTATGAAAGTCCAAGGTTTTGGCTAGATATACCCCCATGCAACTTCCTGTAACCTAGTTTTGAAAAAGCATGGCATGCAAGTTTGGTATTTTTCTTACTTCATACATAATGGAACATATCTGTCAAAGTATGGAAAATTTTATTACAAGTACTAGGTAAATTTCAAACAAACATCACATGATGACAAAAGCCATGACATTTTTTTGACAAGAAAGCTACACTGACTTTTATGATAACATTAATTACCTTGGCAACCTTTCTGTGGGATAAGTACCCATCTGTCCAGACATCTATCACATGTAGGTCCTGTCACACCTGGTAAACACTGACATCTTCCCGATTGTCTGTCACATGTGATAGCGCCATCAAACTCACAGTTACACTCTGTAAAGGTAAAATACAGTAATGTACAGGTAAGCATTGGCATCTTTCAACATGTCACAAGTTTATACTGATAAAATAGCCATTCGTCTGTCAAGGGTAAATAAAGAAAACCATTTTCTTGTCAACCTGTCTTTCAACCATTAGTAAGATGGCAAATTTAAAGTAATCAGCTTTAAATTGTTTTTTAAACATAAAATTTTAAATACAAAACCCATAGATCTACATACTTTAATACAGTGTTAATAGTTTAAGAGGTCCATATATGCACTAGTCTTAATATAACCTCTCACTATATGTAAATAAATGTCAAAACCTAGACCACCATGATAAATATACAGCTGTGAAAACTCTTTAATACATACTTTGACATCCATCAACAGCATAGTTCCAGTATCCCTCTATACACACGTCACAATATCTTCCTTCAACGCCTGGCTGACAATTACAATCTCCAGACACCATGTCACATTGTGCACTGACCGATGCCACTTCACAGTTACAGTCTCGACAGCCACCACACTGGTCAAATCCATATGTATTGGGCTAAAAAAAATTATTTCAGTCAATTTCTGAACTCTGTTTGAGCCAGAAGCTTTATACTTGATGTAAATGTGTTCCGGTCAGTTTTATCAAGGGAAAATTATCCTTTGGAAGACTATTTCTGCATTTTCAGGGCCAAAAATATTTTCTTTTGTCCAAATAGATATTCTTTTTCAATTTCAATATTTTTTTGTTTATACAGCTGGCTTAATTAGAAAAAAGAAATAAATAAATCAACCGTTGAGATGAATAAAACTGCTGAGATGTGGCTAAGGCAACTTGTTATTACTGAACAGAAACTTTCATTTTATTTGCCACTTTGTGCTTTATATTCAATTTTTAAACCATAATTAAGAAGAAGGGTGTCTCATTGGACGCCAGTCTTAAAATAAAAGAGACAAGAAATGAGAGGGTTGTTTTTTCTAATTGTTAAAAAAAAATGTGTCATTTATATTCATCCATGCAGGCTAACTAAAATTTGACTGTTAATTAACCCTTTCCTCCATAATGACGCCTTTTGACGCCACCCCTTTTACTCCATAATGACGCCTTTTGACCCCTGTGTAGTACCTCAGTTGAAATGCTTTGACTACACAGTGTCTTCATCAGACTTAATAACATTTGTATCGAATATGAAAAGGATATTCATAGGAATATCTGACAAAAATTTATTTGATGAAATATTTGTTTTTCACAATGCATTAATACTTCAAAGCATATTTTCAATATTTTGTTGAAAAATCCTATGCCAATCAGGAATGCAAAACCAAATTTTCAATGGAGGAAAGGGATCAAGAACATCTCTTGATAAAATGAAAATTTAAAGACTGAGTGATAAAGATTGGTGTGTGTGGTGATTTTATACATACAGCACATTGTTCACATCCTTGTCCTATCACATTAGGTTTACATGTACATTGTCCATTGTCACGTTCACAATACTCAGAACCACACTGGTCACACTGACAGGCTGAAAAATTAAAATAAAAAAGTAGTTTAATAACATTCACGATTTTATCAAAACTGCAGAATATTTCTTCTTCAGTTGTTATTTCACAGGATGAAACTCTCCCAAAACTTCAACAATTTAAATTTACAATTTAAAATTAATTTTGAATCCTTACAGCTGGCTTAATTAGAAAGAAAAGAAAGAACTAAATCAACCAATGAGAGGAATAAAACTGCTTCTTTTTTTTCTATTCATTTTCAAATATTTCTTTGCCAAATTTTACTGTCATATATTGTCTATTACTATGATTACTATGTATTGAAGAATACCTTGCATGTTGAGGTTTGATTACATGTGGTTACTTTAAGTGTTTTGATAAACAAAGAAAATAATTTTAAGACAGCACTCCGCACCCTCGAGATAGAATACTTAAAATACCCTTTTCTAATTTGTTTTCCATCTAGTTACAATATATGTTAAAGCATGCTCTAATTTTTTTCCTTAAAAGACACCTGGTAAATGACCTGTTACCCACCTGCACAGTTCTTGTCCTCCATAGCATCCCCATAATACCAATCTCTACACTGGGAACACTGTGGTCCAACTGTATTATTAAGACACCTCAAACACTCTCCTGTAGCTACATCACAGGCATAAGGATCATTCATATCAATGTTACCAGAACACTGACAAGGCTGGCAGGTGCTTCCTTCCTGGTTGGGGTTACCAAAGTAACCTGGTGCACATCTGAAAGAAAAAGATCATTGACATTTATATATAAAATACAAAATGAAAGAGTTGACTGCTTTAGTATATACAAGATTTATTAATCATACCAAAGTTTAAAATAGTGAACACTGGTTTCAAATTTTTTAGAGGCATTTAAAGATTCATCAAAGAATATAGGAAAACCTATCATTTCAAGGCAACACCCCAGTATCCAACAACAACTTTGAAGATGATTACCACTACATTATGACATGTAATGCAATGAAGGATGAAAGACATTTTTTTATTGATTACAATAGTTCCATCCGAAATAACATAAAATCTAACAGTTTACTAGGTTTTAACTTAGTGACAATGAAATGAAAATGTATCGCAAAATTTAGTGCATCAACAAAGCACTGTCCAATTATTTGTTTGTTAAACTGACATTTACAGGTACCAGTTTCTTACCTCTCACAATAGGTACCAGTGTAGCCTTCTTTACATTCACAGGAATATAACTGGTTATTGTATACATCACAGCTTGTGGCAAAACTACAATAAATCAATACATACATCATCATACCTTGTGGCAAACTAATTTCAAATATAATCAGTACTATTGACATACAAACTAAAAGACAGACATTCAGAGGTCAAGCAGTATCCCCCACTACTAACCCAGTTAGAAACAAGAGTTAAACTACAAGGAAAAGTCTTAAACAATCACATGAAAATACAATATTATTCAATTTTCATACATATAAGCCAATAAATGGTAAAACTACAGCAATTTAATTACTGCAAAACAACTTACTGTTAACAATTACTTATTTTCAACTACAAAATCAATTGTAATATCCCATGAATGTTTCTAGTGAAGTGAATAGAGAAAATTTTCTGAAGTGCAAGTTTCATTTTACACAGATCTAGTACTTAAATTTATGAAGTAAAAAATCTCATACTTGTTAGAAGCAGTAGGGAGTGGGCAGCTACAGATCTGACATGGTCCAGTGGCTGGGTCACCATAGTGGCCAGGTAAGCATTGGTCACAGTGATCTCCAAAGGTGTTGTCTCTGCAAGTCTGCAAAACAGATATTAAAACTTGAAATTAAACTTCTAACAAATTATAGTATACAAGCTTAAATAAAATTTGATATAATGTTTAAATTCTTGATGTTTTGTCATCATTTTCCTATGTTACATTTTAAAAAGCTATTTTTAAAAATATCTTATTACAAAGAGACCACAGAGTCAGTAAAACTCATAAATGTGGAAAAGAAAAAGAACACTCTGTCACAAGTCTAATTCCTATATTAATTTCTAAATAGAATTTTGTGTCATTTCCATTTTTTATGTAATCTGGTGTCTTATTAATAACTGACAATACTAAAAACCGCTCAGAAAATTTTTTTTGTTCACTTTTAGAAAGAATGTATTCACTGTAATTAATAAGCATTTCATCAGTGTGAAAATGAAATTCTGCACAACACACAAAAAAGTCATCAGCAAATAATTCTTGATATGAAAAGGTTTATAAATCCCGTAGTATTCAAATGGCAATATACATTTGCCAAAAAATACATGTATATGCACATGTACTTAAATCTTCATTTAGACTACTTACCTCACAAACACCTGTCAATGAATCACAGGTATCAGCATGTCCGTTACATCTACATGGTATACATGTTCCCAGGTATGGTGTCGACTTTATTCTATAAAATCCTGCCTCACAACTCTGAAATATTCAAATTATCATATGTTAAATGAATACTAAAGTTTCTCATCCTGTTGTTTTGCATTACCAGATATGGAAAGTATAGTAAAAATGAACTTGTAAAAAAATTTAGAATCCATTGTTATAATCATCTATCTTTGTCTCTCTCTCTCTCTCTCTGTTATGTGTGTAGTTATAGGGAGAAAGCTTTGTAGACTGTTTTTAGCCATTGTTTTGTAAGCTTGTAAAGACAAGCTATCTCACTTTTACCTGACAAGAATTTCCTCTTTGTAATAAAAACATATTTTTGAAATCATTACTGAACTTAATTAGAATATTTCACTTTTTCAATTTTAATTATTTTTCAAAATCTCAGTGCAACCAAAAAGTCATCTGCTACACTTGATTCTATATCTCTATTATGTTTGTAGTTTTAAAGGGAGAAAGTTTTGTTGACAGCTTGTCTTTTCATAATTTTTTTTTATTGCCATAGCATTGTCAGCTTGTCTTCTACATATGAGTTTGAATTCCCCTTTGATATCCTCTGTTTCTTGTTTACCTCACAAGAAGTTCCTGTGTATCCCACTGGACACTGACATTGTTCTACAGACACTGCTTGGTCTCCAGCTCCATCTTCTGTGGCATACTCCATTTTTACTTCCATTAATCTGAAGTGAACAAATAATTCTTGTTATTGTTAAACAATCTAAAATATACATACATACAATCTTACCAGTGGAAGTTTGTTTTTTTTTGGTAAAACTATTGCTAAACTTTACAAAATTAAAAATCATACAACTTCTAGCCCATCATTAAAGTATGAATTAGAACAACAATTAAATTGAAGCAGAACCACATCTTCTTACAGTTCAAACCATAAAAGTAACAATTAAAAGAACATTCTAATACACCTTATCGCTATTTGTCCGCCATTGCTGGAAATCACACAGGTTCCCGTAAAATTTTGACGTCATAAAACAAAATGTCTGACGCCACAATGGAAAAGTGATTGTTGTTGACGTCAAAAGTTCAAGCGGACGGGTCAGCCGGGAATAGTGATAAGGTGTATTGAAGCAGAACCACAACTTTCTGCTAACAAATACAAAAAAAAACCTTTAATCTACAAAGAGACTTAAGCTGAGTTAAAAAAAAATTTTTCAAGCCGGTCTGCTATCTCTTGTAATTATTATTTTCACCAAATAAAAAATATGAAATTTCTGTAACATTAACCATCTTGACCAAGCTTAAACTAACATGCTTTCCAGACTAGTCCTTGTAAAATATTTTATAGAAAATTCATCATTGTGAAGAAAAGAAATACCTTGCTTCACCAGGAGAACTATAATGATTGGCCACAATATGGAGAGCATCAACATCTACCAATATATCATATAGTTGTTCTCTTGTAATACTCAATCCTGTATCAGCATCTCGGAATTTATTCTACAAATATTATAATGACATTTTATAACAAATAACTTGAAAGTAATATACCAAAGTGAATTCTGTAATCCTGTTCTGAAGAATGGAAGAAACCATTCAAAGCAGACACATTATTTAAATGATTATATTACAGAAAAATGCATTGAGTGTGTAGGTAAAGGTAATATGTTTGGTTTGCTCGTTTGCTAGCTGAACCATGAAGTTATTTTTAAGTTAGGTAAACTACCCTCCTTTAAGAGTAGACTGGTTTGACAGATAACAAATCTATCTGTCTGTAGGACTCCACTATTTCGAAAGGAGGGTAGTATACATTACCTAACAAGTGAAACTGCGAGCTACTGCTCACTGATGATACCCCCGCCGCAAGTGGATAATATTAATAGTGTAAAAATATGCAAGTGTTCGGTAAACAGGAAGTTGTCGAGTGATGAATCTGAAAACGCATCACACGGTATAGCTGACTTATAAAAATCCTGAAACCAAATTTCAGAAATCCTTGTATTGTAGTTCCTGAGAAAAATGTGACGAAAATTTTTAACTTGGTTATCATGTGTAAAATCATACAAGTGTTCGGTAAACAGGAAGTAGTCGAGTGATGAATCTGAAAACGCATCACACGGTATAGCTGACTTATATAAATCCTGAAACCAAATTTCAGAAATCCTTGTATTGTAGTTCCTGAGAAAAATGTGACGAAAATTTTCAACTTGGCTATCATGTGTAAAATCATACAAGTGTTCGGTAAACAGGAAGTTGTCGAGTGATGAATCTGAAAACGCATCACACGGTATAGCTGACTAATATAAATCCTGAAACCAAATTTCAGAAATCCTTGTATTGTAGTTCCTGAGAAAAATGTGACGAAAATTTTCAACTTGGCTATCATGTGTAAAATCAGACAAGTGTTCGGTAAACAGGAAGTTGTCAAGTGATGAATCTGAAAACGCATCACACGGTGTGGCTGACATATATAAATGTTGATACCAAATTACAGAAAGGGTGGATGTGTAGTTCCTGAGAAAAATGTGACGAAAGTTTCATGGGACGGACTGACTGACTGACGGACGGACTGACGGACGGACTGATGGACGGACGGACGGACTGACAGACAGAGGTAAAACAGTATACCCCCCCTTTTTTAAAGCGGGGGTATAATAATGACCAGAGCTCAGGTAGCAAGCAAGCTTACAGATATTACCTTGACCTACACACTCAATGCATTTAGCTGTAATCTATTAGTAATGAGATCAATTATCTCAGAAAGTTAGAGACTATTCCCATCTTGTTTTTGAGAACTGGATATCCAACTGTAAAACAAATCATTATATACCACTGTTATCCTCACTACATATAGATTCTACCACTGCATCGAGTGTAATACGATATTCATCCACTCGAGACAGTTAAATTAAAAAAAAATTATAAAATCTAACTGTCGAGAGTGGATTAATGTCATATTACACGAGATTTGGTGGTGGAATCCATTTCTCTAATGATTTTCAAACAATATGCAGGCAAATCTATTCCTTTTTTTACCAATGATCTGCAAAAAGATGTGTTCTCTCTATGGGACGTCATCACACATGGTCACCTTTTTTAATGCCGTCACAATAGGAAATTCAGAGGAAAGCAAGAAAATTTGACGTCATAATCAGATTTAAACCAATGAAGAACTGAGATCAAACGAACCACACGTTGATTAACATTTTTTTATACAATGGGTGCAGAAAGGGATAAATTGACGAAGAATTAGAGTAACAGTTATAAAGGAACAAAATCTCATTCCTTATAAAGTGTTGGTTTATCAAAATACAAGCTAGATTCAACAATTAAATAAGTTTGACTTTATAACAAAATCTTAACCCGAAAATATAGATTTTTTTTTCAAGCAAAAAATATACACCATCTTAGCTAATTGAAAATTGACCAATCAAAATCTTTGGATTCTTTTACCTCATTGCTGAATATCAATATGACAAATAATATGGTTACCATGGTACTAACCTCAGATATCTCCAATTGATAATTAAACATAGTACTTGGCTGAGGAACTGACATGTAGGTGTGATAGATAGTCATGTTGTGTCCCTGCAAGATATCAAATAAGTCATAATATAATACATCATTTATTTTCTCTTTTTACCATACACCTTATCGCTAATCCCGGCTGACCCGGCCGCTTGAACTTTTGAAGCATACAACAATCCATTTTCCATTGTGGCGTCAGATGTTTTGTTTTATGACGTCAAAATTTTACGGGAACCTGCGTGATATCCAGCAATGGCGGACAAATAGCGATAAGGTGCATTAGTTTCTATACTGAGCTAGTTAAACATATAACACGATACAAGTGTATGCCAAATTGTAAAATAATTATTAATAGAAAGAAAACAAATTTCAATCAAATCCAGCCACATAGTCTCAAACTCTTACATTTGTTGAATCCGTGCATACTGGAAATAGTATTTCTAAGTAGTTGCTTCAATGACTATCGTCACATACAAGACATATAAGATTTTTTTTAACTTAATAATATAATTTAATGCAGACCAAGATGCATAATGTAACTTATTCCAATCCTGATCAAATAAATGAACCAACCTTGATGATAACATCCATATTAGCTGTCATTTGTTCAGATATGGTAGGATCTTCTCTGGGTAACATGTAGATTGATTGGAACTTCAGTTTACCTCCATATGATCTTAGCTGAAATAAATATCAGTTTTAAAACAAATATTTAAAACATATATTTTGACGGGTTCTTATGGACAGAAAACATTGGAATTGTCACCTGCAAGATACAGGTATCTACCATATTTTCATAGGCTGCAAACATAATTAGCAATGAGAAAACTCCCAAGAATTAATCATATGGAAAATGAGCACTCAAAATTTTGTAGCAGTTCAACTGATAATTTTTTCAGTGTTTTACTAATTAAGGTCAGAAGACAAGGACAGTCACAAAATATCAGCATAGTCTTAATTATACTGCACTCAGCTATTTTACTATACAGATAAAGCTATACGTATAAACGTTAGCTTTATACGTCAATGACCTCAACTAACCTATTAGCCCCGCCTACTTACCAGAACTACTGTATTTCATCAACAACGTCACGTCACAACCATGACAACGTGTAGTAACAATGGTAAAACTTTTATGAATTTAAACTTGTTATGTCTTCAAATTGGTAATTTATATACCATGTTTATTAAATGTTATTAATTAAGTTCATTTTCCCTTTCTAATTCCTTAAAATGTCAATGTCTTACCGCCGGGACTACGCTCATAGGAAAATACCCCAAAATGGTACCCCATGAGGGAAATTCCAAACACTTTTTTTTAACAACAATTTGTTACATTTTTTTTAATTTTTTTTGTATTTTTATCGATTTCAGTATAAACACAATATACGTATAGTGAGTGTCTTGAAATATGAAATTTATTTGTATTCGGCACGAAATGGGAAAATGCTCGGTACAACCTCGCATTTTCCCCGTTTCTAAGCCTCATACAAATAAATTTCATATTTCAAGACACTATACGTATATTGTCTAATTGTTTACAATCTAAAGGTAATAATGTAGAGCTACAAATGGTTACTGTTAAAAGTTCTCTTGCAGATATCTCATTTCTTTGATTATCAGCTTACTGGCTGATAAGATTCCATGAATTCTTTTGTCTGATTTATGCAGCAAGAACTTAAAAAAGTCTATAATTATACCTTATTTCCTAGATATGGAGCAGGTGCTATCCAGTACATTGGTTGGTTGGGGTCTATAGTTTTGTTGACAGCATCCAATACTGCTATTATTGTACCAGCTTCACGCAGAGCGCCTTCCTGTACATTGGTTACATCCCAGCTAGACATATCTTCCACCTGTAAAAGAATCAAGTAGCAGCTATGCAATGTACCATGTATATACACTTATTTTATCTGTCCAAGGGCAATTACTTAAATACATTAATTGTTAAAATCTTGAGTTTTCACAGAAATCCATCAAATTGCAAATCTAACAATCAAACGTGCATTAAGGTATCTGTAGCAAAATTAAAATAGCTGTTAAAAGTAAGAGAAAACATTAACTTATTTATTTTCTCAAAATGAAAAATTCAATGTGCCAGAGTTGGATAAACTGCAATATCTGAATTATTAACAGTTATTTACTGTAAGAATACTATTGGCGGGGGGGGGGGCTGATGGGTTATTTTGGTCTCACACGATTGTGGATATTTCCTTTCCTTGATTAGTTTTTTTTATGGCTTCATTATCAGAGACTTGTGAATATTTCATTTTCCGTAAATTCTTTTTAAATTCAATTTGAAGAAAGTTCCATGATTAAGGTTTTAAATCATTGTTTTTATGAAAAGTGATGAAGGTGTTAAACTGTAGCTTTTAGATAACAGTTTTGTTGTATTTCCTGTGAACTGTGATCAGCAAATTTAACATTTCGTGAACTGTGATGATCACCCCCCATTATTGACAAAGTTTTGTTTAAGTTTCTTCAAGTGATAAAGTTAAGTATGCATGGACCATTAACATCTATTAAATAACCCCTTACATCATCCCAATACATGACTGTACTCTGACATGTCCTTGTGGTGCCAAAACAGAAACACTCTAAACAACCTTTAGGGTTCCTTGGGTCAAGGTGATATGATCCTGGCTGACATCTGTCACAATATGGAGGGGCAACGTTTTTCTGGAAAATAAATATTGCAATATATGGTAAAGTTATCACTGAGAATTGAAAAGATAGTAGCAATAACAGGTTGTAGTTTACCTTAATATTGTACTCACACAGTAGGGGGTTAATATTTCATATGAAGTTCTTCTGTTGAATAATATAACCCACTAAACTTTTCTGTTTCAAAAAATAGAAATGATTCAAGCTATATTACCCTAAAAAATCCTACAATCTGTTTTTAAAGTTACCAATGTTCATAAACACAGTATTGAAACTTGAAGAAGCATTCATAATGATATGAACTTAAAACGTTTTTAGTTGACAAAGCATATTTTTCATTATCTGAGTTATAACATTTTCATCTAAGAACTGACCCAAAACAATAAAATAAAGTATGTCTCTTTACCTTACATTCACACTGGCCTGACATAGCATCACACACAGATTCTATTGTTCCTAACTCATTACAGTTACATTGTTCACAGGCAGGGAAAGTGTGGTATCCTATTTTACAATGGTCACATTTACGATTTATTATATTCTCCTTGCAGCTGAAAAAATATAAAAGTATTCCAATTGATTAATGACACAATAAAACTGTAAATAAGTCACAAAGTTTTACTAGAACCAATCTTGTAAATAAAATGTTCCTATAAACTTCCCCTTGTAAACTTCTTATTCAGAGAACAGGAAAGACTGTCAAACTCACTTTCATAAGAGGGACTATTTGTTCCTCCTTCATTGATATTTCTATAAAGATGATCTTCAATATATAAACATGCATGTATATCAAGGTTAAATGCTACATGAACTTACTTGCATCCTCCAGTTGTCTGGTCACAATTCAAATCTCCATACACAATACCATCTATGTTACATTTACATTCCTGTAACAAACAATAATCAATTCATTGTTAAAGACAGAGTGACATAATCATCTTTTTTTCATTTTGCAAATTCATCATCAAAACAATACCAATTAATGGATCACATTTGACAGGTTTTTTTAGTTCATAATCGACTAGTTACAGATTGACATTTGCAAAAATTACTTTCTTTCTATGTTAATTCAAGTTTTGCAATGATAAATATTTTGCAAAGATTTCCTGAATGCAACAATACAAGAATTTGAAATTAGTCTATTTGTATCCATGTTAAAATGCCTGGTCTTTAATGATCAGGGGAAGAATTAGCATAAAATACTGACTGTGCATCCAACAAGGGAATCATAGCCATAAGTAGCTGGTGCACACTGATCACATCTGGCTCCTACAACATTGGGTGGACAGATACAATCACCAGTAAGTGGATGGCAGGTTCCAAATGGACAATCACATTCTGTAAGGAGAAAAATACAGAGAGGGTAAGTCATAATACATGATTTTCCAATCAAAGCCTTTTTCCTGAAAAAAATGACAAAACAATGTTCTATGGAGCACATTCCTCTAAAAATTCTAAGTCAACCAAGGTAGCACATTCATAAAATCAAAATTGGAATCTTGTGAATTCTAAATTACTGTGCTACATTTTTCAAAGACAAGTTACAAAACACACAGTGTAAGTTATAATGTAATGCATGCAAGGCTATTTGCATATGAAAAATCTTCTGATAACATTACGATTCTTTTTTGGAAAAAATGATTGAAAACCTGCATTAAATTAGCAAAACCTAACAAAAATTGATGCAAATAAATCCTTTTTTTTTTGCTAATTGAACCGACATGCTATTGTTTAAGTGACAGGGGTGGATGTTGTATGAGAAACAATATTAAATAATCTATAAATAAGGTCATTTCTCAATAATTGAACTTAAGATATTTTCCTTTGCCACATGCAGCCTAGTTGATAATTTAAAAATGTTCTTACTGGTGCATCTTGGAAATCCATAGTAACCCTCCTCACACAATTCACATCTACGTCCAATCACATTCTGACGACATTGACATTGTCCACCAAACTGATTACAGTCAAAACTCAGTGACCCATCATAATTACAGTCACAGGAAATGGCTCCATTGTTAAAATCTGTTGTCAAGGTAAACACACCATCTTTACAAAACTGAGAATTGTTTCTAAAAATAAAAAGATAAATTCTGACATTCCTTATAAAACTAGAGGTTGTTTTTAAAACTTGGCTCAATATGTTTATTCCCTTTAGTAGTAACAACATAAATTGCAAAATTGTGGATATTGGAACTGCAAATGAATTCTTTAAATTCAGAAATTATTGCAATAATAAGAACTCACATTCTGATATCAGATGCAACATATCTGTATGCAGATTTTCTGAAAAAGCAGTAATCAATCTCAAATTTGTGTCAATTCTTAAACATCGCAATAATAAATGCAGGCAATAAATTCTGAATTAAAAGTATTACAAGGATGTTAGCCACAGGATCCAAGAGACACCAGCTGAAACCTTGATTCATCTGCAGTCATTTCTTGATTGAAAGATCAGTGGTATGTTATCAATTATGTAAGAAATGTTTAATAGAAAACTTTATTGTTTGAATAAAAATACTTACATAAGTTCAAATCCTGGTCCAATACATTCCTTCAAGAACTCGACTGAGTGGTCAATAGGTTGTAAGTTCAAGTGTTTTGAATCATAACTACTGGATGGTATTACTAGGACATAATCCTGAAAGAAAACATAAATAAATTTTAATCATACAAATATGAGTTCAACATATTATCAACATAATACAAAATGTCTAGAAAATAATTAGAAAATTCAAATAAGAAAAGTTATGTTTTTTTTTTATTTTGTTAAATGTCCATATTTTTTCTATGTTTTACATCCAAGTATATTTTGGATTGGAAAAGTATGTGCACACACTAGAAACAATTCAATTTTTGGTGAGATTATGTAAAACTACAATAAAGCTTCTCATAAATCATTGTTTTTTTTCTTAATGACACACAATGGTTCCACAAAGCAAATATTGATGGAAAACTGCTTGAATTAAACATTTTTCTCAGTTTCATGAAAAAGGCACATACTAAGATGCAATAGTGAAGTCATAACATCTACAATTTTGTGTTATTCAAATGTTTTTCTTGATTGTATACATATCTATAATTGTGTGCAAATTTGAATTAGTTCTCAAATTGTATACATATCTATAATTGTGTGCAAATCTGAATTAGTTCTCAATAAGAATGTGTCCCTAGTACATACATTGTAGATGCCATATCCACACTATTATTTTCTATGTTCAGTGGACCGTGAAAACACGGTAAAAATTCTAATTTGGCATTAAAATTAGAATGATCATATCATAGGGAACATGTGTACTAAGTTGATTGAACTTCAACTTAATCAAAAACTACCTTGACCAAAAACTTTAACCTGAAGTGGGACAGACGAATGAACAGATGGACGAATGGACGCACAGACCAGAAACCAAAATGCCCATAAATGGGGCATAAAAACCTCATCTTGTTGTCTATTTCACACTTACCACCCATATTGTTTTTCCACTGGTGTTATTGAAACTGATTCTGATTTTGCCATCAGTTCCTCCAATGACCTTGTTTCTAAGGTCGTCATCAAATGTAATGAGTCCACGACATCCAGATAAAGTTGGACAGAATCTAGGGCGGAACATACCTGAAATTAAAAAGTTTAACTAGAAAACTGACACATCATAATTGACCCCGATTGCACATTTTTGTTTTATTGCAATCATTTATTATGAATATAAATTTTGACGATTTGTTTAATTGCAATCACAAGTTTTTTTCTACACATGAAAAATTCAGGAATAGTCATCTACCACAAGTTGTCTCCCATGCAGAATTTTAATTGAGACTATGCTTACCACTGTAATCCTGATTATCTACATGTATGTTAACTGGTATATCTATTCCAACTTCTCCAGGCATGTAGAAATGTACCAGGAAAAAGAACCTGCCTGGATCTCGAATCATTCCCTCTATGGTTATATTGGTCTGAAAATAAACAATATTTCCTCAGTAAATTAGTATTTTCATTCTAAAGTATTATGATGGAAAACATAAACCACAAAGTCTGTGAATTCTATAAATTATTTACAACCTGATATGAACAGAATTTATATTGACGAATAATTAATAAAAAATTAGGACTTATTATGGATTCATAATTAATTGATAAGATACCAATGTTCAGGTATTTTGTAAGTCACAAGTTAAACAACAACAAAATAAACAAATCCACAGTCTTTTTTTTTTATAGATAAAATGCACAAGGTTCAATAATTCTTGCTGATATTGTATTTCATATCAACAAATTCATGGACTATAACTTTTAGCTTGACTCACCTGTTGTTGATTAAGACGAACCAATCCAATGTTGGGATCAACTTCATATAATCCCTTAGGGAAGTTGAATCTGTCCACCTCGAGATCTTCATTTGGTGGATCTTCAAAATCTATCCTGACTGACCCTACTGGGATGAAATATCTGGATGTGATACAACTGAAAGGGAAAACAATATGATTGTTATATAATAATTAGAATTCTTTAAAATGCAAAATGTCCTGAATTTAAGCTAGAACCAATTATGAGGGTGGTAAAGGGTTATTTTCGTGCAACGTGTATTGCCATTTTTATTTCATGTGCAGCCGTGAAAAATGTTTGTTATTCACTGTGTTAAGGGAAATCGGTAAAAAAAAATCAACATTCAGAAAATTTTTAATTGTTCGTTCATCGTGATATGGCAATTTTATTTCACGTTCTTCTGTGCAGATACCCTCCCTTTTCGCCCCTCAAATATTTTTTAAATGGAATCATGCCCACCATAAGAGCAATACTAATGTTCTAGTTTAACGTTACCTATCCTTCAGTGGAAATTGTTCTCATTTTTTGTTCTCATTTTTTTTTAACTTTTTGTTAACAAGATCAATTAAAATTTGGAGGGCTTTTTTCACATATATATAAATATTTAAGCAACAATTACATATATGTTATTCTATTTTATCTTAAGTTTGAATAAAGACTAAATAAACCTCAATCTATAAAGTATACAATTGTAACATCTTAGTGTTTCCTACAGGTGGTTTTGGCGTGGAATTGTGCCTTTATCGTCGTAATTAACAACCGGTACTGAAAGACATATTTTATGAATACCGCTCGAGTTATTTCCCTTCAAACGTAAACAAAAGTTCACTAGGACGCCATTTTGTAATGGATTTAGTAATCAGCTGATTAGCAAACTGCAATAGATTGAATAGTGAATACAGATACTAATCATGAAATCAACAAATCGGATGAAGCGAAAACGTGAGGAAAAAAATGAGAAACAGGCCGCAAAATGCAGAAAGCTTTTATCATTTTTTCAAAGGTTTGTAGATTTTTATTACAAAATGGTTACGCACTTGCAAAGGTGTTAGTTCGGGGGTAAAAATAAACTTTTGTCAAAGGGATAATTTAAGGTTAAAGTTGAATTAGGCCAAGGATCTCATGAAATCACTTGCATATTAATTACTTTCAATTAATTCATTTTTTCATCAAATAATTTTTTTTTAATTTACTTCTTCAGTTTTTTATTTGAATTAATTTAAGAAAGGAGGATTTTTCAATGACAATTGATATGACCAAAGCAATATTTTTATATATATGACATAGTTCTTTCTTGTTTTTAAACATTTTTAAAGAACTGATTTTGTTTTTAATTGTGTTTATTGTTTTAAATAGTTCATATATGTTTTAAACACTTTTTCTTGTTTAACAATTTGTTTTAATGATTGATTACAGATGTATATGTCCTTTTTATAGCATTAAACTAGTATGTTTTAAATGAATCCATTTTATAGAAATTGCCTGTTTATATTAAGTAAGTGCCCTAAAATTGTTGTCCATCGCGCTTAATGTGTCCTCTGAGCTAACCATTGCCCTGCCCTTTTTAAAAGCTGCAGGAAACACTACATCTACTTAGTACGTACATTCCATTAGTATACAATTGTAACATCTACTTAGTACGTACATTCCATTAATCCTGATACATATGATCTGTGGTCTGATAAATCCATGGCTCCACTGTTCATATGGAATAGCTGTTACTGAACCCTAAGAAAAACAAACAAAAATAATATAATATCAAATCTACCAAAATAGAATAATGGAAAACATTTTGAATCTGTAAATATAATAATCTCAGAACATTATATTCTTGTGAGGATAAACTGCTAACCATATCCTCATTTTCATAGTTTATGTACATTTTAAATGGTACGGAGCTGCATTAGATACTTAATTTAAACAATATTTTATTTTTCAAAAGTGCACAAAATACAATAGACATACTTGGATTTGGAAACAAGAAGAACTTATATAAATCTGTCTCCCATTACTTATACTGATACTTAGCGTTCAGGGGCTATAACATACTGTACTATGAGATGTTAAAATATTACCATAGCTACAGAGCAAGAAATATTTTTTGTTCAATTCAATTCATATACATTGCATTTCATTTTTTATTTGTAGGATGGCCTTTATTCTTTTATTATTTTTTTTCCATAATATTCTCTATCTTTTATTGCAAATCACTAGAAACAACTACCATCTATTAAACCTTGCTGGCTTCCAATTCCAAAAAATTGTGGCTATGTTTTTAAATCTTAGGATTTTTCAATCCAAAGGATTTGATCCGATTCACTGATATTTTCAGGACTTGGTATTTATACTTACAATAGCTACGTTGACATTGTCGTCACCGGTCAGTAAAATGTCTGCATTATCCTTAATATTGACCACCATAGGCATACCATTCACATCGGTAATTACTTGACGACACAAGACACTAGAAATAAATTCAGTCAATTTTATAATCAAGCGGACTTGCTTATCATTTATCTGCTTAACTATCCTGACTTATCATGAATCACTGTAAATGTCCTGATTTCTAGTGTATCATTTTATATGTCTTGATTTTTCATGTACCTGTCTTTACTTAATGTGTTTTATTTTAAGTATTCTGACTTATTATGTATCATTCTAACTATCCCGATTTATTATACATCCTTCTAGCTGTCCTGACTTATTGTGTATCATTCTATCTGTTCTGACTTTGTATGTATCATTTTAGCTGCCCTGACTTGTCAAATATCATATTAAGGGTCCTGATTTTATGAAGTATCATTGTAACTGACTTATCATGTATTATTGCAATTGTCCTGATTTCTCATGTTATTATTTTGATTGCCCAAATTTACCATGTGTCATCGTATTTGTCCTGACTGATTACATACTATCTTTACTGTTATAATTCATCATGTATAATTTTAAATTTCCTGGTATATCAAGTATCATTTTAACTACTATGACTTATTATGTATCATGTTTGTTATCTTGGTTTAACGTTATCAATTCTCTTCCTAAAATATATATATAGATAAGATAATAAAACTTATATAGCTTGTAACTCTTTTTTACATCTATTATATTGAAATTTACCTATATTGACATCTATAAATAACCACATCTCCATCATAATCCTCATCTCCAGTCTTCACCTTCACATCCAAATTTTGTGAATTGTTAGCAAATGTGAAATAGTTCAACACCAAAACATAATCTCCTGGATTAGGAACAGCTAAATTCAGATTCAAGTCTTTCTGAAAATTTAACAAAAAAATATCAAAAATTTCATTTTCAAAATAGTCATACAAAAAATCAGTGCTAACACAAGTCAAAAGTTTAAGATATGAAAATTATTATATGTTGGGCTTCTGAAAATCAATTTTCAGTCTACAAACACTGCTAATTTTCAATATGATAACAATTTTTACCTGGTTTTTATCCAATTGACCAAGTGCATTCAGTCCTAATTCATTTGTGATAACAACATCAGTAAAGACATTGGTAGGTGTTTTATTTCCGTCAACATCAAGGATATAACCATTCTCTCCAAACACTGTAGGGAAGTTAGCAATGTCTGTGTAGTTGTACAAAACACATCTAAAAACATAAATGTTAGACAGAATGTATACATGGTTTTTTTTCTTCAATTTTTACAAATCAAACAAAACCAACTCTGCAACCTTTCAAGTTGCTGTATGCTGGATCAAACTCATTTAAAGATATTTCAAACTTTTGAAGGTGTGTATCTTAGTAGGACAATACCAATGGATCCAAAAAGGACTTTAAACAGAAATAAGGATAGAGCACTGTCAGATAACACAATATCTGTATTCTAATAAGATTGTTAGTTCCATTATGGAAAGGTTAATGATTTGAAGAAACAAGACAGGACAAACAAGAGGCTGTCACAACGACAGCAAACCGGATTTATTGACATTTATTTGTGTCCTGGCAATATCACAAGAACCATTACTGATGAATGGTGAAAGTGAAAATCATCAATATCAAATTTGACCTCCATTTTGTCATCAGAATCAACATTTTGAAATAATAATATTTGAAAAGCTTAGATTGAATGGTTCATGAGTAAATGCAACAACGTAAATGGAAACGCCATTTTACGATCTTTCAAGAACCATAACTCCTGATCAGTAAAAGTCAAAATCGACATTATGGATCTTGACCTCTATTTTGTCATCAGTAACAACATATTAAAATTTCAAAAGCTTTGGTTGAATGGTTCATGAGAAAATGCACGGACACGACGGGAAACACCATTTTTCAATCTTTCAAGAACCATAACTCCTGAACGGTAAAACTCAAAATCGTCATTATTGAACTTGACCTCCATTTTGTCATCAGTAACAGCATATTAAAATTTCGGAAAGCTTTGGTAGAACAGTTCATGCATAAATGCACGGACACGACTGGAAACTCCATTTTTCAATCTTTCAAGAACCATAACTCCTGAACGGTAAAAGTCAAAATCGTCATTATTAAACTTGACCTCCATTCTGTCATCAGTAACAACATATTAAAATTTGGGAAGCTTTGGTAGAACAGTTCATGAGTAAATGCACGGACATGACTGAAAACTCCATTTTTCAATCTTTCAAGAACCATAACTCCTGAACGGTAAAAGTCAAAATCGCCATTATTGAACTTGACCTCCGTATAGTTGTCAGTAATAACATATTAAAATTTTAAAAGCTTTGGTTGAACGGTTCATGAGTTAATGCACGGACAACATTTGATTGCCGCCTTTCAAGAACCATAACTCCTGAACGGTAAAAGTCAAAATCGCCATTATTGAACTTGACCTTCGTATAGTTGTCAGTAATAACATATTAAAATTTTAAAAGCTTTGGTTGAACGGTTCATGAGTTAATGCACGGACAACATTTGATTGCCGCCCGCCCGACCGCCCGGCCGCCCGCCGTACATCCCCAAATCAATAACCGACATTTTTGTCACAAAAATCCGGTTAAAAATCAACATTTTTCTTAATTATTCAATGTAGCATCTTCCCTGATCTCAAACTATCAAATGATAAGTAAGTTAGTTTAATATTATTAAATACACTTGTGATATATTCAAATAGTAAATCTTAATTCTTAGATAGGGTGCCAATTCATCAGGATGATATTTTAATACTTACGGTCCTCCGTCATTAGGAATAGTACAAGGTCTCGTCACATCTTCAGACAGTACTGTGGCTTCATAGTAAGCTTGTGGAATCAATACCATATAATCCTGAAATATGATAGAATATATGCTTACACATAAATATCATAAAGATGTATCACAAATATATTGGTTATTTTACTTAGTCATTTTTTCACTATGTTGAAGACCATTTGGTGGCCTAAGTTTTTTTTTGTTTGCTCTTTGGTTGGGTTGTTGTCTCAGATAAAGCCCTCACCTTAATACAAGTTATAAAAGGGTATAACTCAAGAATGGTATAAGTGACACCCCTCAAATTCTAACTTTGTCTGTGTTTAAGGGTCATTTAAGCATTGTGTGCATGTTTTGAAACATTTGGTTGAGGCAAACTATAAAAGTGCCAAGGACATTAACTCTGAACTAAATCATCAGTCGAGAACCAATTTGTAACTTGATCTTTAACATGTCATGGCAAAACTATATACACCAAATATCAAATCAATATCTTCATGACTGACAAAAAATGAATGGGGAATGTGTTCATGGAACACAAATGATGCCCCTGCTTGCATATAACTTTAAATTTTCAAGAAACTTATTTCATATGACTTTCAAAAATATGGATAAAATAACTTACCAACATGACATTTTCTGATGATTTTAACGATACCATCCAATTTCCTGGATCTAGAACAAAGTCATGCATTGACCCTCCACTACCAACGGTCACAAAGCTTGGATTGTCATTTGGTGGAAATAAAACTTGGCTCATTTGTGGTGTATTGATCTCGGCCTGCTGAGGTTTCAGCATTACCTCCCCTGTTATTGACTGATCACTTGGGTTGAGATATCGGTAAATGATACGATATAAGCTTGGCTTCCTTATTTGTAAGTCTATAATTACTTCAGGCTGAAAAAGAACAAATATGTACAAAAATATCAAATTATTCTAACCTCATACCATCCTATTTTGTTCATAATATCATAATAACCAGATGCTCCGCAGGGCGTAGCTTTATACGACCGCAGAGGTTGAACCCTGAACGGTTGGGGCAAGTATGGACACAACATTCAAGCTGGATTCAGCTCTAAATTTGGATTGTGATTAAATAGTTGACACAGCATAGGTTTCTGACACAGAATGAATGTGTTCTAATGAACTTAAAATTTTTGTTTTCTCTTAGAGCAATTCACTATGCTGTTGAATATTAATCCTCTCAAAAAAATGTTTGAAGAAATTTTCTTTTTTATTGATGAAATTTCAAATGAGAAAAATTGAACCCAATTTTTTTAATCACATCCCCCTTTCCCTTATTCCAAAACTAATCTCAATTAAAATTTCTAATGGAGTTTGCAACAATAACTACTCATTTAAATACATCATAAAATATTAAGATGTAAAAAAACTGCTTGTTATCACTGAATGGTAAAGATTATTTTAATTTATCAGTTGGTAGTAATCAAAGAGCAGAATGCTCTGAGGGATACGATTGCCATAGTTTTCATTGACACATGTATAGCAGTTCTGCCAAATTTTCATTAAACAAATGCATGAGATTTGGCCAAAATTGAAAAGATCAAAGAGGAAAAAAATAGATCCAAGAATACTGCCGCAAAAAAGCATGAACATGCGCGAGTCTCGAGCATTTTTGGCCAGTAACCCTGGTACAGCTGGATAGTATTATTCTCTTAACTAATTCAACTGCACATGCAAAATGTAACAATCTGAATAGTCACTCAACTTAAAGAATAGCCAATCCCCGTTACAAGTGTATGAGCCATGTACTTATTGTGTTTTATCGAATTATAGTTATCCTGTACCATTGTAAACTCGTACCACTAAAAAAAACTTGTACCAATGCAAACTCGTACCATTGCTAACTGGTACCAACTTACTTTCAAAATGCATTCAAATGGTGTTAAATGATGAAACTACATGATATACGTTACTTTCACCCAATACCTCTTAAGTTTGTAAAATGTATATAATTTGAAAGTACAATGACCAATTTGTAGCTAATGTTCCTTGCATATTGGATAGAAAATACTGTGGCAGATGTAGATAATTAAAGTATAAATAGTTTCACCCCAAAGAAAATTTTTCATGAATAATTAAATCTTAGCAGTTAGTCAAAATGATTGCCAAAATTAGTTTTACTGTCTATAAATAACAATGAAATGTAACTGATTCCTGTTAAGGGGGTCCTCATTTTCCCCGCAAAAAAAGCACATGGCTTTCAACAATTGTAAACATAGCATTCAATTTGTGATCATGGATTACAGCTTTGATTAACTTAAATTGGATATATATATATTCAACATGTTCAATTTTAATAGGTACAGTTAAAGCAATGTTTTAACTTTCCTCTGGATTAAGTTCTACAGTGGCGGATCCAGAACTTTTCCTAAGGGGGAGCCCGCTGACTGACCTAAGAGGGGGCCCGCTCCAGTCATGCTTCAATGATTCCCTTTATAATCAACCAAATTTTTTCCACGAAAAAGGGGGGGCCTGGATCCGCCTATGTTCTAGTTTGAAAGATCAGTTAAAACATTAATGCTTTAAAACATTCTTTATTTTTGTCTAAGTTTTCATTTTACTCCTGTGTAAAATTCAGGTAATTCAACTTTTTTTCTATTAAGTTTACAAACAGAAACCCATAAAACATCATATTTTTTAATATATTTTTCTGAATGGTACGACTTCCCAGTAGTACAAGTTAACTTTTTTGGTTCCAATGCCGTGGTACGAGTTAACTTGCTTCCGTATCTTATCACCGTAATTCTAGGAGGAACCCTAAACTGGACCCCTGTTGTGTTCACTTATCGCTACACTGACCTTCGGTGCGAAGCTATATAATATATATAGAACGGCGGACCAGTTTAGGAGGAACCCCATTTCTTACTCTTTAATTATTGAAGTTCCTTTGGGTCAGAGGGCATGACTCCTTTCCGTACACACTCCTCTGTTTACATTGAGATCGTTCTTAATATAATACGACGTTTATCGGCATTAACGAGTTAATTCTTCTTGACGAATACTTCATAAAGGGAGACAACTCGAAACGATAATAAGAAAGATTCCATTTCTGCTGAAGGGGTGTTATAGGTAATTTTTACGATGAAACATTTATTTTAATTTAAATTATGCATATGATTTAAAATTATGCAACAACAATAGCCCTCCATATGCAGACAGACATAGAAAGAATCCCATGAGTTTCAAATTAATCAATGAAGCCGGGAATCACTCAATCTGATACCCCTTGAAATCAGGAAAACTACACGCATGTGGGGTCTCACTAATTAGCGACAAAAAGCGTCAAGAAGCGACAAGAAGAAAAAAAATTAGTGACAAAAAGCAACAAGAAGCTATTTAGCGACAAGAATACATTTTGTTATCACATACATCAAAATAATTTTTTAGGATTATATTGAAAGATGAAGAAATAAAAAAAATTCGAGGAAGAGATTGTGTACTTTTTATTATCATATTAATAGATGAAGAAATTAAACATGTGTAAGAGCAAAGGAAATGTAAACGCTATAAAATGAAAATAAAAACAAAGATTTGTCACCTTTCTTTTGAAGGATTTAATAAAACAAAAACATGAAATATTATTTCCTTCCTAACTGTAAAATTAATTTTATCTGATAGGACCAACATTAGCTGTGGCTTCACTCTAAGGTAATACACAATTAAGAGCATAAAATGAGATTAACTAGGTGCGTGTCATTTGTTTAATTGCTACAATAACATCCATTAACACCTTCATCCATTACATGCACCAGAATATACAACTATTTTACCGAATAGTGAACACCTGTTGAAAACTCAAGATTGTCATCAGTTTCCTTTAATCTTCAATCTATATGCATAAACATGATGAATATCGTTAAATGAGACAATACACTAAATAAAATGATGAAAAATATTCACATTTTAATTATGTTTTCCTCTTGTTTGATTTCAGTTCTTAATTTGTATTTCACAATTTGTGTATGTATTTTCTGGACAATTATGCACAAATAATGCATTTTGCAAGTTAATTATATATTGTACAAAAATAGTTTTAAAAACTAATAAAAAGACAAAATATATTATTGTTCTAAAAGACTAAAACACAAGTAAAAGTAATACCATAAAACGACAGCCTGTCAGGGTAAAGGTAAAACTTCCTGTGATACCTTATAAAATATCATCACGGTAAATAAATGTAGCAACTGAATTAGATTTACAAGTTTCATTTTTTTCCCTATCAAAATTAACTTTCCTGTCGTTGAAATTGTTCTCTTTTGTATATTTTTTTAATATTTATTTTGAATAAGTAATATAAATAAAAAAATGTTTTCTTGTCGCTAAATAGTTTCTTGTTGCTAATATTATTCATCTTGTCGCTTCTTGACGCTTTTTGTCTCTACAATTCTTTTTGTCTCTAATTAGTGAGACCACGCATGGGCATTAATACATAAACAAACCGCGACTTGCGATTTGGAACAAGAACGTTTATTAAATGATATGATGAATGGTTCTCCATTTCTTTGTGAGAGTACAGTATCAAATATCAGTTTCATAACGGTAAAATATAGAAATACTCCACTTCAGGTCTTGTGACAGAAATAGAATTATCGATCGGCTTTCAGAGAACTCTCGCAAGTTATCAAAATTTGGGAATTCCCTCTGACGTGTTTCTAAATTTATAAAAACACTAAATATAAATACTGTTTAATTCTGATTTTCCGTATTGTTAAAAACACGTATATAAGTCAAGGAAAATATCACACATGAAGATTATGAGTAAAACATTACAGGAAAGTTGTTTATGTTCAATTGTTTTGCTTGTTTTTACCTTTTAAAGCAAGACAATCATAAGAATCTGAGATGTTGCTGAATGTTTAGATAAAAACGAATGACGTGAGGGAGTGTATCATAGGGTCAATAGTAAAAGTCTACAGATTGCTTGACAGCAATCGTATCCCAAAAAGTGAATATACATTGTATATTGTATATAACAAAGATTTAAGTTGATTCTGGACAAAGAAAGATAACTCCAATTCAAAAAAAATCTTGCTATTGCACAATATTTTGCAATTAGATATTTCTTGCTTACTATTCTGGACAAAGAAAGATAACTCTAATTAAAAAAAAAATTGCTATTTCACAATATTGTGCAATTAGATATTTCTTGCCATTGCGCAATACTGTGCAATTAGATATTTCTTGCCATTGCGCAATACTGTGCAATTGAAAAGACTTGCTATTGCACAATACTTAATATAATAATTTTAGATCCTGATTTGGACCAACTTGAAAACTGGGCCCATAATAAAAAATCTAAGTACATTTTTGGATTCAGCATATCAAAGAACCCCAAGATTTCAATTTTTGTTAAAATCAGACTAAGTTTAATTTTGGACCCTTTGGACTTTAGTGTAGACCAATTTGAAAACAGGACCAAAAATGAAGAATCTACATACACAGTTAGATTTGGTATATCAAAGAACCCAATTTATTCAATTTTTGATGAAATCAAACAAAGTTTAATTTTGGACCCCGATTTGGACCAACTTGAAAACTGGGCCAATAATCAAGAATCTAAGTACATTTTTAGATTCAGCATATCAAAGAACCTAACTGATTCATTTTTTGTCAAAATCTAACTAAGTTTAATTTTGAACCCTTTGGACCTTAATGTAGACCAATTTGAAAACGGGACCAAAAGTTAAGAATCTACATACACAGTCATGACAGTTAGATTTGGCATATCAAAGAACCCCAATTATTCAATTTTGATGAAATCAAACAAAGTTTAATTTTGGACCCTTTGGGCCCCTTATTCTGTTGGGACCAAAACTCCCAAAATCAATACCAACCTTCCTTTTATGGTCATAAACCTTGTGTTTAAATTTCATATATTTCTATTTACTTAAACTAAAGTTATTGTGCGAAAACCAAGAATAATGCTTATTTGGGCCCTTTTTTGGCCCCTAATTCCTAAATTGTTGAAACCAAAACTCCCAAAATCAATTCCAACCTTCCTTTTGTGGTCATAAACCTTGTGTTAAAATTTCATAGATTTCCATTCACTTTTACTAAAGTTAGAGTGCGAAAACTAAAAGTAGTTCGGACGACGACGACGACGCAGACGACGACGCAGACGACGACGCCAACGTAATAGCAATATACGACAAAAAATTTTCAAATTTTGCGGTCGTATAAAAATAAACTATAAAAAGACAGAATTTTACTAATTGTTATTAAGCCAAAGTTAAAATAAAGTCTTCCTATTTCATAGACAATTTGCATAAACAAAATGCAAGAAGCAGAATATGGACTTTTTTCTTTAACTCAAAATGTTTGGTCTTTCTTACCTGTACATAATTAAGTATGGCATAACCTCTCCATGAAAAGTCTGGGAAAATAGTCTCATCAAATCCATATCTTATACGAGAACCATCTGGGGTATAACCATCCTCTATTTCATATATGAATTGATGTAGTGATGGAATATAGTGAAGATCGGTTGGGCTACAAAATACATAAAGGATTGGATATTTGGACCATTTTAACATGCAAAACTTATTTCCTCAAAATTTGTATAAATATTAAATTATAATAATTTTGTTAACAGTAAGGCAAATTCATCTTCCATCTTTTTTCTTAGCTTTTTAAACAGTCCTGTGAAAAATTTTACACAGTAAAAGTTAGCATTCAAGACTGTGACTTATATAGATAATTTAAATTCTTTTTATTATATTTAAAAAATAATATCTCTCATATAGCGTTTTTTACATTCAATTCAATATTGAATACACATGAAATACATTGAATGTCAAGCTTAAATTCAACCTGAGTCTTAAACTTAATAATAAAGTTTACAGATCAAAGACCTACAATTAACTTCAATTCTTTAAATGATGAAAATCAAGTTTTGCTTACCTTTGACATTTTAGACCTTGAACTCTAGGTTTACATGGACATTGTCCTGTTCTCTTGTTACAGACATGGCTCATTGATCCACCAGTATCACAATTACAGGCTGTAAAATAACAGAGTTACAGGTTGTAAAATAATAGAGTTACAGGCTGTTTAATAATAGATAGTGTTGAAAGCTGTAAAATAAGAGAGTTACAGGTTGTAAAATAACAGAGTTATGTACAGACTGTAAAATAATAGAGTAATGTACAGACTGTGAAATAACAGAGTTACGTACAGACTGTGAAATAATAGAGTAATGTACAGACTGTAAAATAATAAAGTAATGTACAGACTGTGAAATAATAGAGTTACCTTATGTACAGACTGTTAAATGATAAGAGTAATGTACAGACTATGAATAGAGTAATGTACAGACTGTGAAATAATAGAGTAATGTACAGACTGTGAAATAATAGAATAATGTACAGACTGTGAAATAATTGAGTATTGTACAGACTGTGAAATAATAGAGTTACAGACTGGAAAATAATAGAGTAATGTACAGACTGTGAAATAATAGAGTAATGTACAGACTGTGAAATAATAGAGTAATGTACAGACTGTGAAATAATAGAGTAATGTACAGACTGCAATAATAGAGTTACAGACTGGAAAATAACAGTTACTTAAAGTTTCCTCTGTAACCTTATCTTACATTGGACTCGGACTTCTTAAAACTGAGTTTTAATGTTACTGGTTTTTTTTCTAATTGCACATTGGCTTGAGGTATAAGAAGATGGTTGAAATCTCACAAAACATGTTTAACCCTGCATCTTTTTTTGCTCCTGTCCCAAGTCAGGAATCTAATGGCATTGGTTAGTCTTGTATATTATTTTTTTAATTTTTGGTTCATTTGTATGTTTCAGAGTAAAGTGTGATGTCGCTTTTCACTGAACTAGTATACATTCTTTAAGGTGCCAGCTACAGCCCGCCTCTAGGTGTGGGATATTCTCCCAGTGTTGAAAATCCAGTAGGGGCTTTCAACTGTTTTTGCTCTTTGATCTGGTTGTTGTTTATATTACATATTCCACATCTAACTGAAAATCTGAACAGAATTAAAATCAACCTAACTAAAGAAAATTATACACTTTTGGGTATCTAGCAGAAATTGCTCTGAAAGATGTCAGGTCTGTTTTTGAACAACCTTCTGGCAACATTCACTTTTTTGTCATTTAACTTACCAACACATCCAAATGAGTTTTCTCTATCCAGACTGTGGAATCCATCCTGACAAACATCACACCTTTGACCTCTGACACTAACTTTACATACACATTGTCCAGAACCTGGGTCACACACGTGTAATCCTGATGCTGTTCCTGGCACATGACAGTCACATGCTGAAATTAAAAATGAACACCCGCATTGCATTTAAAATCATTACATGGAAAACAATTTTAATGTGGGTGAATTGCAGCTATCTTACTACCATCTTTAAGCTTGTATAGTACACGTTTTTTTACCCAAAAAGTGGTTGCTAGATGGGGTGCTTGTTATACACAACTAAAGACAATAGTTGAAATAAAAAATCAAAAATCAAAAAAATTCGGTGTTGTTATCTTCATTATAATCCATGTTCCAAGGTTTTTTTTATTTCATTCTTCATTTGTAATAAAAAAAGAAGTTTTTGTCCTCATTATTTAAACACAAGTACTAGTGTAACATCCTCTACGAGTGAAGGTATATATAACACACAATTTGCGTACTTAAGACAGCTAAACACGAAACCTTGAAAATAATCAGAAAATTATACAGCATATTCATCAATGATTAGTTAAATAATATAATTCAATCATTAATAAATAATTTTATAAGTTCTTTAAATACCATCTACAAACTGCCTTGAACTGATGTCCCTATGAAAGCTTGAATAACAATAGGATGTTTATTTAACTAGTTCTGTCCCAACCAAAAGAACCCAATCTCCTTTTTTTCCCAAAAATATATAAGGTGAAATAGATCCTACAAAACTTACTTCTGCATCCACGTGGATTATTTCTGTCCAATCCATAATAGCCTGGTTTGCACTCGTCACAGATGTGTCCCCTGACATTCTCCTTGCATTCACACAGCTGACCAACTGGTACCTGACCACATCCACCCAATGGGTAACCAGGTACTTCCATAGCTCCAGCTGGGTTGCAATTACAAGCTGAAATATATGCAAAAAATGTTAAACATTTGAACTGAAAAAAAATCATCAGTAAGGTGGAGTCATATTCTATACAGAAAATGGACTTAACATGCTTGTGACCACTGAAGGGTAAAAAGTTTTATTTTGCAATTTTCATGAAATCTTTACCCCAAAAGACACTAATAGATCACACTTAATGTTATCATTATATTACTTCACATGTTTCCAAAGGCTTTGAACAATTTGCTATAATCACTCAATTTTTTTCAGACTTAACAATTTATGGGAGTTGATGCAGTTGTTGTCTCCCATTAGATCAATAGCTCATAATCATGTTTAAAAACTTGGTCTCATGACTTAAAATGTATAAAATTCAAGATTCAGTAATACATATAATTTCAGTTTCTTTGGTTTTTATTTCTGCTTACCTTCACATTTAGGGAAATTAAAGAAATTCTCTCGACATCTGCTACAGGTCAGTCCTTCAAAAGTATCTCTACATTCACATTGGCCAGATACCTGGTCACATGATTGACGATAAGACCCATATCGGTCACAATTACAAGCTGAAATGTATATGAAAGTAATTTTAAAATGTGCAAAAATAATATTGACATGGAAAATATTGTTGATTCATGATTATTGATCATGTACTAATGTTCGTGGATTTCATGGGTAAGTTCAAAATGATGTGTTCAAGAATTTGCAAAATTAGAAAGATCAAGAATCCTTTAAAAAAAAAAAATCTGTTTTTCACACTATCCACATTTGACTTACGAGAGCAGTCTGGGTATCTGTAGTAGCCTGCAGCACAATGTTCACATCTAAGTCCAGCAAAGTTAAGACCACATGGACACTGTCCACTGCCTAGTTCACATATTTCACTATCAGATCCAACAGCATTACAGTTGCAAGCTTCAAACAAAAACAAAACATCATTAATAATAGTTTTTGACTGTTTGAATCATTTTAGTTCAAATTAATGATTTTAAACTATACTTAAAAGCAATATCTTCATGAAATTAACATTTAAATGTTAAAGTTACTTATATTTATATATTAAAAAGTAAGTAGTGACTTTAACAAAAGTAATAAATCCGGAAGAACAGGATTAACCCCACCAAATGTTCATGTGACCGTCCCTAAGTCTGTAGTTGTTTTAAGTTACCCCCAAATTTTGTTTATTATTCTGGGAATTTTGTGTTGTCAGATCATTTATAATCTTTTAAAATTTTATTCACAAATTGATTAGACAAGAGTTAATATAAAACTTACAACATTGTAAAGACACAATAAAGACCTTAAATGACCTCTAATTGCCTTTTAGTAATTTTGGTCATTTGCTAGCTCTCTTGTTGATGAACATCACACATGTACACTATCATATATTTTTACTTACAAATTGATTCAAATACTACTATAAGCAAGACAATGTATGTAGTTGTCAATTAATACTGATTAACTAAATTTCAAATACTGGTTCCCTGACTAATACTATATTGGTTCAATCGCTACTGCAATACTGGGTGCCTTACTACTATACAATGCTGTTTCCCTTACTATTGTAATTATTAACTGGTTCCTTATCTACCCCCAAAAGTAAGATACCAATGGTAATTATAAAATATCATTCTTACCTTCACAGATAGGATACCTATAGAAGCTAGGTTTACAGCTATCACATCGAGGCTCCACAAAGTTATCTTGGCAAAGGCATTGTCCTGTCACCTTGTCACAGATTTCTGGATGTGCCCCACTCTGATCGCAGTCACACACTGAAAAAATAGTCAAAAGATATGTATGCTTATTCAGGTTTATACTTGAGAACTGGTTCTTTAAAATTATACTTAGGCTTTGTACCATCAAAAAGCATTATAGAATTAATACAATTTTGTAGAAATTCATGAAGGTAAAGTTCAGTTGACTAATTCATATATTAAATCAGGTCCAAAGGAAAATAAAAATTTGACGAATGGAATAAAAAAATAAATTAAATACCAGAAATTCATTAAAAGGAATTCTGAATACCAATTTCATGTTTATAATTAATTCTTAACTTATTTTCTTTATTGTTTGTCAGCTGTTTATTATTATTTTAATGTATGACTTACATGTACAGCTAGGGAAGTCATAATAACCATCAGCACACTCATTACAGTTCTTTCCGTTATAATTAGCTTCACATGAACACTGTCCAGTGGTTACATCACAGACGTTTGACCTTGACCCTCTTGTATCACACTCACAAGCTAAAAAGAAATAATCATCCTTTTATTGGAATAAAGGAAGAGTGTTTGGAAAGGGTTTTTATTTTCAGATATATTTAATTCTATTTTATAACCTAATTAGTATACCTTATGCTGTAAGAAATATGCTTACTATCATTTCTAGTAGGGTTTTTTTCACAGTAAGGACTCAAACATTCAGTTCATATTTAAGTTAAAGTTTTTACAAGGAAATCAAAATTAACAATGACATGTAATCGAAAGTGGATGTTCTTAAGTAAATTTTTCACTTTTGGATAGATATTTAGCAATCATGATTTCAGGTCTCACTGAAAAAGAAACGGTATGTTTGGGAGCATATTTGGTCCTGTTAAAACTCCATAAACTCCATATGCTAATCACATATTTTAGACTTAAAAAATTCAATGGAAAGATTTACAGAAAAGCAAGTTAAACCTTAGCTGCATTTTGACATAGATAATCTAGATTTGTTTGACAGAAAACATCCTATTTCAGGAACATTATTGGTCAAATTATCATGGAGCTCAAACATTATCAAAAGAAAACCAGTGAAAAGATAATAAATTATAAATCCCTAGAGACTATGAGAACAAGGCCTTGACTCGCAATCAAATATTTTCATTAAGATATATTTCAGAGTGAATTCTAATTAATGTAGATATGAAATGGTATGTTCAACAGTGTGTTTTTTAAAGTAATTTTAGAATGAAGTTTATTGCCATTCATAATAGATTTCCTGTCAGACAAAATCAACAGAAGCCTTTGAAAAAATTTTGAGACAAATGACAGGCAACAACTTCTTTGTCACCTTTTTATATTTTCAATCCACTTTAAATTCTGAAGCCTATCAAAATCAGTCAATTAAAACCTTTATATCCCTTTTCATATGGTCTAAACTTAAATAATGATTATACCTATACAGTCTGGGAAGTTGTAAAAGCCAAGTAAACACATATCACATTTCTGTCCATCAAAGTTCTGTTTACAAGGACACTGTCCACCACCTACAGACCCTACAGTACATATGTTGCCATCCGTACCATAGAAATCACAATCACATGGTATACAGTCAGGGTAACCATAGAAACCTATGTTACATCTGTACAGAGAGAAAAAAAGGAAATTTAGTTGATATCTCATTACATACAATGATTAACATACAGATATCATAAAATTTCAAAATCTTTTATTAGAAATATGTTAACTATTGCTAAACAATAAAATTTCATGGTTTATCTCCCTTTGACAGAATGTTATTATGAAAAATGGCTAATCAACATACTAAAACGTAACAATTTATGATTTCCATACATTAGGCCTTTAATTTTCTGATATGAAAGGTTTTCTTTGTTCTTTTTGAGCTTTGAATCGTTTTCATTGAAATAAGGATTTTGCTAAATGTTGAAGGCTGCTTGATAACCTATAGCTGCTAAATTCTCCGTCATTTAGTCGCATTAGCAATCATACAACATCTCCATATCTTTCTATGGTATAAAGAAAACATAAAACAATCCAGATTTGTGGGTGTTTTTTTTAATAAATACTTTTTTACCGGTCATAATCTTGACCTGTTCATTCTAGTCAACATGTCCTTACCTGTCACAATCTTGACCAACGTATTCTGGACGACACTTGCATCTACCTGTTTCTTCTTCACAATCACCAGTAGAGAATTTGAGGTCACATACACATGCTATGAAAAATAAAAGGGAAAACTGTCATACAGTGTTGGCTTTCAGACTGATGGACAACAGAAATGAATAAAGTACTAGTTATGCATGTACATGCATGTTTTTTTAATTTTTTATATGTTTTGGAGTTTAGTATGACGTCCATTTTCACTGAATTAGTACATATTTTATTAAAGAACCAGCCTTCAGGTGCGAGTTTGTCTTGCTGCGATGAAGACCAATTGGTGGCCTTCAGCTGTTTTCTGGTCTTTGGTTGGGTTGCTGTTTCTTTGACATGTTCCCAATTTCCATTCTTAATTTTATATTTTGTGATTGTCTGAGTCAATAGTAAGAAGCTTTAAAATATAGGTTCATTATAACCCAAACTTAAATCTTTTCAAAAGTCATGTCTTTGCAAGTATATAAGAAATTAACGTACGTCTACATGCGTCCCTGGCAGCCTTGTCCACACCAGCAGGTCTATAAAACCCAGCTACACATTTGTCACAGTTAGTTCCCTCTGTGTGGTCCTGAAAATTATTATAATATACTCAGAAATAAAAGTAGGTTCATTTTTGCCGCTAAATTATTTATCATGTATAAGGGCATACTATACTGTTCAGTGGTGTATGCAAATTGACTTTACAGATTTTTTGAAAAATTTCAAAATTGTTTTAAAAGGTATTAAAATTCTGTTAAAAAGTATTTTAAGCAATCTTTTTGGCAACTTCTATTATTTGATAGGCTAATAATAACAATTGTTACTCATTCAATCAATGCTTTAATTCATGCTTACCTGTCAACCTTTGAAAGTGAAAAACATTTAAATCCTATAGATGCCTCTTTTGGGTATTTTGGGTTTTTTTTTGTATTGAGTTGGATCTCAGTCTCATTTTTATTTAACCCATATCTCCTTCCCCTAACATTGACTACTTTGCTTATACAGAAACATCTACACTTATAAGTCAACTTACCCTACAGTTCTGACATACACCACCTCCTACGTAATTACCATAGACATCTACACTCTGTTTCAGTCTGTCTACCTCAGCATCGTATATACAATCATTGGTATGTCCATAACATTCACAGGCTGTTAAAATATCAAAAATTGTGAAATTACTAGGTCCTCATTTCAACTACATTAACTTCAATTGGAAAAAATTTAGTTCTTAACAAAATTTATTGTCTACTTTTTGGAAAGATGTTTTTAAATTGCTTTTATAGAATCATTTGTTTCATTTAAAATCTGAAACAATAATTTCCATATTTCTATTTTCTATAAATGTCAATTACAAATGGAGTTATGTTTGTTTGACTAAAATCTGTTTACACCTGTCCTAAGTCAGGTACCTGATGTTCATTGGTTGTCGTTTGTTGATATAGTTCATAAAGAGTTTCCTCGTTTTTTATATAGTTTAGACTGTTGGTTTTCCTGTTTGAATGGTAATACACTAGTCATTTTTGGGCCCTTTACATCTTGCTGTTCCGTGTAGCCAAGGCACCATGTTGCAGACCTTACTTTGACCTATAATGGTTTAATTTTACAAATTGAGAGTTGTCTCATTGGCACTCATACCACATCATCTTGTATCATTGAATACAGAAATGTGGAAATACACTCAAAGTGTTGTAGGCTTTTAAAACTTACGTTCACAAACAAATGGGTGTCCAGCTTTGGCAGGCATCCAAGACTTCTGTACAAATCCTGGGCAACATGTATTACACTGTTCTCCACATGTGTTGTGCTGACATTTACAAGTGAGGAGGCGGGGATTGTTAGGGTCTCGATCACATGATTCAGCATGGCCATTACACACACATCGTCCACCAAGAGATATGTCCTTTATACTGTAGAAATACTGCAAAAAAAAGAGGATATCAAATGAGCATATAAAGGTTATATACTAGATACTCTATGGATTATTCAGCTAAAGTTTGAATTAGACTGGTCTATTGGTCTCAAAGAATTTTTAAAAGCTTTAAACTTTACCAATTAAGTGATGACAAAATATTTGATCCATTTCTAGATGAAGAATTTACACCATTCCGAAATAATTTTAACTATATATGTCACTCACAATCCTATTCACTATATCAAGATTTGTTAGCTATAATATAAAATTTGAACCAGTCTTACAGAGATTTCTCTTACTCACCCTTCTAGTGACAGTTGGGTCTTGTCTAGCCACAGCCATCAAGTGCCCTAACAATGTTTTGGTTCTCAGGAGACGGAGTCTGACATTGGTTGCCTGTGTCCAGTCCTGTAGCTTCTCAGAAAATGTGAAGTTCTTTGCATTTGGTCTGTTGTTTACTAAAGATACAACAATCTACAGAGAAATTAATATTCTATGTTTTATATGTGTGTTCTGTATTCAACCATGTTCAACAAAGATCATGCAAAGGGCTAGTTGGTATAAGATATTGCCTAAATTTTACAACTTCTAGTGATGTATACATGTGTTTCTTATAGTTTTGTTGCAGGCTGAATTTAAGCTGTACATGTAGAAGGCAGTAGTACATTAGAATTTTTTTTTCTTTTATGACGTACAGAAATGAGGTGGCCAAAAGGATGAAGAAAATTTGAATGTGCCTGTACCTATAAGCTAGTTAATCTTGAAAAACTCAACATTAAATCATGAAAAGTTGCAACATATTTCAAGGGGTAATTCTGTATACTGTGGATTCATTATTATTCATTGGATATCAAGTTTCGTTGGTTTTGTTGGTACAGCCGAACCACGAATTTACATGTGAAACGAATTACAATTTTTCTATATGCTTAGAATGCAAAGATGGGCAAAACCATGAAAATCATGTATCCTTGAAAATGCAAGTTTTCATCAATCCATGAAAATAAAATGAATCCACTGTATCATATTTCTATTCCAAGTAAGGAGCCTTTAATTCATTTCAGTGGTCATCGTTTGTTGAATATATCATCTTATTTTGTTTTTATTGCTTCGTACATTTCTGGTTAATTTTGTTGTTTAAATTGTTTTACATTTGGTCATGTCTGGACCTTTTATCGCTTCATATACGGTATGGGTTTTGCTTATCGTTGAAGGTCACATCATTACCTGTAGTTGCATAAATCTACATCCTTTGGTCTCTGGTAGTTGTATCATTTTAACATTTGTTATTCTACATGATCAACTTCAAGAGAAGATAAAAAAATGTTTAAAAAAATCTTGAAATTATGTTTGCTTTTCCAAAGGAATTTCTTTCAAATATGACTAATGTAAAAAGGCCCTAACAATATATAACAAATTGGAAGTCATATTACTTGGACATGAATTATTTATCCAAACATTTCTTAAGTACTTACAAACCATACAATAAATGTAGTGTTGACATTATCAAGTAGAACCTAATACTAATACAGTAGTATCTCAAGCCTATTATTTATCCAGATATTTAAAATAAATATAACTTGAAGAAGCCACTTCATTAGACTTTAAGTGGAAAGAAAAGCCACAAATTTGTCTGATAAATACCTTTAAATTGCTAAATATAGAAATAAGATTTAAATTAATACATGTATAAAGATCTAAAGAATATAAAATCTAAAATAATCAAACCATATGATGTATTGTAAAAAAAGTCTTATATTTTGATCTATAACAGCTAGATGTCATAGTGTGTACAATTTATCATTTATCTAAAGTAATTGTACTATTTACTAATTGTTTTAATAAAGATTATTTTAGCTTATCATAAAGAACTTAGAAGACTCATTAATGTTCAAGTTTTGAAAGTTTTTGATCCAGTTGGTAGACTTGTTAGTGTTTATTGTGGTATTCTAAATTAGAAGAACTTGAAGAAGTTACTTTATTTGATTTTAAAGGGAAAGAAAAGTCACAAATTAGTCTGATGAAAACCTTTATATTTAGGAAATAGGATTTAAACAAATCTAAAGGAAGATTTGACTCAAGTTAAAGTCCATGGTTGTATTCTTTCTTATGTTAATACAGGTTACAATGAAAATATGCCCTCTCTCTCTACCCTGTTGTTACCTAGGCTAAAGATGTATATCCTGAGGCTAAACAAATATGTGTGTTAAATCAAACCAACCAAAAATTTGAGTTTCCTGGCAATTCTTTAAAGATTTGAATATTCATCAAATCAATATATTGGTGTAACTACTAACTCTTTGTCAAGATATGGGACTATCAAAGAAGTTCAAAATCAAGATTATCATGTCTTTTTTGTCTATCAACAGAAACAAATGGTCAACTTCTAACTTTTTTCTTGAGCCCTTATACTACATACTACTTCTCTATCAAAAACATGTTATATGTGCTCTAGAATGTTATAAATAGATATAGGAAAATGTAGTGTAACAACTCTCCATCCAAATAACAATTTATAAAAGTAAACCATTATAGGTCAATGTACGGCGTTCAACACGGAGCCTTGGCTCACACCGAACAACAAGCTATAAAGGGCCCCAAAATTACTAGTGTAAAACCATTCAAACGGGAAAACCAACGGTCTAATCTATATAAAACAAGAGGCTCTCAAGAGCCTGAATCGCTCACCTGAATTTTTTTGGTTTAATCTCATATCAATGATTATTTTGGCTTTTCAATTTATTCAAATGTTCTTTGAATCGTCCTATTTTCTTCAAAAGCAAAAAAAAAGATCATTTTCTCCTATGTTCTATTTTAGCCATAGGAGCTATGTTTCTTGACATACAAGGAAATGAAAGATAAAATTTATACTAGATACTCTGAAACTCTAAAACTCATTTAGCCTAAGTTTCGCTGAAAATTGATACAGCAGTTTCAAAGGAGAAGATTTTTTAAAGTTAGCAAATATGATGAACAAATTGTGAAAAATTGTCATTAAAGGACAATAACCCCTTAAGGGGTCAATTGACAATTTTGGTCATATTAACTTATTTGTAGATCTTACTTTGCTGATCATTTTTGCTGTTTACAGTTTATCTTTATCTATAATAATATTCAAGATAATGACCAAAAACTGCAAAATTTCCTTAAAATTACCAATTAAGTGGCAGCAACCCAACAATGGTTTGTTTGATTCATCTGAAAATTTCAGGGCTGATAGATCTTCACCTAATGAACATTTTTACCCCTGTCAGATTTGCTCTAAATGCTTTCGTTTTTGAGATATAAGCCAAAAACTGCATTTGACCCCTATGTTCTATTTTAAGTAACGGCGGCCATGTTTTTTGACGGATCAAAAATCGAAGCACACACTTTGTGCAGGATACTCTAAGGAACAATCATGCTAAGTTTCATTCAAATCCATTCAGTAGTTTCAGAGGAGAAGATGTTTAAAAAATTGTTAACGACGACAGATGACGACGACGACGACGGACGCCAAGTGATGAGAAAAGCTCACATGGCCTTTTAGGCCAGGTGAGCTAAAAAACGAGAAACACGTATAAATTACATAAACAAACGACAACTACTGTATATAATAGTAAAAATACATGTATGCATATCATTGATTAGCTTCTATAACAAAAGTTTTCAGACTTATTTACAATATCCTGGGTATTTACCTCTCCATTTTCAAGGGGGACAATCTTGGAAAACTCTGTTGTACAAATGACACTGTCATCTTCAGCGATTTCTTGATCTGCTGGAGTGTTGAAGAATTTGATACAATCGCTTGGAGTATCAGCAAAATATTGCCAAGGTTGAAAGGTTTTACCAAAATCTAGTGATCTTTCTAAAGCCCAAACTCCAGGTCTTGGGGAGTTGGCCATCTTGATGAAGATGTAAGCAACATGAAATTCCTGAAAATAAATCATATTAATTAGTCAATAATTATACAAAAATAGATGTAACCAGATGCACTTGGAATAGGATCCCAGTTACGGTAACCAGTCCGGTACCCTGAACAGTTGGGGCAAGTATGGACACAACATTCAAGCTTGATACAGCTCTGAATTTAGATTATGATTAAATACATGTAGTTGACACAACATAGGTTTCTGACACAGAATGAATGTGGTCTAAGAACTTAAACTTAAAAACTTAAAAACTTTAAATTGGACATTTACATGTACCTATTATGGTCCAATATCCAAAATTTAAATACATGGTTAGATTCAGCATATCAGAGAACCCGAAGAAATCAATTTTTGATGAAATCAAATAAAGTTTAATTTTGGACCCCGATTTGGACCAACTTGAAAACTGGGACCATAATCAAAAATCTATGTACATGTTTAGATTCAGCATATCAAAGAACCCCATCAATTCAATTTTTGTAAAATCAAATTGAGTTTAATTTTGGACCCTTTGGACCTTAATGTAGACCAATTTGAAAACGGGACCAAAAATTAAGAATCTAAATATACGGTTAGATTTGGCATATCAAAGAATCCCAATAATTCAATTTTTGATGAAATCAATTAAAGTTTAATTTTGGACCCTTTTGGCCCCTAATTCCTAAACTGTTAGGACCAAAACTCCCAAAATCAATCCCAACCTTCCTTTGTGATCACAAATCTTGTGTTTAAATTTCATAGATTTCTATTTACTTATACTAAAGTTATTGTGCAAAAACCAAGAAAAATGCCTATTTGGGCCCTTTTTTTTAGCCCCGAATTCCTAAACTGTTGGGACTAATACTCCCAAAATCAATCCCAACCTTCCTTTTGTGGTCATAAACCTTGTGTTTAAATTTCATAGATTTCTTTTTACTTATATACTTAAGTTATAGTACGAAAACCAAATGTCTTCGGATGACGACGATAACGTCGTACCAATATTTTTTTAATTTTTGCGGTCATACAAAAATGTATGTAAAAGACATATATGAATAAATCTGATTGTGTATTGGGAAATCAAAGAGAAATAAATATTCCTGATGATTGAAAAGTTTCTTCTTAAGTTAGGTAAGGAAATGAAAATGACAATAAATAAACAGAAAAGAAGATTTAAGAAATATTTTTCGAAAAAGAAACATCCATTTCATATAAATTATTAAGCAGTAAGCAGCTCAATTTTCACTAACCGGATTTAATGTGCATGCATTTTAATTTTTGCTTGGCCTTATAAAGTTGATCTACTTTTGTTCAGTATATATATAGCTTAAAAGTATCTGGAAAAATTATCACTAGGCAGGAAAGTTAACCTAATATTTAATTTCAAGTTCGTATACAAGTATCAAAAGATAACATTATATGCTTAGTCAGCAATAAAGTAAAAAATCAATTTATCAAAAACTAGAGGTTTATTTTTTGTGTTTAAAGCTATCTACCAAAGACATGAATGATTTCCTGCTACCAATATTACTTCAGCTTTGATTATGAAGAAATAGTTATAATTTTCAGTAAAAACTGAACCATTATATTAATTGCCTGTAGCTAAAAAATTATAATATTTGGAAGTCAGGGGTAAGATTGTGGGTGAGATTAAATGCAAATGGAAAAGTTTACTTTAACATGATCTATGGTCCAAATGTATTCCTATTTCAACAAAGTAACTGTACATAAAATGAACACATTAGATCATGTAGATTTTAAAATATCCCTCCTAAGAACAGAACATCTTGAATAAAAATTATATACATTGTATGACATTTAAAAAAAAAATATGTATGTCTTTTGACTTTCTAGTAGGAATGTCTTTGTTGTATATTAAAAATAAAGGACCAGTTCAGTGTCATGGTTCAACACTCGCTCAATACCATTTTCTTCAACCCTCTGATACTTAAGAATTTAAATGATCACCTAGGAAAACTTAATTCTAATGACAAATTTACAGATGAAAGACCAAATTAATACACTTCATTTCTATAGGGTCATTGTAAATCATCACAAATTATCAAATGTTAATACAGTTTCAGAATTTTCTATCAAAATAAGGTTAAGAAATGATTGTAGGTTGTTAAATATATGAATATTACAAAAGAAGAAAAAAATTGAATGGTCAGATTTTGTTTTCATGATCAGTTGATTTCAAATATTTATCAAACCTGAAAACAAACAACAGCAAAATATCCAAGTACTACATGTATTTTCATTTATAAATTGAGTTTTTCGGCTAAGGATCTAGTTCGTGTATTTCTTACTTATTCTATATGATAACTAAACATAAAGCTAGAAATTCCAGCCTAAAAGTAAATATACAATACCTATATCATCATGATCATAAACAACATATTTTATAGAACTTGATATGAAAGAGTAGAAAAACTAGTTGGCCCTGCTTTTCTTCCATAAATTTTATATTTTACAACGATCTACATGATTTATGTAAAAAAAATTGTATATTGTGTTTATTCTGCATTTCAAATTGATATTACTTAGTATCAGAAAATCTATATTTGTACAGTATAATGGTTGATTGCAGAAAAAGACAGTTTTCTCATTGGCAATCACACCACATCTACTTTTCTATACTGAAAGGCTACAAATGGAATGGACATTTTCAAATTCTATAAAGTTTTCTTTCTTTACAATAATTCACTCTTGATAATGATACTCATTGTGTGGACAGATCAATTATGAAGTTCTACTTTATTGAAACATTTGTATTTCCGTTTTTTCTCTCACTCTTCTTAGGATATATGCGTATTTTCAAACTTTTTTGAAATTGATACGACTATGCTAGAAAGAAGTTCTTGAACCTCTTATGTTTTTAAATAATGCTACCAGGTAACTTTGACCAGTCACATCCAATAGATATACATGTATATTTTAAAACATGGGAAACCATTGCACTAAGTTTGATGACATTAAATAAATGAGGTAACCTCTTTTGAGGCTAAAATATGAGTGAACATTATAATTGTGTACAATGTTTTACAAACATATACATGTCTGGATAGTAATCAGTACAAAGTATGTCAGTGGAGTAAAAACAAATGTATACCCTTATGACCCAAATTATCATATGACCTTTCATCTGTGTTCTTCATATTAAATCAGTTCCTGTGCAAGCCAACAACAGAAAGATGCTGCATCTGGCCCTCTTTGAATGCCCTGCATCTTCAAAAAACTTTGCCCTTCTTTCCCTTATCTATAAATGCACTGTATGTGTACATAGTATCTCGCATTAGTTTTTTTTTAATGCCAGTCTGTTCATAATAATGAATAACATCTGATAAAGTATGTAGATAAACAATAACTTAATATCTATACATGATTACATAATACATTTAATTTCATAATCCTTTTTGAACATTTGAGAAGGTTGAACTTTTGAGCAATTAAAATGACTTTGAGTTATATTTCATAATTCTGACAATATTATAGTTTCCATCCTTGTAAATATGAACATCACAAGATAAGAAAAACTTTTAAAGAATCAACTCCAAATCAAATGACTTTTTGTTCAAACAAAGTTAAAGAGTTATTTCTCTTATTAATTACTTATAACTTTCAACTAAATGTTTGGGACTATTTTAGTGTTTGAGATGACAATTTACTAAATTTAAGTAATTCCCAGTGAAAATGCAAGTTATTGACATTGATAAATGTTAATTTGTATTAAACTGTAATCTAAAACCATGTATCAAATGATCTTCTGACACTATTCATAAATATCAATTTACACAAAATAAACCAGTAATTGGAATTCTATGTATTTCAAAATTGAGCATATTTTCAATCACTTCTTTTCTACCTGTATAAATATTTAGAAACTATGTTTATAAAAATATGAATATTAAATTACATATTTATTTATTACAATGTACATTGTATATTAATGCCAGATTCAAAATTACATAAAAGCAATGTATTTACACATAGATACATTTGTACATGTACAATTTTAAACATGTGTTCTTGTTATGATAAGTCATATATCGTTGTCATAGAAACAAAATCTGCAAGATAGCAGTTTGTTTTTCTTCACTTAATGTAAGGCCATGGTAAATACATTTTCAGTAGTAATAATAGCTGTACTATCACAGAATATTTGATTTTGAGCAATATATACTCGAATATATATGTTGACTGCTTAATGTCTTTTGGGTTATTGAGTTGTTGGGTTGCTGTCCTATTGATGTAATACATACATCTTTTATAAATATTTTTGTTTTGACTATTATTTGTGGTTCACTGTAAATTATGTCAAATTTGGTTCCCAAGTAGTAATTTTTGCCTCAGCTCACCCTTGTTACCAGGATACATGTAAATGTTTCTTTCATATACATATACATTGTACATGTATATTTCTAATTTAAAAATATATATCTGGGTAGAAGTCTATTACATGTACATGTTATTTGTACAAACATAGACTATGCACACCTTATTTTCTTCTTGTTGTATGTATCTAGTTTCAACAGAACAGCACAGATGAGATGGTATATTGTTTGTAAATGTAATTTTTGTACATGTACATATTGTAAATGTACTTATATTACATTTCTAGCATTCTAATCAATTCAAGTTACATATGTAAAAGTACATGTATTTCTTACAATGGATAATAAGTACTTTGATACAAATGAATTCTGAATCAACCTCTCCAGAAACTTCAGAGGTTATGAGATGGTCACGCACAGATGAAAGTCAACGAGAAAAAATTACTGCACAGGAAATACCTTCTTGTGAAAAATTTAATGAAAGGGTTCTTATGCAATCCTTTAAACTATCTTGTATACATGTACATGATTGTACATTGTATAGGGTTCAAAATTTTCTTGTATCTTGTCTTTAAAAAATAAAAAAACTATAATAAATTTCAAAAAAGTTGGTGGCCTTGAAAATTGAAACTTTAAAAGATAATGCTATGCTAGGTAACTTTTCATATAAATTCATTATGAAGGAACATTTATGCATTTTGTTCACGTCCCAATTTAAATAAAATTTTGTATTGTAACAAGAAAAAGAAGAAAAAGGATATTTACAAAATGTACAATGCACATGTAAATGTATTTGTGAACTATTCTGAATTTGATTGCTTTAGACAAGAGCCTTGAATATCATATCAATTCAGTGTAATAACAAAAATAATCTTAATTTAAACAATAAAAGAATATTATTTATAGATAACTTTTTCACATTTACATAAGTATAATTGACAGACCCCTGGGCCCCTTTCAAATTTACATAACTTTTAAAAGCCCCCCCCCCCCCTTTTTATATAGACAGCTTTGTTTATATTCCAGTTGTAAACAAAATTAAACAGTTTAAAATAATCAATTACTTAGAACATTAGAAGAAAAACAAAGATAATAATCAATTACTTAGAACCTTAGAAGAAAAACAAAGATAATAATCAATTACTTAGAACCTTAGAAGAAAAACAAAGATAACATATAGAAAAGAAATTTTTGCAAGTGAAAATGTCATTCATTAGCTAGACCTCCCCCTTTTCAGTAAATAAGTATAAAGAAAGTATCAAGTTACACGAATGCTCCCCTCCCCAGTCTCTTCAATTCTTGCACCCGTGCACGTTTCAACTGTTATTCAATATAATAATATTACCTGTCCCAAGTTGATTGTAAGGTTGACTTCGTTGTATTTCAAGTCCCGGGATAGAGGGGGACTCTGCCACCATCTTTCTGTACCATCTATAGCAAACTCTGCAGGATGTTCTTTTGTTGATCTGATAGTTCCTTCAGAACTAGGAACTTCGCAAAGATCACAATTTTGTCCCTCCATTATAGTAACTTCATTTGTTGGTGAAAATCTATTTCCATATTCGCCGGTTGCTCCTGTAAGTTTACAAAATAACTCTCGTCCTGAAACTCCAACTCCACATGTTGCACTTGCTATTATTTCTTGTGACTGTGCAAGATTGAAGTAAGGCGGTGTTAAAAACTGCTCCTGTGTAAAAACTAAAACTGTTTTGTTTAAAAATAAAAGTAAAATCAGTAAGGGAATAACTTCCCACACCGCCATTGTCAAAATCCTTTCATTCAATGAGTTCAGGGTGAAATGTTTGGACTGTTCTATTTACCGGGGAGAGATAAGTCGTTTATTGATTAATTTCCCAGGTATTTTGTGACATTTATGTTATGTCAATCATTATGTAATCAAGAAATACTTAATTGTATTTAATCTTAGACTTCAAGGTCGACTCCTAGGCATGGATAAACAGTCTAAATTAATTATTGTTATAAACGAAACACCTCCAATAAAATGGTTGAACCCATCACGGCCAGATTACATTACAAATGCATTTGCCTTGCTGTAGACTATTTGATTAAGTTATCATTATGCCGACACCCATCTCGATCATATACTTATGAAAGTTATTCAAGTTATATAATAGATCTATAACTGAATGATCAATCGAGCGTTGAACCAGTTACCTAAATAAAAGTACATTGAAGGGAAATTAACGCCACCATAGCCTTTGCATATTGCCGATAATCAAAGATTAAGATTTAAATTCATATAGATATGATCAAATAAACCATGCATCTTTATCATGATTAGGATTTTAAAATCACCATGGTGACTGAGGGAGAGTTGGAATAAACCACGGTAGATTTTATGGTATCACGGGTGACGGTCGAGAGAAGTGATCGTGAAAGAATATCTAACGGTGGTCAAGTATTGCTAGACGATCGTGAAAGCTCTGGTATCGGATCGTGAAAGATATTTAATCGAGAAGACATATGAAAGGTCAATAAATAATCTAATTTAATTAATTACACAGACAAATTTACAACAAAATTAAACTGTCTGTCAAAATGGTTTAACATTATGATCACCAGTTTTAAAAGTACATATAGTTTTTACAAAACAACAAAAAGCAGATTGCTTCTCGACATTTTGATGACATAAGAAATGTAAACAAACATGATTTTTTCACAAATTCGAATAAAATAATCTATTTTTATCCGGATAAGGGCATTCTTGTTGAATGAATCAAATGGTTCCGACGGTATAGTTACTTTGAATAAACATAATCTGAAACTTGGTAAAAAAAAAAGAAATATTTACACAAAATTGATTTTTTCGGATCGTGAAAGATCACGTACCGCTTTTTTGAAGATCGTGAAAAGGATCGTGAAAGATCTTATGCTACGAAGACGTTCAAATTATTCTTCAATTAAATGATAATTAATATTTGTTATTGATATTAAGAAAAAGTAGATTGGCCAGGAGCAAAAGTATTAATATTTACGGAAAATGAAAAGAAAAAGAAATAACAACTACGGCAATAATTCGTTAAACATGGACCTCGAAGAGGAGCTAAAAATGAACTGCTACGCATAAAGACAATCCATATTATCGCTTGCTCAAGATATAAGCGGGGTAACAGGAGACTTTATTGGTACACAAATTATTTTGTGTGCATTTGTGAACATGTTATTTGTATAATAGTTGGCTGATTGTAGGATGAAGGTTTTTATTGTTATGTGAAGTACTCACTTATCACGAGTTATAGGATAACTTCATTTTGTATATTGGATCCGATAATCTTCATGTCCGTTAGACAGGATTCACCTAACCTCGACTTTGCCTCATTTCATGGATGAAGGTTTAAGTTTTGTGGTCAAGTCTGTATCACGGATTCGTTAATCTATAGGATAACAGACGTTTTTATGATTGTAAGGATCGGATTACTTATATTTGGTGTACGGTATGTTTGTAGAGATCTGTATGGCATGGTTCGTCTGACCTTGACCTCTTTTTATGTACCATTGACTATCTTAAGCGTATTTCACTTCTAGTGTAACCCTTAATATTACAGACGTTCAACAACTATACTATCATAAGTAAAGCAGAAGAGACATTTCAGCATTTGCGCTCTGGTATTTTTTAGTCTGTAGTATATGGTTATCTCATACGTTATATATAAAGATACATAGAACTTAAGAAAATACTGTTGCACAAAATGTTAATAATCGTTAAATCTCAAATTGTTCATGCTAGATGCTGTTTTTTGGTTGATGGTTAACATTTTGTTTTAAACGTTGCATACCCATATAATTGACTAAATAGTCGCGGTCTTCCTGAATTGTCCTAGACCAATTCTCAGAGCTGAGTTTTGCACAATGATTTAGACACATTTTTCGTTGTGTTTATTTCTAACTCTCGAGGCAAAGTGTTGAATTTAAAAAATAAATGATAGCTTTAATGTCCGTTCTTATCAAAATAGTTACAGGCTTCAACCAGTTGCAGGTATATCACGTGGTAAAAGAAATATTGATTTTTAATTACAAGTATTAAGTCTGGTCACGCATTATCTTTCACGATCAAAATAATGCGTTGCCTGATCTTTCACGATCAAGTTTGATGAAAACTCAATAAAATTCAAGGTTTTCATAAACAAATTAACGGTTTTAAGGGAAGAGCATACTTTTATTTAACTGTACTATCAGATACACCAAAGATTAAATTTCAAATAGATCATGATATATTGAAATATGACCATTATCTTGTGTGGACAAAATGCACTTCTGGCGTATTAAAATTTTGAACTTGTTGCCTTTTGTTGGCTGTTGTTCGTGTGTTTCTTTGTCAATTGTGTTCTCCAATTTATTTATATTGTAGTCCTGTGGTGTTGAGTTGTCGTTTTAATGTTATATTTCACATGGCTATTAAAGAGGGAGGTTTGCCATGCCACAAAACCAGGTTCAACCCACCATTTTTTCCTTTAAAAATGTCCTGTACCAAGTCCGGAATATGGCCATTGTTATATTACAGTTCGTTTCTGTGTGTGTTACATTTTAACGTTGCGTCGTTTGTTTTCTCTTATTTTTTGAGTGTAAATTCACATTGCGATAAGACGTGTACTTGTCTATCCCAAATTCATGTATTTGGTTTTGATGTTATATTTGTTATTCTCGTAGGATTTTGTCTGATGCTTGGTCCGTTTCTGTGTGTGTCACATTGTAGTGTTGTGTCGTTGTTCTCCTCTTATATTTAATGCGTTTCCCTCAGTTTTAGTTTGTTACCCCGATTTTGTTTTTTGTCCATGGATTTATGAGTTTGAACAGCGGTATACTACTGTTGCCTTTATAGGTCCCAATAGCGTGGTTTTTTTAGTCAATTCCATAAACATGCATTGCGCCTTTTGTGTTTTTTGATAAAGCACTGCATATTTTCTTTAACTTATTGCACAGTAATGTTGAGGAAGTTGAACTATTTTGACAGACATATTTTTTGTTGGGATTTGTACCGCGTTTTAAAAAGAAAGCGATATTTTCACAAATTCTGAACATTAAATATCTTTCACGATCCGGTACCAGAGCTTTCACGGTCGTCTCGCAATACTTGACCACCGTTAGATATTCTTTCACGATCATTTCTCTCGTTTAACCGAATGACACCCGTGGGTATAATAAGTGTAAAAATCTGTAAATGAAATTACACAACTGTATCTATAGGTATTTTCCAGGCCTCTTTTTCATAGAAGTAACAAACCTACTGATGTGAAAACAAAATATCCTATACTTTTAAAAATGTTGCAAAACACTTGTCCTGTCTCGATCCCTGACAAATATGTTATTGTCTACGCCGACAAAACCAGATACTAAAAAAATCCGAAAAGATATTTTAGAGTACATACAATTTCAGACACTTTTATCTTGCAATAATATTAAAACATTTCACTTTTCCACAATTTACACAAGTATTCCCCATTCCAAACTAAAATACAAATTGAAAGAGGTGGTCCTGCTATGTTTCATGAAAAGGCATGGCCAACGCGAATACAAGTATTTTGGCTTAAACATGAATACAAGTATCTTGTCTGAGACATGGATAAATCCTACTTTATAAAATAAAATAATCTCGGGCTGATTCAAAGAACAAATTTTCTAAAACTTGTATTATCAAGATGCTTGTATATCTTATTGGCAACTTGGAGGACGTGTTTTTCAACAAATCATGAGCATTCCCATGGGAACAAACGGCGCCCCCCTTTTGCCGACTTGTTCCTTTATTCATTTGTGACAGACTACATACAAGAAATTCTTAAGAAGAAAGAAAAGAAGTTACTTGTAACCTTTAACTTTACTTTTTGCTATACATAGATGATGTTATCTCACTAAATAATTCAAAATTTGGGGACTGTTGAACGCATCTATCCCGTCGAACTTGAGATACAAGATGCAACAGATACAGTTGATGCTGCCTCATATCTTGACTTATACTTCTAGAAATTGACAATGAAGGTCGGTTGGAACGTAAACTTTACGACAAAAGACATGATTTCAGCTTCCAAATTGTGAACTTTCCATTTTTATGTAGAAATATTCCAGCAGCGCATGCATACGGCGTACATATCTTCCAGTTTATGCGATATTCCAGGGCTTGTATTTCCTATCTCAATTTCCTTGATCAAGGGTTGCTGACCACAAGGAGGCTATTGAACCAAAAGTTCCAAGTGGTGAAGTTGACATCACCCCTTCGTAAGTTTGTATGGTCGTCATCAAGAGTTGGTTGACCGTTTTGGAACATCCGTTTCTCAGATAATAATGGATATGTTCCTTAATATCATAACAACATTACCGTCCTAGACTTATACCGGGTTTGTACTAACTTGAACTTGAGCATCACGACGGGTTCCGAATGTGGAGCAGGATTTGTTTACCTTTCCAGAGTTTTTGATGGGTCTATTTTGCTCAGTTTTTAGTTCTATGTTGTGTTTTGTGTACTATTGTTAGCCTGTTTGTCTTTTACGTTTTTAGCCATGGCGTGGTCAGTTTATTTTGACTTAAGTGTTTGAATGTCCCTCTGGTATCTTTCGCCTCTCTTCTGTAACAACGGCAGCTTTACCTCAAAATAGTTTTCAGACAACAAAACCATATTTGTAGGGCCTATATATATGATATATTTTTCCTATGCAAATTGTTTTTCCTTTTCAATTTTGCTTATAGTGCACTGCTTTGTTAAACATATTTAATCAGACTTCAGTTACTAAATAGTATTTTTATTATTCTTGACAATAATTTATTTTATGTTCGTCTATCCCTATACCCCACATTTTTATTCTCTTTATCACTATAAAAATTCAACTTACAGCCAGTTCATGCATGAGGCAAACAGATGGACTCTACAGTTAAGATTTTTCACCATAATACGTTTCAAATTGCTTATAGATATGATCATGCATTTAAAAAGTTCTACGTTTGATGGTCTTGAGCTCTTGATCCTTACCATCGTAACTCGAAGTCCTATCAGCATAGCCTAGAGTCTCAAAACATTGCTAAAATTGACTAGATGTTTGTAATGCTCATGTGGAGACTGGAGTCCATTAATGGAATCAGAATGGAACACAAAACATAGGGCCCGTGTTCTGGACCCAAAAAGAGTGGCGAATTACCAGAGGTTCAGTCAAACGCAGAGATCGAAAACAAACTAAATACGAATATCATGAGAGTTTTAACTCTTTTCTAAAAGTACGACAATTCTTGTAAGCAGTTGTTTTTTTCTTTAATTAAACAAACTGTATATAACTAGATAACGCAAACTAAAACAAGATAAAGACAGATGTGTCAGTTCTGTTTGACTCCTTTGAGTTTTTGTTCCCAATATTCAACCTTTTGTGCTTGTCTTTTACCCTATGTCTAATATACTGAATAAATATCAACATCTTTGCCCGTTCAGTATCTCTATCACTTATATTTCGAAAACATAACATTGCTGTGCATTTTAACTTGATGACCAACGACTAAAATAGTGACGAGTAAAATTATTTAAAATTTGCAACCAAAGGGAATTAACTCAAGTTAAATCCTAATTTTCGCAACTTGAGAAAAATATATTTGTTTCAGGAGGGAAGTAAAACAAATCATGCTTTGATTCCATTGAAAATGACAGACGGGGGATTTAACATCGTGTTTGAAAAATGTTCCTGTATGTTTTTGAGTAGAAACAAATGTTTGTTCTTTTAAACGAACGATAAAATCAGATGATTTTTTCCTTGAGGACGAATCGTTGGTACCTTAAGAAAACCGTTCTATTGAATTAGAAAACTTTGAGAATCCTTGAGATGTCACGATTACACATGCAGGCTAAAACAGGATAACAATAGGCGAAATCAGGTTTTGAAAATATTTGATTGATTGGTGGCCAGTCGCTTCATGTCCAGTGACAAATATCTAATGTTTATTAGGCAGGTCCGGCTGTAAGAGATGCCGTCTGGGATTAAGATCAAGGACATTTGGCTCGCGGACATTTGTAAATAAGACCATATTGGATACAGACAGACATTTCGCCTTGCATCTGACCGCGTAGGGAACCTCAAAGACGTGTTTGAAAAGTTTTTTGAACGTGTGGGGAGCGTGAAACTCATCGGCTTGAATGTACCAATTCTGACCGGACGTGTCTGAGTTTACATGTGCACCCTGCGCCCCCAAACGGACGTCCCACTTGGCAAGGGATTCACTGTCGATCGGAAGAATATATAAATGACCATATTTATATTCCACATTCACACTTGGTTTGATTATGGAATTAGATTTTCCGAATTTCATGGTAATAACTGTAAAACAAGACCTGGTGAACATGAATAATTTTTCCTGCAAATACAGGACTTTGCAAGAAATATTAGTTGAGCCTTTTTCAACTGAGTTTCGTGGTTTGCATACTTATGTTGTACTGTCATACAACTGTCAACGGTTAGGGGAAAGTTGGCGCCCTTAAACTAGTCGAACCCCTCCACATCCTGTATATTCCTGTCTCAAGTCAGGAACCTATAATCCAGTAGTTGTCGTTTGTTGCTGTGTTACGTATTTGTTTTTCGTTAATTAATCATTTTGTATATTAGCTAGTTTTCTCGTTTGGATTGTTTTACATTTGTCATTTAGGGGCCTTTTACAAGTTGCGACACAAGAACGAGTAGAGGTGGGAGGGGTACATATTTTCATACTCAATTCCACCTTAAAAAACTAAATAACTGAACTGCCAATAATACAAAATATAACAAGCAACTAATTGCATTGCTAAAATAGGCATACACATATTAGTGTACGAATTAACAAAAAAAACACACAGTGTCGAACTTACAAACAACTGCGTTCATAAATCACCACGCAGAAAACAAGATATTGGGAACAAGACGGTTCGATTTCTTATTCACTATATATTGTGCGTCGTAAACTCGTAACGCTCATTATATATATATACACGAAGATAAGTCGCACTCAGTGATGTCCAAATCCGGCACGGAAAAGAAGAAAGCACGCTACAAGCCGAACAGTCCCTAAATCTGTAAATTGACAAACGTTTGAACACATGTGAACTAACACAGTCACACGTACTGTGTTTGCTCACGAGCAGTTCATGTTATGTTTATTACGTGTAATTATATGTTGTTTGAATTGAAGAAATCTGTACAATAATTTTAAAGCAAGGATTTGTATTGTATAATATTTCACATATAATCCAGCTGGCCAGGTTAGTAACGGAGACCATAAATTGATTGTCAATAACACCTCCCTGAGAAATGTGTTATCCAAAGGTCCGAAATGAAGTGAGCCTAAATCCATCAATTGGAAACACAACTTAGCCCCCCTCCATGACAAATATATGTTGTTGTCCCCACAGATAAAGCCCAAAACAACACCTTGTGTAAATCTCATTACATAAACTGCGTGATAAATGAATTAGGTATTGACAATTCACATGGAAACTCAACATATAACCCCACGACACCTTCCAACGAGGAAATCCTAAAGATGAAGAACTGGACCTTCCATAACTTTATTGGATACTTAAACTACATAAGTGTCCTTACAAACAACGATATACTGCTGGGTCTTCCAAGTGGTCCACGAAAACCTCTCTCTAAATTACAAGTATTAACCTCAATTTTTTCAGCAATCAAAGCCGGGCTTCGTAGTTATTGTGAAACTGACTATTCTAGAGAAAATTCCAAAGATCTCTCAGAGTACATAAATTATAATCTAAGCATAAAAAAGAAGATGTGGTATGATTGCCAATGAGACAACTCTCCACAATAGACCAAAATGACACAGAAATTTAGAACTAAAGGTCACCGTACGGCCTTCAGCAATGAGCAAAGCCAATACCGCATAGTCAGCTATTAAAGGCCCCGAAATGACAATGCAAAACAATTCTACGAGAAAACTAAAGGCCTTATTTATGTACAAAAAATGAACGAACAACAAATATGTAACACATAACCAAACGACAACCACTGATTTACAGACTCCTGAATTGGGACAGGCACATACATACATAATGTGGCGGGGTTAAACATGTTAGCGGGATCCCACCCACCCCCTAACCTGAGACAGTGGTATAACAGTACAACATAAGAACGAATTATAAAAATCAGTTGAAAAAGGCTTAACTCATCAGATATCTTGTCTTAGGGCGGGATAAATCCTACTCTGTAAAGAATCACTCTGATTCAAACAACATTAATAAGATGCTAGATTTCTTGATTGACAGCATATTTGTAACGTTTGGAGGACGTGTTTTTCAACAAACTATATCGGCATTCCCATGGGAACCAATTGTGTCCCTTTTCTTGCCGACTTGTTCCTTTCTTATTATGAGGCTGACCTCATACAGGAAATTCAAAGGAAGAAACGAACGAAGATAGCAATATCCTTTAATATTTTACTTTCCCCTATATAGATGATGTTTCTTACCAAATAATTCAAAATTTGGTGACTATGTTGAACGTATCTATCCCATTGAACTAGAGATACAGGATACAACAGATACAGTTAAGTCGACCTCATACCTTGACTTACATCTAGAAATTGACAATTAGCTTGGGTCGGTTGAGAACAAAACTTTATGACAAAAGGGATGATTTCAGCTTCCAATTGTGAACTTTTCGTATTCTGTAGCAACATTCCAACAGCGCCTGCATACGGAGACTGGGACTGGAGTATATATCTCCCAATTAATATGATTTCCGAGCTTGTATATCTATCATGATATCCATGATAGATGGTTGCTGTCCACAAGGAAGCTATTAAATCAAGAGTTCCAATAATATGATTGAAATCATCCCTTCAAAAATTTTAGTGACGCCATCACGAGTTCATTGGCCGTTATGGAATATCCGTTTCACAGATGATATCGGATATGTTCTTTATGCTGTAACTATACAATGATCCCGTTCCCTTTTCTCGAACTTTCATGTGACCTACCGAGTTAGACTATTTACCGGGTTTGTAATAACATGCCTAAACAAGTACGACGGGTGACAAATGTGGAGCACCTTTCCGGCACACATGAGATCGCCCCCGGTTTTGGTAGGCGGTTCGTGTTGCTTAGTCTTTAGTTTTCTATGTTGTGTCTTATGTACTTTTATTTGTCTCTTTGTGTTTTCGATTGATGAGTTGGAATGCATCTCTGGTATCTTTTTTTTTTATATACAAATGATGATGTATTTGGATTTAGATGTGTATTTTTTTATATTAATTATGTAAGGGTAACGTTTAATTATGATTGTATTTTTTTAACCGATTATTTCTCGATCTTAAATGCCTGTATAGGTATACAGAAAAATGTCACACAGACATATTTATACTGTACCATATGGTACATTATGTACCGTTGTGCAAATTTTGAGACTTATATATTTTTTTCCTTATCTGCATAGTATATCGCCTATTCTAGAGGATCGATCCGGTACATAGTAAATTTGCTGGTTGGTCCTTTTTATAGATTTCTATATATCTGCATGGCATGAAGGAACAGCTAGCTATAGGACATAAATGCAAGATATTCGACTTTTACTCATGGAAAAACTCTCATTTCTACACCAATGACACTTGTCGAATATTCAGATATAATATCACGGTCTCTGGACTGAGTCTCTGGATAATTATATAATTCCTGAACAAACATGTTGCGGCATTGTATAATTAACTTTTAGTAAAATTCTTAAAATTTGCTTCTTTAATAACAGTCACTACAGTAAGACAATTTCTTATAAAAACAATTTATTTCAGAAAACTTCAAGTGATTGATTATCAAAACAAGGACGCGTAACATTTTTCGGTAAAAATCAGATTTTGCCGTCTGGTACTTTCAAATTAAGCCCTTTTCTGTGCATCTGTGACGTCACAAGAAGGCTCATTAAGGGTAATGTAAATTTAAACTGCCCACGAATAATCAAGTAGGTTAATTAAAATATATTGAGTTGAATGCATATTATTCTTAATTCATACCAATAGAAACATATGTATCGAAGACAGCTAATTTTATTAGAATCTATTAATTGAGTAAATACATTTTCCTAAAGATGCCTTTGAACTTCCCACAATGCTATGAACGGAAATCAAATATGCGCAAGCGTGATTGATTTTTGTTTGGAAGAAGAAAGAAGGCTTGTCGCATAACAAATTTCAAATATATTTCCATTTTAATAGAAGATATGCCCCTCGCTAAGTATAAATCAGTTATAATAGAATGCATAGACCAACTCCGCCAACGAAAGGCGCGACCAGATGCAATGCGAATCGCTCATTTGGTTGCGCGACGGCATGGGTTGAAAACTGCGGAGACGGAAGCCTACCTTGAACAACTTGTCGACTCGGGAGACGTTTTGAAAGTAGAATTTAAAGGAAACACAAGTTATAGAGTTCCTTCAAGTTCCAAAAGCATCAAACATGGCAAGAAAAGCTTAAATTCACATGCAACTAACAAAAACATCCTTGATGCATTAGCCGCACTTTGCGGCAGCGGTGCCGATGGCGAGAACAAGGGCGCAAGTGTGAAAGAGATAGAGAAATGGTTCAACACCAATTCTGTAGAGCCTCGCCTCACAAAGCAACAGCTTCAAGTAGCACTGGACAGGGAAGCAGATAATTTGGTCATCCTAAAACACGAAAATGGATTTTATAAGATAATTTCAGAATCTGGAAAAGAAAAGCAAAAGAAAGGTGGCCTTAAAAGAAAATTGTCACCTAAACCAGTTTTGAAAACTGAAATATCTTATGATGAATCAAGTCTTAACAGGAGAGGACGACCACTTTCAAAGAGAAAGGTTAAAGACTTACTAATTAAATTTATATTAAAATACATTTCTAAATTATATGAGGGTTTTGAATTCCTTTACCGTCAGGCGTAAAGTGGTAATTTTCGCCTACTGTTTATTATATAAGGGTGGTAATGCCCCTTAGCGTAAGGCGTCAAACGGTCATTTTCCGCAACCGTTGGCATCAAATTGGTTAAAATTTTACCGTTATTTGGAGAGTATCTTATTATCATGATTCATCAGATATGTCACAAATAATCATCGTTACCGCTATTTTTGGTGAAAAAAAATAGTGTTATTCGTCAAATTCAGCTGATTTTTTTATCGTCTTAAAGAAAGTGTACATTTTATTGTCATACACTAAAAATTATCGTTAACGTAATTTGGCAAGAATTTTGACCGTTATCGTCATGAAAGTACCCCCATTACTACTCTCTTATATGTTAGTGTCAAGATGATTAAAATTTTAGAATGATTTGTCAAAAGCTATTAATTTGTACATTTTATCATCATGCACCAAAATTTACTGTTAACATCAATTGGCAAGAATTTTTACTGTTATTTGTCTTGAAGGTACCCCAGTACGACCTTCTTATATGCTGTCCAGTAAATTGGCACATCCCCTTTATTTTGAAAAAAATATATAATAATTCTACGTATATGCTGGAATGAAGAATTAAGTCTTTGAAAATCAATATTTTTTTTAATTTGTTTCATATGACTTTAATAGTAGGGCTTGAAAGATACACCTACAGAAATGAAATGAAACCAAATTGAAATTCAGATTACATGTACCTTAGATCAAACTCAGCTATTTCTTGTGATACGTTGAATTGATTTTGTGGTTGTAAATATGTTTCTAATTTTTTATTTTTCAACAGAAAATAAGGAAAAATCATGGACCAGACTTTGAGACTTTTTATGAACAAAGAGCCAATTCACCTGGAACAAGTCTATCTTGTGATTATTGCCTCAAGTCTGCCAGGGAAAAAGATAATGGAGATTTAGAAAAGATACTACTCTGCAAAGATTGTAATGCACAAGGTACAATTTCATACATGTAGGGAGACACATTAAATATTCTTATGCATCTTGTAATCGCTGACATACTTGCTGTAAAAGTATTGACCAAAGCCAGATTATGATATTAAGTATGAACTTTTATTTGAAGTGTTATGTATTCCTGATTAAAAAGTGTTATGTAAGCTCGATTATATTTAGTATGAATTTTAGGTGTTGTGTATTCCTGATTGACGTTAATTCTTATTCTGTGATAAAATGTGCATAGACTATAACGGATTTATAAAGTCTACTTACAATTGAAAGTAAATTAAAATTGATTTCATAAGAATAGATGACAAAAAAATGTCAACTAAATATCAACCTTATTTTGGGTGTAGGAAAATTCCCCTGTATACAAATTGTGTCTTCCAAAATCATTGCATTTGATTATCTCCCTTGCTATGACTGCTTGTTTTCTAAAAAAAACCAACATGTTATTATCTCAAAATACATCAATCTTGGATGATGACAGATGCCTGTATAAGTCCTGTGTGACAAATTGAAATGCATATTCTGGATTTGATAGTGTTTATGTGATCTAGATATAAATCCTGCTATGTGCTAGACTGACAATTGTGGCAGACTTACAAAATATTCAATTCAGCAGAACAGCATGTCTACTCTCTCCTATCACATTATTCTGACCCTGACCCAGCAATTATTTTATCATACTTCTAAATGCCTGGTACTTAGTGGGGAAGCTGCAAATATCAATTATCAAGTCTTTTGTATGATCTGGGTAATTTAAAATCATATTTTATTTTCGTCTACAAATAACGCAGTAACAAATAATGTCAATTAAGTTCAATTTATGTCAATAATAAAGTTTTTATTTTTTTACTATTAAACTTTCATATTTTTTTAGCACATCCTTCATGTATGGGTTACAATCCAGTGTTAGCCAAAAGAGCATTGCGTGGACCATGGCAGTGTATAGACTGTAAAATCTGTATTGTGTGTACAGATGCTGGCGACCCTGTAAGTAAAACCATTATTATGTGTAAAGATATAGGTTTAAGTAAAATCTGTACAACTGCAATAAATGTGAATATTCTGGTGCTTGTATAAGTAAAGTCTGTTTTATGTGTGAATATTCTGATTATTGAGTAAATAAAATCTGTATTGTGTATGTCGATTCTCATGCTCATATAGGTAAAATCTGTATTGTGTGTGTAGATTCTCATGCTCTTATAAGTAAAATCTGTAGTGTTTGTGTAGATTCTCATGCTCTTATAAGTAAAATCTGTATTGTGTGTAGATTCTCATGCTCTTATAAGTAAAATCTGTAATGTGTGTGAAGATTCTCATGCTCTTATAAGTAAAATCTGTATTGTGTGTGTAGATTCTCATGCTCTTATAAGTAAAATCTGTATTGTGTGTAGATTCTCATGCTCTTATAAGTAAAATCTGTATTGTGTGTGTAGATTCTCATGCTCTTATAAGTAAAATCTGTATTGTGTGTGTAGATTCTCATGCTCTTATAAGTAAAATCTATTGTCTGTGTAGATTCTCATGCTCATATAAGTAAAATCTATTGTGTGTGTAGATTCTCATGCTCATATAAGTAAAATCTGTATTGTGTATGTAGATTCTCATGCTCTTAAAAGTAAAATCTGTATTGTGTGTGTAGATTTTCATGCTCTTATAAGTAAAATCTGTATTGTGTGTGTAGATTCTCATGCTCTTATAAGTAAAATCTGTATTGTGTGTGAATATTCTGATGATTTTGTAAGTAAGTAAGTAAGGTGTGAAGATATTGAACATTTTACAAGTAAAACATGTTATGTAGATATGGTAAATTTGGAAGTTAAATCTTGCAAAGCATTAAAATTTTCTATGTTTACCTACCAGGTAGTTATTCCTCTCAGTTGTAAGTTTTGTATGTTTTTACAGGACACGATGTTAGTTTGTGATGCCTGTGACAAAGGTTTCCATATGAATTGTCATGAACCAGCAGTGGAGAAGAAACCACAAGGTAAAAATCTTATTTTAAATTTGTATACATTGTTTATCCTTTTGGGAAATTGTCAATCATAAGCTAGAGAAAATTTATGAACCTTATATGGAATTTTGAGTTAGTAGAAATATGCTCTCTATCAATTTTGAAAATATTAGAAATGACTTTTCCAGAGTTATCTTTAATCAAATTGGGACCACAATTATTTTTTTTTGCCATTTCATTGCCATTGATCAATGTTCAATTTTACTCTTGCAGCAATTTCATCATGCAAACCACAGGTGCATCTTGTGGGTCTGGTGCAGCTGTTTTTTAATTGACATCAACACAGAGTTCTAGGTCCTAGTTTATACAGTGAAGCAGTTTTTGTTACTGTCAACTTTGAGCACAAAAATTTATGATTTATTTCCTATCCCTAAGATTTATACACTGACTATATTTAACATTGGTTTAATAATCTTTTGTAACAAATTCATCCATCCTGACATTCAGTGAGTTCACAACACACATGTCACACTGTTTTTTTTTTTGGTAGTCTTGACTATTTTGGTCTTGATATTGTGATTCATAAAGAATTACTTTTGCTGGTATATTATGATTTAATTAATGACCTTTGCATTATCACTTCCTGAAGAGATTGCAACTAAATTCAACAACATTTACCTGTGAAAAAAATATTAATCAAACAACCTTGTGTGTTTTGTAGCCTAAATATGGCATTTGTTCAAAATGTAGCTAAAGAAAAAAAGTTTTACATGAATCAGCAATCTAAAATAGAAAAAAAAGTACAATACAAAACAACCATTGTTGAGCAAATAAATTAGGAAAAAAAGGGAAAAAAAAAGAAGATAAAAGAATTGGTTAAGAAATCATTAAATTAAAATAAATGCTGGATCTTTAAAAAAAAAAAAATTTCAATGTTTTTGTTTTGAAGGAAAGTGGGTATGTGGTAGTTGTGTAACAGAAGGAACAGCTGATGTTAGTGTAGAGGTAGAAGACACACAAGAGGAAGAGCAAGTTGCAGGTAATGCTCTAATTTTCATGATTTTTCCACTTGATCAGTGTGAGAAAATGTTTCTCATCCCTAGAAAAAAACTTTGTTCTCTGCAAATGATTGGTCAAAATTTTATTATGAACTCACATTTTCTTAGTTTTTAATATCTAAAATTCCTTATGTGACCTAGTGAAAAAAGGCTACTATGTCTAATGTCTTCACATATAAAGAACACAACTTTCTTCGAATCTTTGAAAAGGAAGGATATAGTTGTAGAACATAATGCAACATTTTTTTCTATTTTACAAAGTTTGAAACTGAATAAACTTTTAGCAACAAGGGAATTTATTCCTTTAAGTGATTTGTAGAATTTCAATATATAATTTTCAAATAAAGCAATTGCATGTTTGACCTTGTTATTTTTAGAAGGCGGTGGTGCGTCATGTCTACCGACTCCATGTGAATCACCTGCGTCTGAAGAGGAAGAAGAGGAAAGGTAATCAATAATAAGATGATTCTGCTGGCATCTACCTTAAAAAAAAAAGAGATAAAGAAGGTGTTATTCAAAAATATACCTTATGTCAGGATTTTCAAGATAGTCATATATTCTAAACTTGTGCAAGAAGTACTCTACTTCTGTACCTCAGACTACTTACCAAATATGGTTTCCATTCTAAAACTTTATTTTGCCTCAACCAAATGTTATGAAACTTATACACAATGCTTTTTACCACTAAACACAGATCAAGTGTGAATTTTAGTGGTGTCAAGATTAAATTTTTAACCGTTCTAATAGTTATGCCCCTTCACAATTGACACATTCCCCATTTATTTTCATATTTATCAGTATAGGTGTCATGGTTAATATGAAAACATGTGCCTTTTTTAAAGACATCCCTTCACGATTGTTGAAGATTCTTTTTAGTACAATGAAAGGTTCCAATTTTGTAGATTGAGGTAAAAGCATTTGTCCTGTGATATTTTATCAAATTAGGTATACTAATGTACAGAAAATATGTGTTTCATGGAAAACTTTCAACTTTTATCCAAAACTTCACAGGAAAACATTTCCAATCCAAGTGACATCAGAATATATTTATACCATTTCCCATTTTATTCACTATTTTGTCTATGTCACAAGCTTTTTCTTTGGCAATGCAGGCACTTACATAATTCATGTGTGTTGAATAATGATAAATAACAAATCAATTATATTTCTGAATTAAAGGTAGAATGCAGTGTAAGACATACACATTCCTGTTTGTTATGGACCAATAAAAAGTCCTAAAAGCAAGAACACCAGTAAAAACGTTGCTTCCTAATAGATAACAATGTTGTTGCTTTATATACCAATGACCATTTGTTTTCAGACCAAAACCTCCTCCAAAGAAAATGAAGAAAAAATTAGAGATACGACCATCAGCTGCTCCTCTAGCCAAATATCCTGATGCTTCACGATGGAAAGTGGCAGATGTGGTTGGCTTCTTTGTCAAGCTAGGTTTTAAGGAACAGGCTTCCTCATTTCAAGACCAGGTTTGTTAAATAATAATAAAAAAAGATAGAGTTGTGTAATAAGTTTTTGAATTGATTGTTCTTTATGTCTCACCTGATATCTACAGCCCACGATATTTCAGTGTAGGAAGGTATGATGTTATTTCAACAAAATAATTATTCATTTATTCTTTTACTTGATAAGATAAAAATATAAATACTTTTTATTTCAGGAAATAGATGGACAATCATTATTGTTGCTGAAGAGAAGTGATGTTTTAACTGGATTGAATTTAAAATTAGGACCTGCACTCAAAATTTATCAACATGTTGCTAAACTACAGACAGTAGGAATAGATATAGATGATTATTGATAACAATCAAGTGATCATTTCATTAGCATTATCAATATATCATATTACATGTTACAGTTAAAACAGGAAAGTGAATAGGTAATTGGTTAAAATGCTTTTAGTGATATCATGGATTCATTATTTTTTGTGGAGTATAAATTTTTAGGGATTATTTTGTAAAGGTGAACAATGAATTTAAATGTTCACAATATGCAAATTTCCATTAAGCTTAAAAGAAAACTTAAGCAAAATGATCTAACATTAAGTTGTACACTACACCTTGAAAAAAATTAGATATTTTCATTGTTGAGAATTGACTATGACAAAAAGCTCTATATTTCATATATATCAATTTTTCCGAAACAATTTAAGATGAATATTGTATGAATCCTCTGACATTCACTTTCTGACATTTAAACGCAATAGTTATTGTGTTGGTTTTCTGGAAAATAGAAGCAACAACACACAAACATTACAATGTTTTACATCATTGTGTTCATCTGACAATCAAGGTCATTTCGCAAGTTTAATACCGGTGAAAATCATCTGATTCTGTATATATCATATTTGGAGATCATCTAAGTTATTACTGTTATTGTTTTTCTTTAAAATTTTAATTTCTAGAATTAAGGGGTGAGGAGTGAAAAATGTGTTTTCAACTATAAATCGGTAATGTTTAACTGGTTTAATAAGTTAAAAAAGATCAGTCATTTAATTTGCATTTTTTTCCCTAAAAAGAAAACAACACAACTACAGTGTTAACTTTATAAACTTTTTCAACAAGTTGATCTTCCCATCAGAATGGTTCGAACTGTTATTATTGTTAACTTGATTATAAGAGAACATTCAGGTTTAAAGCCTAAACGCAGTTGAAATGAAATTGTTACTCTTTTGGTTGGTATAAAATTTATAGAATGCAAATATTGAAGGAAAATCAAGTTACAAATGCATATTTATAATACGAGGCAGTCATTCCTATTAAGGTGTTTTGGTTATTTATGTTTTTGGGTTGGTGTCACATTGCTGTCATATTGAGTTAAGATAAAGAAGGGAACTGCATTGGTTAATTAAAACTTATTAAAGTAGTCACAAACATGCGCTCATTTTGTAGAATTCTAAATCAGGTATATGTTGTGTGTTAGACCATTTAGATTGATATATATATATATATTTATCGCTATTTTGTGCATTTTTCCTTTGATTTTTTTTTTTTGTGATAATTTTCATATCATGCTACTCGCTTGAGATGGAAAATTATCGCTAAAAACTAAGCAGGCACGTGGCGTTGATAACGAAATTGACATGAAATTGACACGTCAACATAGGTAAAATAGTGATTAACAGATTATCATTGATCATTTCAACTCGGTTGCCTTTCTCGTCCCGGCTCAAGCGAGAAAATTAATCTCGTTGAGATGATCAACGATAATCTATAAATATATATAAATATAGTCTCATATATAAGGAATTATGATATGAGAATTCTTTGTAGTACATGTATTGTGAACCAATTTGTTGTGTAAAAAAAATATTGTGTTTGTATGATAAGATATTTTAGCAGTCAAATGGATTTTAAAATGAACAAAAGTTTTCAATAAAAGACATAAGTCTTTAAGTATATTGCTCAATGATTATGGTTTTATAGATTTATGGTTATACAAATTGTACATATATGTTTTGTTTTATTGTAATGTATTTATGTTAGGTAATGTATTTGGCCAGTAGTCTGATTATCCAGACATAGATTAATTGAGATACATATCAGTATGTACTTGTATTTTAGGAAGTTATTTGTGGACGAAAAGAACTTTTAATTTGTGAACTTTATGATGAAATGTTAAATTTGTTTACCAGTTCTTACTGTTTTCATATGTTTTGGGCAAATTTGACTTCAATTTTCTTGTTATAGTTCATGAAGTTGATGTTTTGTAGCATTCTATGACTTAATTTTTACCATAATTTAAAGTTTTAAGACTGTCAAAAAATTCTAGAGAATGTATTAAGATCCCTTCATCTAAGTTCATGAATATTTATAATATTGTTTAAGATACACTTCTTGAAATTTATACGCTTGGTTTACATTCTTACATACTTTATTCTTTATAGAATGTAGGAAAAATAAAAATGGCACCTAAAAGATATCAAATGCTTAAACAAATATTTTAATATAAGATCAACGTGAATGTATTTTTTTTAAATGAACACATTTTTAACAAGACCATCAGTATAACAATTAAAAGTGAAGCTTTGTAATGTTTGTTTCAATTCTTTTCAATTTGCCTCAAGATGAATCAGAAGACTAATATTGTACCTTCAACACCTATACCAACAGACAGTTTTCCTAGATGATAGATGCATTACCTTCAAATAAGAGTAAAGCAGCTGCTGTAAAGATCAAATTTGTAGTTCAAGAGATATGGTGATGAAACAAATTATTTCCACAAAATGTCAGTCTATTCAAGGGTATTGTCAATTTGACCTATACCTACACTCCTCGATTATCTGTGTAAAGACTGAAGTATCTTCAGGAAGTATTCCAGACTCATAAGAAACCCACTGAAATTCCACTTTTTAGAAAGAGTTTATAACATTTCAAAACATTCACCAAAATGTTCTCTTGGATTTGAATACTATTAAAACCATTGAGGTACTGGAAAGAAAACATTTACCACCAATTTTACATTTCAACTTCAGAATTTTTAGCTTACCTGGCACAAAGGGCCAAGTGAGCTTTTCTCATCACTTGTCGTCCGGTGTCCTGCGTCCGTAAACTTTTACAAAAATCTTCTCATCTTAAACTGCTTGACCAAATTTGACCAAATTTGGCCACAATCATCATTGGGGTATCTAGATTAAAAAATGTCTCAGATGACCCGGCCAACCATCCAAGATAGCCGTGATGGCTAAAAAAAGGGTAAAATGCAGTTTTTGGCTAATATATCTGAGACCAAAGCATTTAGAGCCAATCTCAAAGTAGTAAAATTGTTCATTTGGTCAAGATCTAACTGCCCTGAAAATTTAAGACAAATCAGGCAACCATTGGGTTGCCGCCCCTGAATTGGTAATTTTACGAAAATTTTGCAACTTTTGTTGCGGTAAGCTCGACATAGGGAAAGTGATCCGGCGGCGACATTAGCTTACTTCTTAAAAGCTTTATATTTTAGAAGGTGGAAGACCTGGTTACTTAATTCTTTGTATATGGATGCCTCATGTTACGAAGTTTCTGTCTGTCACATGTCCAATTTCCCTGACCTCATTTTCATGGTTTAGTAACTACTTGAAAAAAAAGTTACGATTTTTTGTAATGTTAAATTCTCTCTTGTTATAATTAATAGGATAACTATATTTGGTATGTGGCTACCTTGCAAGGTCCTCATGCCCGTCCGACAGTTTTCACTTGACCTCAACCTCATTTCATGGATCAGTGAACAAGATTAAGTCAAGTCCATATAACAGATACTATAAGCAATAGGTCTAGTATATTCGGTGTATGGAAGGACTGTAAGGTGTACATGTCCAACTGGCAGGTGTCATCTGACCTTGACCTAATTTTCACGGTTCAGTGGTTATAGTTAAGTTTTTGTGTTTTGGTCTGTTTTTCATATACTCTATGCAATAGGTCAACTATATTTGGTGTATGGTAATGTTTGTAAGGTGTACATGTCTAGCTGGCAGGTGTCATTTGACCATGACATCATTTTCACAGTTCATTGCACAGTGTTTTTGTGTCTTGATCTGTTTTCTTTAAACTATAGATCAACTATGTTTGTTGTATGGAAGAATTGTTAGCTGTACATGCCTGCCTGGCGTGGTTCAGTGGTCAATGTTAGTTTTTTTTATTCATGTGAAGTTTTTGTGACAGTTGTAGTAAAGCTTTATGTTTTGGACAATCAACATAATACCAATGATTAGTAAATAAAGCGAGACATTTCAGCGTGTGCACTCTTGTTTGTTATTATCTTCAATACTATCTTAGATAAAGATAAACTGTAAACATCAATTTAATATGTATAGCAAAGTAAGATCTACAAATAATTCAACTTTACCAAAACAGTCAATTGACCCCTTCAGGAGTTACTACTCTTTAGTAAATTTTAAACAATTTCCGTAAATTATGTGTAAATTTTTGTGAACTTTTACAAAATGTTTTCTTTGAAACTTCTTGGCCAAATTCATTATAGATAGAGTAAATTGTAAACAGCAAGAATGCTAAGTAAAATGAGATTGACAAACACATCATCATCACCAAAACACAATTTTATCATGAGTTCTATTCTCGTCTATAATATGTGTCTTTTGTTTAATATGCTGCTGGCACATAGACCAATGTGAGCAACACAGGCTCGTTAGAGCCTCTAGTTTTACCTCTTGTTTCTCAATTCAAGAAAGTCCTTTTGTCTGCGAATAGGTGTTTTGATGTGAGAATTGTGATTTTGTAGTTTTATGGTTTATATTTTTCATAATAAAAAAACTATTATTTGTTCGTTTGTCTTTTTATTTTTTAGCCGTGGAGTTGTCGGTTTATTTTTTATCTATACGTTTGATTGTCCCTCTGGTATCTTTCGCCTCTCTTTTAAAAATACAATTGAGTGATCTGGTTGATTTAAAATAATGATAAAGGATAGTATTAATGTGGATTGGTGAATCATACCAACATAAGAAGGTAACACAGTATCTTCTGTTTAAGATTGTTTTAACTTCTTGTGAATCAAGATGTACTAAGTTCAGCACCTGTTTTGTTACTGGCCATTCAGCTTTTTACATTTGGAGAAAATAGAAAGTTGGTCAGTCATTGATCAGAAGGTTTGGTATTATTATCCTAAGGTGAAAAGGGTAAAATTTTAGCTCACCTGAAAACAATGGATCGAATGTGCTTTTTTAGTCATCGTCTGTTAAGTTTTACAAAAATGTTCTCTGAAACTAATAGGACAATTGGAAGAAAACCTGGTCACAATCATCATTTGAGTATCTAGAATAAACATTTTATTGTCAGATGATTCTGTCTGCCAACCAACAGGGTTTATTTTGCTAAGTAACATTTACATTATAGCTGTCGGACAACTTCATTTTAGTCATTCTTGCCGAAAAACTAAGATAAATATGAACTTTAGAAAGCACAAGTGTACATCAAGACAAGATCTTCAAATTGGTCCACATTGTAAAAATCGTTGGTCGAATTTTATATGATTTATTGCCCTTGGATTACAATTTCTAACATTTTCTTTGCATTTTTTCATTATTTTTTATTTGGAAATTGAAGTTGCAAAATTACCAAAATCTGTTGAAATTTAAACACAATTTCAAGGATCATAAACTACAGGTCCAATTTGATTTTGTTTATATTGACATAAACTCATCAAATAGAAAATCTTACTACAACAGGATACGATGATCTGAATTGCAAATTTACGGATTGGTATATGTCCGTGAATTTAAAGGAAGCTTAACTTCCGTATGTTAGTAGTTATCAAATGTACCAGGATTATAATTAAGTACGCCAGACGCGCGCTTCGTCTACAAAGACTCATTATTGACGCTCATAATAAAATAGTTATAAAGCCAAACAAGTACAAAGTTGAAGAGCATTTAGGATCCAAAATTCCGAAAAGTTGCGCCAATTACGGCTAAGGTTATCTGCCTGTGATGAGAAAATCCTTAGTTTTTCGAAAAATTCAATGTTTTGTAAACAGGAAATGTATAAAATGACCACATAATTGATATTCATGTCAACACCAAAGTGCTGACTACTGGGCTGGTGATACCCTCAGGGACGAAACGTCCACCAGCAGTGGAATCGACCCAGTGGTGTAAATAGTTATCCAAGGTACCCGGATTTTAACTTAGTACGCTAGATGCGCGTTTCGTCTACAAAGACTTATCAGTGACGCTCATATTAAAATAGTTATAAAGCCAAACAAGTACAAAGTTGAAGAGCATTTAGGATCCAAAATTCCGAAAAGTTGTTTCAAATACGACTAAGGTAATAGATAATGTTAGGTAATAGATTAAGCATTAACAATAATGCAATGACATTTAACATGTTCAAGTGTATGGATCTCTCTAAAATTGTACTACAAGGTTCAATACTAAATAGGAAATATTGGGATAGATTTTGATGGTTAATGCGCAAAGGGGGGATTCAAAAATTTAAAAAGGGGAAGGGACAATTATTTTAAGGAGTTCATATTTTTTTTTTAAACCTTTAAGAAGAATCTTCAATTGAACAGTATTGCGCATTTTTTTGTATAATCTTTGACCACATTTATTTTGTGTCAGACTTTACTATGTAAGAAAAAAATTGATCCTAATCCAAAATCGGAAAGTATCAAGCTTGAATAATGTGTCCCAATTTGCTCCAACTGTTCAGGGTTCGACCACTGCGGTCGTATCCGGCTGGGCTCAGCGAAGCATTTTATTATGTGAGTTTTCATCATAATAAAAAATATATATAACAGGACTAAACTAACGGTCCTTTTATTGAAACACCTGTCCGTACACCAAGGTCAAACTGTTAGTTTCTAGAATTTGGAACTGCGACACCGTTGCATTGACAAAATTGATGGTATAGGTATTTTTAGTCCTTTCACTGGTCAGTCAATATGTTGAATACTTTCAACTCTGTTCCTCGACGTAGATTCAGTCATTGTGATGTTTGTATTATTATATAATCTTTATTGTCATATTAACAAGTTAAACATGTTAGGGACGAACAGAAAAAAAATTTAACATACACTCAAACATACAATATATATGTATATATTAATTGTTGCAAGTTTATACATTTTATACTGAACTCATTAAGCCTGCCAAAGAAGTCAAGTTATTCGACATACAACATTTTTTTTTACGACCTGTCTTTTTGGAATTTTATACGACTGTCATACAATTGCGATGTTTAGCTAGCAATGAAACCAGGTTCAATCCACTATTTTCTACATAAAAAAATGCCTGTACAAAGTCGGAAATATGGCAGTTGTCCATTTTTTTTATGTGTTTAAGTTTTTTGATTTTGTCATTTGATTAGGGACTTTCCGTTTTGAGCTTTCCTCGGAGTTCAGTATTTTGTGATTTTACTTTTTAATACAAAAGCCTTTATGTAATCATCACATCTTCACGATGCTTTGTTGACTGTCCCTCTCAAAATTTTATTCTTTGTTAACTTTGCTTACAAAAAACTGTTACGAATTCCTATGCTAACTAATAAATTTTTCTAAGGCTTTCATCTCAGTTATTGACAGTCAAAGACTTTTCAGAATGGTCTGAATTGAAAAAAAAGAAGCTGAGAAACCATCCTTTAGAAAACTTTCTTTTACCAAGAAATGTCTTGATAACATCTATTCAGCTTTATTCTTCTTCATAAGTAAAGGCTAAAGTAGTATACCGATTTTCAAATTTCTAAAATAGATTGAAAAGATTTTGCATGCAACCTTGGCTTGTTGAATTACAACTGCAAATCGAAAAAAAAAATGCATTTATCTCTTTTATTATCTGAAATATTACAGATTTGATTTCTTTCAATAAGGGTGAATATATGGAAAGCACATAAAATCGTCGAAAAATCTTCTAAAATTTGTCTTAAAATCGTCAAATCTCTAATTCTACTCCATAGATTTTTCCTAAACAAGAGTGCACACGCTGAAATGTCTCGCTTTCTTGAACTTATCATTGATATTATGTTGATAGTCCTAAATATAAAACTTTACTACAACTCACATAAACTTAACATGATCGAAGAACATTGACCTATTGCCTATAGTATTAGAAAATAAGACCAAAACTCAAAAACTTAACTTTGACCACTGAACCATAAAAATGAAGTCATGGTCACGTGACACCTACTTGCTAGATATATACACCTTACTATTATTCTATACACGTTATATAGTATACCTATTGCATAGAGTATAACAAAAAACAGACCGAAGCACAAAAACTTAATTATAACCACTGAACCATGAAAATGAGGTCAAGGTCAAATGACACCTGCCAGTCCGACACGTACACCTTACTGTCCTTCCATACACCCAATATACTAGACTTAATGCTTATAGTATCTGAGATATGGACATAATCACCAAAACTTAACCTTGTTAAGAGAAATAAGATCGAGGTCAAGTGAAAAACCGGCATGAGGACTTTGCAAAGTACGCACATACCAATTATTGTTATCCTATTACTCATAATAAAAGTGAAATTATCATTACAAAACATTTTAACTTGTTTTTCAAGTAGTCACTGAACTATGAAAATGAGGTCAAGGAAAAGAACAATTGACATGTAACAGACGGAAACTGCGTAACATGAGGCATCTATATACATAGTATGAAGAATCTAGGTCTTTCACCTTCTAAAATATCTAAAAGCTCTTGAATACCGAATAAGTTGGGGAAATGTATATCCCATGTGTAGGAGAAGTTGGTAGATTGCTACTAAGGTGGAGGAAATTGATAATTTCCATATAAAAATTGTCTCGTCTGTCATAGATTCTGGTTCTAAGATGACCGTGTATTCGAAGTATAAGTCTAAAAAAAGAGGCCGAAGAAGCCGCGTCTGTTGTTTCTTTGATTTCTAGTTCTTATGGATGAATATTAATGGAACCCATTCAGAAAAGTTTGAATTGTTAATGGAAAGAACATCAACAATATATCTAAATGTGAAATTAAATTACCTGGGTTCTGTTATCTTCCCGGTTTTTACAAGTGTCTTAAGGAACTCCGACACAATTAAAAAGAAAAAGAGGTCGGCAAGAAGAGGAGCACAGTTCAATTCCCATATGAATGCGGATAATTTGTTAATAAAGTCGACCTCCAAATTCAACAAATATGTTTTCAATAAGAAACCCACTTGTTTCTCTGTGAAGCATTTTTTATCTTTTCGTTTACCATTAACAAAATATGCCGCATGGTATCCCAAAGTAATAGTTTATAGCGTAATCTGCCATTTTTATGTTGCAAAGCATTGTGTATAATTCCTTTAAGACGATTTTTTATTTCTCATGTAGAATGGTGATATACAGGGTTGAAAAATCAATAAATTTGAAATAGATAATTTTACAAAACATCGAGATTTATATTATCCAGAAGTTGTTAAGAGTTTTTGAGAATCCACATCTTGCTAATTACCACTACGCCAGCAAGTTTCATAGTATTTCTGAAGACCCTCTTTCACTGCGGACAGACATTTTGTTAATATAATTCTTTAGTCGAACATGCAGATGAGCCAGTAATTTACCGTTGCTTGTACGGAATTTTGTGAAGCTTAGGTGTCGAATGCAATCCCCCGATCTGTTGTTCAATGCGATGATAAAGATGTCTGATTTTATTTAAGTAAAGTATTTGCTACGTTTGGAAGACGTGTTTTTCAAAATTCAATCTCCATTCCAATTGGAAAAGAGCTGCATGCGTACTTTAACTTCACATTCGATGGCGGCAACGTTCCACTTAATATACGATGTCTCTCGAGAATTTCAAAGATTGATGACTGTTGTAACCACGGTCCCGTCCTTTTTTGTGAGATTGTGACTTTACAGAATGCAACTTATCACCGGAGTCTTACTTGCAATAAGCAACACTACTAGTACTTCTAGTGAAAAAGTAACTGCTGACCTTTCAGCAGCACTTGTGTTTAAACCCAAATTTTGGTGGGGGTTCATTTTGCTTAATTTTTGTTTTTGTGTAGTATTTTGTAGTGTTGTCAAATCGTACACTTTTGCCTAACCGGTTACTCGTTTAATCGTTCGACCTATTAACCGGTTAACCGGTAGTTTAAGTTAATGTTTGAAGGCCTTATCAATAGTACCCTACACATCGATATAAGAAGATGTGGTATGAGTGTCAATGTGACTACATTTCATCCCAGTCATACTTTTACGTTTTTATAATACGATGAATTGAAGTTTGGCCTTTGGTTTTATAAGGTTTGTCTTAAAGATTCCTGTCGAAGTTTGACTTTTAATAATCAAATACACGGTATCAACTATGGCGTTTGTACTAACTTCAAATTGGAAAATAAAAAAAAAAACGTCTTGATCTCGTAGAATTGAATATGTCTGAAAACGATGATTCTTTCATTTTGTCTTGTTGTCTCCGAAATAATGTATGGTGTTTAGTTAAAATTGATTAATCCTGACATTCGTACCATCAAGTATACATTAATTACATGCACATTGGTTTGCTTTTTACAGTATTTGAGTTAACATTTACTTTAAAGTATGACAAAGACTTGCACGACAGAGATTGCATATTCAGATGTAGGTCTACACAATATAAGATCAAAAATGAAATAAGGAAGTAAATCGTAAAATTTAATCGTATTACTGATTAAAAATTACTGTTAAAAAACATGAAACTAATTATGTTTCCTTAAGATCTTGCATCAAGCTGAGAGACAAGTTCTAATTAATTTTATATTTTTGGATTAACAATACCAATCATTATACTGGACAATTGATCCGTCAAATTAATTACCAGGACGACAATTTGTAAAGAAAACACAAATTCAATGATTTCAATACAAATGTATATCAAATCAATTAAAAATGAAAAAAGTCCGGTTAACCGGTTAGCGTTTTTGGTATTCGGTATTCGGTCGTTCGAACGGTTGACCGATTAACCGGTTAACCGTTGATAACACTAGTATTTTGTTATTGTTGGGTTTTTTTCGTCGCTTTGTGGTATTATCAATGCAGTGTGTTGTATTGGAATTGGATAATGATTTTTGATTGCCATCTTGACATTTTTCTTCTTTTTTTAACTTATCTATCAAATTGATCTTAGAATAAAGAATTATTCACGTACACTTAAGTCTACTTCATATCTTGACTTAAATAAAAAAAAATAAAAGAAGAGAGGAACATGATGGGTGAGACAATGTTATATTTTCAGATCAATGTAGCAACATTCAAGCAGTGTCTGCCTAGACATATATCTCCAAGTTGATATGATATTCCAAAGCTTGTGTCTCCATTCATGTCCTTGATAGAAACAAGAAAGCTGTTGAACAAAGTATTCCCAATTCTAAACTTTAAGACTGGTTGAAAAAAATATGATTTATTTTCCCTAATAAAAGAAGAACGTCCAATGACGATACAGATATCTAAATTTATATGAACGGACTAATATCTCTTCATTAACTATAGATTCAAACAAAATTTGACATTACAAAAAGAGGGGGAGAGATATTAGAGGGACAGTCAGACTCATAGATCGAAAATATACTGACAACGCCATGGGTAAAAAATAAAAAAGACAAACAGACAAATAATAGTACTCAAGACAGAACATAGCAACTAGGCAACACGAACCCCTTAAAAAAACTGAAGGCAATCTCAGGAGCTCCGGAAGGGAAAGTTTATCCTGCTCCACATATGGCATCCGTCGTGCTGCTCATGTTATTACAAACCCTGTAAATAATCCAATTCGGTAGGTCACATTCGTGGTGAAAAGGGAAGTGGGTTGTAGTTACGACATAAGGAACATATCCGATATCATCTGTGAAACGGTTATTCCATAAAGGCCATCTAACTCGTGATGTCGTCCTTAAAATTTACGATGGGATAAATTCATCTTCACCATTTGGAACTCTTGGTTTAATAACTTCCTTGTGAGCAGCAACCCTATATCAAGTCAATATTTATAGGAAATACTATCTCGGGAATATCGTATCAATTGGGAGATATATACTCCGTATGTCGGCTCTGCTGGAATGTTGCTACATAGAAATGGAAAGTTCACAATTGGGAAGCTGAATTAAATCATCGCTTTTGTCGTAAAGTTTTGTTTTCAACTGACCCTCATTGTCAATTTCTATATGTAAATCAAGATAAGAGGCAGACTTTACTGTATCTGTTGTATCCTTTATCCCTAGTTCGATGGGTTTAACATAGTCACCAAATTTTGAATTGTTTAGTGAGAGAACATCATCCATATAGCGAAAAGTAAAGTCAAAGGATATTGCTAACTTCTTATCTTTCTTCCTAAAATGTTCCTGTATGAAGTCAGCTTTATAATAAATAAGAAACAAGAGGGACACAATTGGTTCACACTGGAATTCCGACAGTCTGTTGAAAAACGTGTCTTCCAAACGTATGAAATATATGTTGTCAATAAAAAAAATCAAGCACCTTGAAAATGTCAATTTTAGAGATTCTTTGGTTTTAATCTTAGTGATTCCTTACAAAGTAGGATTAATCCCTCCCCAAGACAAGACACTTGTTTCTGCGTTAGCCATTCTTTTTATGAAACAAAGCAATATTAAATCCTTCAATTTGTCTTTTCGTTTTGAATTGGGAATACTTGTGTAAAGTGTAAAACAGTCAAGTGTTTTAATACTACTACAAGATGAGATAGTCTTAGATTGTGTGCACTCTAAAAGATCTTTGGAATTTTTTAGTATCCACATCTGATTCAAGCCACCATTCCTCCAAAACAGGCAGTTTAATAATAACTTTAAAGTCCGGCTTTGATTGCAGATAAAATTGATGATAATACTATAGAAAAAGGTTTCGTTAAGCACTTGGCAGACCCAGCAAAGTACCGTTGTTTGTAACGACACAGCTGTAGTTTAGGTATCCAAAACAGTGATGGAAGATCCAGTTCTTCATCTCTGGTTGAAATTCTAAAGGAACATATAACATAACTATGATTATCCAGGATTTCGTGTTTGGTAGGTGTCGTGATGGTATATGTTGAGTTTCCAAGTGAATTGTCAATAGCTAATCAATTTATCAAGCAGTTTATGTAATGAGATTAACACACAAAAACGATGTTGTTTAGGGCTTTATCTGTGGGGATGACAACATATTTGTCATGGAGGTAGGTCAAGTGCTTTGCAACTTGTGGGTCTTTAAAGATTGGCGTAGCATGGGTATTGATAGACCCATTTATTTTCTTAATTCTTATTTGTATCAACGACCTCACAGCCTTATTCCATTCGGAAAAAAGAAAAAATAACAAAAATACTGAACTCCTAGGAAAATTTAAAACGGAAAGTCCCTAATCATATGGCAAATCAAATGATACAACACATCAAACGAATGGACAACAACTGTCATATTCCTGACTTGGTGTGGTGTGGTGGTCATTTTTATAAATTTCCTGTTTATAAAACTTTGAATTTTTCGAAAAACTAAGGATTTTCTTATACCAGGCATAGATTACCTTAGACGTATTTGGCACAACTTTTTAGAATTTTGGATTTTAAATGCTCTTCAACTTTGTTCTTGTTTGGCTTTATAAATATTTCTATATGAGCGTCACTGATGAGTCTTATGTAGACGAAACGCGCGTCTGGCGTACTAAATTATAATCCTGGTATCTTTGATAACTATTGGGACAGACAATCTCTAATGTAGAAAATGATGGATTGAACCTGGTTTTATAGCGTTTAACCTTCCACTCGTGTAACAGTCGCATCAAATTCTGTAATATTTATAACGATGCGTGAAAAATACAGACATAATAGGTAACTATGTTTCTATGTCTTCTTTCTCGCGTTTAGCCCGTTACCTAGCATAATCCTTGACTGAATCCATCAGTATTTTGATGTTGTATTTGCAATTGATGGATTTAGGCTCACGATATTTCGGACCTTTTCATAACACGTTTTGCAGGGATAATAACGTGGCCAGTCGGATTATATGTGAATTGGGAACTAGCACAGGTTTAATCAGGTTTAGACTTGAAGTAGTCAATACTGAGATCCTGCAAAACGTGTTTGTAATTGAAAATTTTAGTTGCAGTTGGTTCGGTATAGGTATAAGAAATTATCGGTACAAACTGAACTTTTAAATAAGGAGGTATTTTTTAATGAACTAATTTATGATGAAGGATATTGCCCAAATTAACGCTATTGAGAATTTTGTTGGCAAAGGAAATTTTAAGAAAACATCTTTTCTCTTTTTCATCTTTTCCAATGCAAACTTGTTTGAAAAGTCTGTGACTTGCAATATCCGAAATGATAGCTGTAAGTTTGTATAAGTTTGAATGAGGGTTTGTAATAGTGGTTTCCAAACATAAATTGAACAGAGAATGAATTTTTGAAAGGGATAATGAATAAGGTTTTGTGCGAATGTGATGAATACCTAACAGCTTTTGTATAAATAGCAGCAAGTCATTAATAATAGAGTAGGTGATGTATAATGACGATGACCATGACTGCGTGCGTCTGCGACGAGGAGTAGAGTTGAAAATATTTATCACATTCACCGAGCTACAGGAGGGACTAGATAGAATACCTATACCATCAATTTTGTCATTGTTACCAATATGATGTCGCAGTTCCTAATTGCATTTCCAGTAGTCACAGGCACTTGTCTCAGAAAAAAAATTTCCTATATACCTAGGAATTTTTTTTTCTGAGACAAGTGCCTGTGCCAGTAGTCCTCTTTTTGTCTACGGAGAGGTGTTGCAAGTTCAGGATTGTTAGTCTTGTGGTATATTTTTTCGATAATGCGAACTGTCATGTACTAAAATGATCATATATTTTCATTAACAACTTATAGAATAACAAAATTATATTAATTGTTCATATTGTTAACGTTTTACTTTCAACAGATAGTCGGCATTCCTACTTGAACTAACTCTGCCTCTACCCTTGCCGAATATTTTTTTAAGAAGAATTTAATAGTTACTTCTTGTTTCGCTTTATGACATCTCTCACTGGATAATTCAAAGTTCACTGACAATCGGATTACATATCATCAAACTGAATTGAAACATCTACAAATACGAGTAAGTTTGCTGTATATCTTAATTTTCCATTCAAACACACAGGGACTCGGTTAGCAGATTAAAATTTTGTAAATCAGTGTTTTTAATTTATTTTTTATTATTTCCTGTCTATTTGCATTACTATATTAACGTATTTAACGTTGCCATCACTATTTCTTTGTTTTCTGGCAATGTGCAGTTTACTATCCAAAATTCATATACTGAAAAAACCTAGGTAATAGACAGGAAATAATAAAAAATAAATTAAAAACATTGAATTACAAAATTTTAATCTGCTAACCGAGTCCCGGTGTGTTTGAATGGAAAATTAAGATATACAGCAAACTTACTCGTATTTGTAGATATTCAAACATTCATAAGGATGGTCGATTGAGAACTTAACTTAACGACAAAAGATAAACTGAGTATCTATTTTCCCATTATTAACTTTGCATTTATATGAACAACATTGTTATTATTTTATTATAATACGTTGTTTTGATCAGCTAAAATCAATCTTGCGTCATTCTGGAACTAATCTTCATTTCAAAATAAAATATATCATTCATGACTACACGAGTTAAATTCGTATTTTCATGATCGTGTTATTGCTCCATTTAGTAATTGTATAGGGTTGTAAAAGCAATTTTCAGAATGAAGCGATTCCGCGATTCGAACAAAATATTCTTCGGATAACGCTTGAACGTCCCAATAACTTTACAAAAAGAAGGATTCAATTTTTAAATGAAGTATAAATATCCCAGTTGATACGATATTTCAACGCTCGTAACATGGGTTCTTCACTGTGAATTTGAAGTCATCCATTCTAATGTTTTAATGATTCCATTATATTTTATTATTATGCAACGTTATAAATGAAAATAAGTAATTCAAAAATCAGTCTATAAAACTAACGATAAGAAATGTACAAAATGATAAACGAAAATCATGAACCGACTTCCAAAATTGAAATATTAAAAAATAATTATTACGATAATAAAAAATATATTAACATTGTTTTAAAGAATGTTGCTTTCTTTTTTTTTCTTTGACCAGTTCAAGTGTTAGATTAAACTCATTAAAATATACAAACAAATCGACCAGATATCAGCCAAAGATAGCTTTTTTAGCGAAATAGTGAATCATATTCTTGAAAATTAAAGATAAAAATCAATATATATATATTATTGCAAGCAGTCTTATAAAGTAGATTAATCTTTTACTCATGGTTTGATTAGTGTTATTGATACGGTAGAGATATTTTTCATGTTTTTAATTTTAAAAATTATTTCTTAAATCAGTCAAATTCAAACTTGGTAGTCATAATATTTAAATTTTCCCTCGCCCTGCTCGTCCGAATTTATTGTATTTCTACTCTAAATTCAATCGGCTTTAAACAAAACAAAAACAGAAATAGGATCAGTGGCTGCCAGTAACATATTATCTTCTCTTGCGATACAATATTTTATTAAACTTCAAAGTACAGGTTTCTTTTATACAAACAACATATTTAAATACATGGAATACACATAGCAGCCACTGTATACTAGTATATACTAATGTGACTAACTTCGTGACGATTCGACGTAACTACGTGCACCTTCGATACTAATACATTTAAGGATGTACACCTCTTAGGAGCCAAAACTTCCTAGAATTAAATTTTTTTCTAAACCTGGGGCCTGTTTATCGAAGCTCCCTTGGGATTAGGACGTGTCCTAAGACCAACTTAGGACATATCTTAGTCCTAAGTGTGTTTATCAAACATGTTCTCACTTAGATAATCCTAGGGATTGTCATTACTTTATGATACCAATTTAGGTGTCTTAAGAAGGTCTTAGGATGGTCCTAACATTAGGATACATATCTAATATGGTTAATTTATATATAAATGGATTCTGCCCGTATTTTACAGTTTATTAGTTCCTGGAATCCTGTCAAAGTACTAATATAAGGTTTTCAATTTATCGATCAGCCATTCATAACTTTAATATTTAGTTTCCAGGGCCCGTGTCAATGAAAGTATCCTAGGATATGTACTAAGATATGCCATAGCACATTATTTAGGATGGTCTTTGGATGTGTCTGAGACATGTCTTAGGATGTAAAACAAAGCTGTCTTAGGACAGTTCTCGCTACGATGGTCCCAGGACCATCCTAACACATCTATTTAATTGAAAAAATATGTAGAGATTTCTATTACATAGATTTTTTGTATTTTAGTATCTATATGTAAAGAGAGGGAGGATGACTCTTATATGGAAAACAATTAACACAAAATAAAAGTTAAAGATAATACTTAAAAATACGTTATTAAATATGATAAAAGATATAAATGAATTTAATACGAAAACAAAAGTAAATAGTCACAAATATTTGTTAATGCGATATTCGTCCTGCAATTTTAGTACATAAACTAGTTTTGTCCTTAGGTCCACTCGAATTCACCGTTTTTGGTTAATAGTCGCAAAAATGTTGCTTATGATGGTAGTATTTTTAAGGTTTAAAAAAAAAGGCAGCACGAATTAATTTTATGTAACACATTTGAATCTTTAACAAATATTGAAAAATATTGTATTCTATCAATTTAATTATAATAATGTATGATTGTTTAATATTTTATTAGTATTTTTAGTATTGAGTACAAGTCATATTTGTTGTTTTTATTTCTTTTAAGTACATTGTAGCCTTTAGGACTATCCAAAGACACCTATTTGTATATCCTAACTTTAGGACTAAATTTAGGACATATCTTATTTTATGAGACTTTCGTTAACCTGACTTAGAACTAAGACGTGTCATAAGACCATCCTAAGACATGTCCTAGTCCTAGGAAAGTATCTTGAGGGTAATTCACTTTTGTTGTGGAAGAAAAATAACGTCTTGCTAGTTCGGATGCTTTATGATCGTAAGATAAGATTCGTAACAATAACGTTACGTTACATTAACAATAGTGTGCGCGAAAGTACGGGAAACAATTACATAAGATCAAGTGCTAAGGTCTCTTGGTCTATATTTACGACATTCTGGGGGCCTCAAAATGCTTAAGAAATAAAATTATTTTAAATGATAAATAATCAAAACTTTAAAGTTCTATAAATGGATCACATTGAAAGTTTTTTGTAATTTCACTTTACGTTAACTGTCCTTCACAAATATCCTATAACAGTTACTATAGTTCTAATGGATATAACTTCACAATTGGTCGTGTGGTAAATAGTCCTCTAGAAGTCCGTACTTTTGCTGCTCGAATAAGTCCATCTCCTCCTTTGATGACGTCTTCTATTGTTCCTAATCTCCATAAAAGTCGTGGCGATTCACTTCCTAGTTGAACTACGTCACCGATGTTAACTTGTCCAGTATGTTTTCCAGAGGCTCGATGATATTCACGTAATCCGGTAAGATATTCATTAGACCAGCGTTTTGCGAAATGGTCTAATAAGAGTCCTTTTCTCTCAAATAGTTTGTTTGCTGTGATCGTATCAAGTTCTTGAATATTCGCGTTGTGTTTGTCGTTGTGCATCTCTGTGGTCGTAATAATCCTCCCGTGTAAAAGATGAGATGGCGTCAAGGGTTCGGGATCTCTTATATCTGAAGATATATATGTAAGTGGGCGATTGTTTATAATAGTTTCAATCTCAGTGAGTATTGTTGTCAAAGATTGTTCGCTGACGAGTGCTTTACCAAATACTTTCTTTAATGTCATTTTCGTTAAGCCAATTAGACGTTCCCACCATCCACCATACCACGGCGCTCCTTTCGGAATGAATTTCCAGTTGATATGTAAATTCAGCTGACTTTGAAGTGCATTTGATGCGGCTACAAATGTAGGCGCGTTATCAGAATAAATAGTTTGTGGTGTTCCTTTTCGACTGACAAAACGTCTAAATGCTAGAATAAAAGTGTTCAATGACAAATCAGGTACAAGTTCCAAATGTATAGCTCGTATACATGCACATGTGAATAAACATATATATACCTTACGCGGTTGTGTTGATGTATCCTTGATGTGTAGAGGTCCGGCAAAATCTATCCCAGTTGTGCAAAATGGTATGGTGTCTTTTACTCGATCCTTTGGTAGTGGTGGTGGTTCCGGGCTGTTATACGGTTTACCAATTATTTTTTGGCACTGTATGCATTTACGTAAGACACTGTTCACACATTGTCGAATTGCTGGTATCCAGTAAGATGCCTTATATGTGTTATTGTCTGACCGACTCCTGTATGTAGATTTCCTAGATGTGCGTCCATAATAACAAAATATGTAAGTTTATGGTTCTTTGGTAATAATATAGGAAACTTCGCGTTTTCTTCTAGAGATGAATTTTGTATTCTGCCTTTACATCGTATGATTCCATTTTCATCCAAATATAAACGTAACTGTTGAACAAGCGGTAGTGATTTAAGATAGGGACGAAAGATACCAAAGGGACAGTCAAACTCATAAATCTAAAACAAACTGACAACGCCATGGCTAAAAATGAAAAAGACAAACAGAAAAACAATAGTACACATGACACAACATAGAAAACTAAAGAATAATCAACACGAACCCCACCATTTAACTTTCGGATTTAACGAAATATGTTCTAGCTCTTTCACGAACCTGTCTTGCTGTGTATCTTTGATCCATAAATCCATAGCTAATGAAATGTCCTCTTTTGTTAGACTTGTTCTTAGGTTCCTGTCACCTTGTGAACTCCGTAGTCGATATGGACGTTTTTTCTGGCAGTTCTTAACGAATTTCAAGGCGTATCCAGTTACAGTTAAAAGTTTATTTAGATCAGAATACCTGTTCATGTCTATGATTTGTGATATTTGCGGCGGATCACTTGGTATTTTATCGTCACTTCTGTGTGTCTTTGGTCCGGTGATATTAGATAGCTGAGTGCTTATTTCCACATGTCCTGTCCACGTCGGCCATTTACGCTCGTCCGTTGACCACTGGGGTCCATTCATCCATAATGTCGAATCTTCAAATTGCGATGCAGTCAATCCACGTGTTTGTAGGTCAGTTGGGTTCATTTCTGTGGGTACATATTTCCATTCATGAGTTTCAGTTAGTTCTTTAATTTCACTAACACGATTTTTTACAAACTTGTTTAACGATTTCGATGAGGTGAGCCAATGTAGAACTATTTGGCTATCGCTCCAAAATACTGCTCTTTTGATTCCTAAGTTTTTGATTACATCTTTTGAGAGTCGTGCTCCAATCACTGCAGACATTAATTCTAATTTTGGTAGAGTAATAAATTTTAACGGTGCAACACGGTAAACGGAAGCTCCGTATGCTTTCTGACTTGCATCAACAAAAATGTGTAGAGTAGACTCGCTAGTTTCTTCGTCCTCGTTTGCAAAATAGTATCTCTGTATTTGAAGTTTCGTAGTTATCTGTAAGATGTCATTCTTCACATCGGTCCATTCGTTTTCAATTTCTTTTGGTAGTGTCTCGTCCCATGCATATCCTTTTTTCCAAAGGTCTTGAATAAGTGTTTTTGCTCTAATTGTTATCGATCCGAGTAGTCCTAACGGGTCATATATAGCAGAGGACTGTCTCAACAGTTCACGTTTTGTCAACTGTGTGTCCATCTTTAATTGTTTTGTTTCGGCAAAGCTGAGTGTATCTGAGTTTGCATCCCAGCGCATTCCCAATATTTTTGTCACCTTGTCTGCATCCAGTACTTTTTCCGATAAGGCTAAATCTCTGAGTTTGTCGCTGTTCGACATCTATGAACGTAAGTTGAAGCCTCCCTGTTTTAGCAACTCTCTAGATTCATGTATTTAATTGCGGCTTCTTCCGAGTCCATGCTAGATAGTAGATTGTCAACATATAGATCTTCTTCTAGAATAGAAGCTACTTTGCTCGGATTCATGGATAAATGTTTCAGTAATGTTGCGTTTAAAATAAACGGCGAACACGTTGCTCCAAAAAAAACAACTTTGAATCTGTACATAATCAACTCACTTGTTGGGTCAGTTGAATCGGACAACCAAAAGAAACGTGTGGCGTCTCGGTCATCATTGTCAAGTCTTACTTGTAAAAATGCTTTTTCTATGTCCGTTGTGATGCCATATTTTCCTAATCTAAATCTTGTAAGCATGCTTGTCAATTTATTTAATATAGGGGGTGCTGAAGATAGGCAGTCATTAAGGCTGGGTAAATCTGGATTTCCATGGCAACTGCAGTCATATACAATCCTAATAGGGGTCGTGTTTGAATCTTTCTTAACGGGATGGTGTGGTATGTAGTGGATTCTTCCATGCTCGCGATCTATTTCTGTAATGGGTACCTTTTCTATGAAGTCTTTCATCTCCTGTTCTTTGATAATCTTGTCGTATAGATTGAACATATCCGGATCTTTAGCCAACCTATCTATAACATTATGGGTCCTCCTTCTTGCTATATATTCATTAGTTGGTAACTCGGGATGATCTGGTTTCCATGGCAGTTTTGCGACATATTTATTTTCCTTAAAAGTTATGCTAGAGTTTTGGTACTCAAGCATTAGGTTTTTTACATTTTTAGTATTTTCGTCAGAATCCGCCTCTAATCCACTCGACTCAATTTCCCAAAATTTCTGTAAATCGCACTCCTGGGGTTTGTGCGCCACTAAAACATTCATCATTGTAGAGTTCCATTGTTTATTGTCAGTATCTGTGTTCCGCGATCCTGATAGCAAATAGCCTATTTTGGATTTTACAGCTGTTGGGCCGTCACCTCGTATAATTTCATCTTGCACTAAAGACCAGTAGTAGTCTGCTCCAACGAGAAGTGAAATGGAAAACTGTTCATCATGCGTGACTGGGTGAGCAAGTTGTAATCCTCGTAAATAGGACAAGCTGTTGATATTTACCCGTTTCTTCATATGTATTGGTGCGGCAATTTTTAGAACAACTATTACTTCCATTGAAATTCTGTCTTTTCTTTCTGTCTCAATCGATATTGTCGCTTTCTCCAGGTTGCGAACCTCACCTTCTTTCCCGCCAAATGCAGAAATTTGCATGCTTACTATACCAGTTGGTTTGATATGGAGTTTCTCTACTAGTTCTTGAGAAATAAATGAATTCTGGGCGCCTTCATCAAGTAGAATGTTAGTCATAACACTTTCATCATGGTACCATACGGGCGCTACGGCGGTTTTCAATAGAATTTCGGTATGTGCTGTAACGGCAGAATGCATAGCGGCGCGCTTTGTTCCTGTGGTTCTTTGTGGCTCTTCGTTGACAGGTTTTGTAACGGCTTTATTTTCATCTGAAGTGGAGTTTTTATTTAGTAAATTATTACGGCAGATGCTACTGTGATGTTTCTTACTGCAATTTCGGCAACTGTATTTTGACTTGCATTCCGAAACCTTGTGATTACCGAAACAGTTAAAGCAGACTCGTTTTTCCTTTACTATTTGGGTGCGGGCGTTTATATCGGTGATCTTTGTATATTCATTTGGGTGATGCGGGTTTTGACAAAACAAACACGGCCTTTTAGTCATAACGAAACTATTGTTGTTACTATCTTGAGACCCTGTTGACTTCCATTTTTTATTTGTAGTTTCTGTCACGAACGATGCGTTGGGGATACTATCGGTTTCAATAGGATAAGCGTTAGCGGCCTCTTGGATACAAATTTCTTTCTTTATTGCTTTGCGTAAACTTGAAATATCCCAATCATCATTACCGTGGTCTCGAGTAATGTTTTGTCTGACAAAACATGGAAGTTTGTTGAGTATTAGTGGTATTAATAGGCTTCCGTACGATTCCTGATATCGACCCATTCCTTCTAGTTCACGTATATTACTTTCTATTGTGTCACTGAACGATTTCAGTCCCCTAATTCCGGGCGTTGGTGCAGGCAAATTTAGCAAATTTTGCATGTATGCGTTTACTATTTTGTGTTGTTGGCCAAATCTCTCGTGTAGAATTTGTATCCAAGAGGCCGCTAACGCCAATCCTATTGAAACCGATATTATCCCCACCGCATCGTTCGTGAAAGAAACTACAAATACAGAGATACTAATTTGCAAACGAGGACGAAGAAACTAGCGAGTCTACTCTACACATTTTTGTTGGTGCAAGTCAGAAAACATACGGAGCTTCCGTTTTGTGAAGGACAGTTAACGTAAAGTGAAATTACAAAAAACTTTCAATGTGATCCATTTATAGAACTTTAAAGTTTTGATTATTTATCATTTAAAATAATTTTATTTCTGATGCATTTTGAGGCCCCCAGAATGTCGTGAATATAGTCCAAGAGACTTTAGCACTTGATCTTATGTAATTGTTTGATTATAGTTTGTATTAGTTATTTGCATTCCCGAAATACACTGGCTAGCTTCTCCATAAAGTTCCGATTTAAAATAATTAAATCGTTGCACGTCACTCAATGAAGGATTTTCATGTACGGAATTATTATAGGAATCCCAAAAGGCTGACCATTCCAGTAGATTTCCGCCGAAAGTTTGCAAGTTGAGTTTAGGCAATTTGTTATAATGACTTGACACTGTGGAGGTGGGCATGCTTGACTTGCTAAGACTTGTTTGCTCTGAGTTGAAAATTATCTGTTTAGAATGTTCTTGCACGCTGAATCTCTAACTCGTATCTGTCAACTTCTTCAATTTCTTCGTCGAGGTCTTCTCCTTCTTCAATAGATTCTAAAATCTTCTCATTGAGGTCAGACAATGCCTTCTTCTTGGTTTTGATAAGCTCCATCATGGATCTGAGGTATCTTGTTGCGGTTCTTCTGTCGGGTCTGCTTTTTTCAGTAGTTTTATTACTGCTCGTCTATGTGCGGCTCGTACTGTTTTGAGTTTCGAACTCATCTCTAGTTGTGGTTTTTCGTCACGGCACCAATATCTTGAGGACAGCTTTGTTGACACGGCCCCTGAACGTCATGAGTTAGGATGCGCATACACAAAACAAGCTACTAAATTCAATGGTCTACTTTGAAATATAAGGAAACTCATTTTATCGAAAATGAAATCTTTTCCTAATATAAAGGAAGTAGTATTGTTTCATTCTAAGATATATGTGAAGGTCGTTTTGCTTATCTATGACAGAAATTTAAACCATCATCTATTTAATAAACAATTCTTCTGTCGTGATAGGATAATCACCTTTCCTTACTGTGTGCTTAACTTTTTAAGTTTTCATTTTTCCGTCAAAATGTTTATTATTCAAACGTAGGCATCTATATATCGGGATGGATTTTCCAATCCCCTTTTTATAAGAACGGGGGTGTTTAATACATTAATCAGATGCGTTTTATGGAGCTACTGTACATTTATGAGCACTAGCTTTGAGATATGAAAAGAAATTAGATTATGATTTTTTTTTAATTCAATCATTGATATAAGTGATTTGATAAAACAATTATTCGTTTGAGTAACCAAGTTCAATTTTGTCAAACTAAGCAAAGAAACATTTCTGATCAATTATTCACTGTAAGTGAATAATTCGACCCCATTGAATCCGTATTCGTGTGACCTTTAACTTAACCCAATAGCTAAAGATTGGTTACACATGTATAAATCGTGGTCAGCCATTTATAGGAAAAGAATGTCGACAAAGTAAAACAAAGGTGAAACATTTCGTTGACAGATTCGATCCACCAAAAAAATCAGTCTCATACAGGTGAAAACGATAATTAGCATTTGTATATAATTTATATTATTGAGTACATGCAGTGATAATTGTTTATTTCAGGCTGATTGTTATTTAAATATACGTTTTAGTATATTATAAATCAAATATGAGAATTGTAGTCATATCGGTGAACATGAGTTTGACAGCGAGTGCCCTGCAGATACTTTTTTCAGGTCCCACTCCAAACATTAATTAGTTTCTCAAAATCCTGGATTTCAATTTTGTTCCTACTGACTTCATGTGAGGGTCTATCTATAATGTCTCGCAGACCGGCTTATTCTATATAACGTGTAAAATAAAGTATAAACTAAGGGACTTTAAGACAATTTCAGAACCTCTGTAAGAATTAGGACGATTTAAAGTTATACGCAATGATTGTAACAACACCGTCCAGTCTATATGAACGATTCTTTTTTCTTTATATTGCTTTTTCAAAACCATGTCTGTTTTTATTTATAACCAAGGATTTATGAAGAACTATATAAATCATTATCATCGGACGCACATACATGAGTTCATGTTGAGAGAGGTGCACCCCTGAGAATTAGGGAGAAAGAGGATCATATTTATGACAAAAATTGTTTTCTAAATGCTAGAAAATTTAATTTAAAGTTGAAAAATTAATGATTTAATTATAGAAGGTTATGGACATAGGAATCAAATGTATGAACTTGAATAGTAACTCTTTGTTCACTTGTGTATTGGATTTTTAAATATAGATAGCAATAGAATAAACAAACATTCCCTTTGCTGGAGATAGGAAACACTATTGGCCTTTATTTAGATAAGTAAGATGCTTGAACATCATCCATGGTAGAGACTTTTAAGCCACTGGAGCTGCATATGTACTTACACAGTTTCAGTCGATTAAACTTAACCGCTATTCCATGCCAAAAGTGTAAGTGCTCAGTGGTAGAAAGGCATCCGTTCCTTTTTCCAGTTTTTCGTATACAAAAAGTGAAATCACAAAAATACTGAACTTAGAGGAAAATCAATTCGGAAAGTCCATACTCACATGGCAAAATCAAATAACAAAACGCATCAAAAACGAATGGACAAGAACTGTCATATTCCTGACTTGGTACAGGCATTTTCAAATGTAGAAAATGGTGGATTAAACCTGGGGTCTGTTGTTCAACTTGTCGTTAAATTAAACGAGTCGTTAAATTTTACTAATCACTGCGTTAAATTTAATCAGTCCATTATCATGTTGTTCAACTTGTCGTTAATTTTAACGAGTCGTTTAAAATTGTCAAAGTGTCGTTATATTTAATCGACCTCATTGAGGATGATTAAATTTTAATCAGTTGATTAACCTCAATCTAACCTCTCACTTTGATGACAGTCTCATCAAATTCCGTTATGTCTACATTGATGCGTTAACTAAACAGACACAATAAATAAAATAGTCAAAATATGGGTACATCAAGTTAACAACAACAGATCACCGTACGGCCAACAAGAATGGGATAACCTATACCGTATAGCAAGCTATAAAAGGCCCAGAAATGACAAATAGATAAACGACCGTGCAAGGAGAGCTTTCTAGTTCGATAAAAAACTCCCATCATCATAAAAAAAACCAATTCAAACGAGAATACAAACGACCATATGCACAAAACAAACAAAAACCCTGAACCGACACACAAATTGGAATATAATTAAAAAAAACAGTAGTTTCATTTTAAGAATGAGAACAAAAATTTCAAACAAATGCTGAATTTAGTCCTGGTATCTATGATGAGTTTATCTACAACCACTGGGTTGATGCCACTGCAGGTGGAGATTTATTTCCCCGAGGGTAACACAATCCCATCTGATGTCTAGAAGAGATGATCATATATTCTATTTGTGCTGACATGAATTGTCATTGATATGGTTATATTTATAAATTTACTGTTTACAAATGTTTGAATCTTTTGAAAAACTAAGGCTTTTCTACCTCAGACATAGAATACCTTAGCTGTATTTGGCAAAACTTTTAGGAATTTTGGTCCTCAATGCTCTTCAACTTCGTACTTTATTTGGCCTTTTTAACTTTTTTGGATTCGAGCGTCACTGATGAGTCTTTTGTAGACGAAATGCACGTCTGGCGTATATACTAAATTTAGTCCAGGTATCTATGATGAGTTTAGTTACAACCACTAGGTCGATGCCACTGCTGGTGGAGATTTATATCCTCGAAGGTATCACAAACCCAGTAGTCAGCACTTTTTGTGCCGAAATGAATTGTCATTTATATGGTTATATTTATAAATTTACTGTTTACAAATTTTTTAATTTTTTGAAAAACTAAGGCTTTTCTACCTCAGGCATTGATTACCCGAGCTGTATTTGGCAAAACATTTAGGAATTTTGGTCCTCAATGCTCTTCAACTTCGTACTTTATTTGGCCTTTTTAACTTTTTTGGATTCGAGCGTCACTGACGAGTCTTTAGTAGACGAAACGCGCGTTTGGCGTTTATACTAAATTTAGTCCTGGTATCTATGATGAGTTTATATGCATGTTTCAAGTAGTAAATTAAAATCATAATACTCAAGTTCCTTGTTTTTGGTTACAATTTGCATATAATAAAAAGAAAACCTGTATTTTTTATCGATCATAAATAACACATTAATATTGTTGTAAAGAATGTCAATCAAACATTTTCTTACATAAGACGATGTCTGTACCAAGTCAGGAATTTGACAATTGTTGTCCATTCGTTTGATGTGTTTTACAGTTTGATTTTGGCATTTAAGTAGGGACTTTCTGTTTGTAATTTTCCTCGGAGTTCAGTATTTTTGTGATTTTACTTTTTGCTCTCTTTTTCCTTGACTAGTCACCAGTTATCAGTGTTTAATCAAACACAATAGACTATATAATCATCTCTTCCAGACATCAGATGTGATTGTTTATTCTAGTGTTAAACCAAACTCATAAGAAAATACAAACAAACTAACCAGATATCAATGTTAAATCAAACTCAATAGAACATACAAACAAATCGACCAGATATCAGTGTCGAATTTAACTCATACAAACAAATAGACCAGATATATACAAATGAATCGTCCAGATATCATTGTTAAATCAAACTCAATCGAATATACAAACAAATCGACCACATGTCACTGTTAAATCAACCCAGTAGAAAATGTAAACATATCGACTAGAAATCAGCGTTTAAATCAAACACAATAGAATATACAATCACATCGACAAGATATCAAGGTTAAATCAAACTCAATAGAGTATATATTTCTTATAGGTTAGACAATACTTGGTCATGTTTTATGAAGATTTAAGCCCAAGGCGAAGCCGAGGGCTTAAATCGTCATTCATAGTTATCCCACAAGGACGCGGTGTGTCAGTGTAAGATCACCCCGATGGCCGGATATTCACACTTTCGAGTGACCTTACAAAATTAGCCTTTCCCATTGTAATATTCAAACCTTAATAAGAGTTCACTTTTTATAATAAAACAAATGTAAAACATAGGTAATCATCATTTCAATGGATGGAATGAAATAGCACTGACATAGTTTGTGAGGACCGAATAGATAAATTGTTTTTCTTCTGCTTCAGGTAAAATTTAATACTTATATATCTTGAGATTTTTTTTATTTTAAAAAGCAACACAATGTTATATAAATCCCCTATTTGAAATTTGATCTTTTTTTTATAAATACAAAACTCTGTATAACCATTTAAATTTAGACTATTCAACATTAAATGCTTACTTTTTATTGATAATTTTATATGTATTGTGTTTCTCTTAAAAAAATCCTTTGCTTTATATACCAGCAGTCTGGCATTGTTTTCTTGAAAGAAAAAAAAATCCCTCAAATGCCAGGTATATAATAAATAAATATTATTTTACTTGCATCCTTACCCCAATTGTTTTTGTTTATTCTTATATGTGTACCATTAGAAAATGTATGAAAATTTCTAAAATTCCATATGTTTTGTTTTAATTTTTGCTCTTTCATGTTTAATCGGTAGGCTCTTTTCCCAGGGAAAATGCCTCAGGGGATTGTACACTTCATTAGTGCAGTTATTAATAGTTCACTTTCATAATTATCTGACAATGAACAGTCGTTCATATATAGCATTTCTTAGAACATACTCACCCCTTCTCGTCCAATGAAAAGTCAGTTTTTAGCCCTCTAATTTTCATAGTACATGGTTTTCCATGCACTATGAAATGCTATACATGAATGACTTTTCATTGTCAGTTAATTATGAAAGTGAACTACTCTTAATAGTTGCACTAACGAAGTGTTCAATCCTCTAAGGCATTTCCCTTGGGAAAATAGCCTACTGATTAAAGATGAAAGAGCAAAGATTAAAATAATTTTTTTTTAATTTTGCAAAATTTCATGCATTTTCTAATGAAACACATAGACAGATTAAAATTTTTTTTTTGAATTTTGCAAAATTTCATGCATTTTATAATGAAACACATAAATAAAATACACCAAAAAGAATTGGTAAGGATAAATAAAATGACATTAATTTAATTTATATACCATGTATACCTTACATTTGAGAGAATTATTTTCTTTTTCTTTTTCTTTCAAAAATACACAATGCCAGACTGCTGCTATATAAAGCAAAGGATTGTTTTCGAAGAAACACAATACGTTTGAATTTATCAATAAAAAGTATAGTATTTAATGTTGAATGGTCTGAATTCAAATATTCATACAGAGAGTTTTATATTTATAAAAAAAAATCAAATTTCAAAAAGGGGATTTTCATAGCATTGTGTTGGTTTTTAAAATAAGAAAAAATCTAAAGATATATATTAAGTATTAAATTTTACCTGAAGCAGAAGAAAACAATTTATCCTTCACAAACTATGTCAGTACTATTTCATTTCATCCATTGAAATGATCACTACCTATGTTTTATATTTAGTTCATTATTAAAAAGTGAACTCTTATTTAGGTTTGAATATTACAATGGGAAAAGATAGTTGTGTAAGGTCACTCGAAAGTGTGAATATGTTCTAAATTGGTCAGACAATACTTGGTCATGTTTTATGAAGATTTAAGCCCTCGGCTTCGTCTTGGGCTTAAATCTTCATAAAACATGACCAAGTATTGTCTAACCTATAAATAGTGCATGGAAAACCATGCACTATGAAAATTAGAGGGTAAAAAACTGACTTTTTATTGGACGAGAAGGGTTGAGTATGTTCTTCGGTTTGTTAAAAAAAAATATGATTCATCCTATTCTTGAACAATGAACAAAATGACTTATTTTTGTGTTAGCAGTCTAATGTACTGGATTATTCTTACACGAACTGTTTGTTTAGTATTATTGGTATGGTATAGATTATTTTCATGCTTATTCTGTTGAAAATTTCTAAAATGAGTCGGTGGTCATAATATTTAGTGATATTGACTTTTCTTATTTGTGTTGAATCGTTGAATGCCTCCAACTTTAACAAACCTTTTCTAAAAGTGGTTAAAACTTTTTAATTCTGGACAGTATCCTTCAATCGAGTAGAGACATACTCAGTCAATAAGTATTATTTAAGATAAGACAATTTCACAGTAACTTTATAAAAGACTCAAAATTACAAGTTTTCTGAAGACATGTATATCCTGAAGGGTCGTAGTAGTAAACCATTTGTTGATTTTATGAATGAACTATATACCTTATATTCCTTGTCGATTTTTTAAAACCTTTAAATCAATAAACTTTGAAAAAGTTGCAAACTACCTAAACCAAGAAATCTTAATAATTCTCCCAGTGACTCGCTTGAGGATGAACAGATACCAATGGATAAAAAAAATCAACCCAACATAAGTCGATAGAAATCGGGCAAAGGAAAAAAAGAGAACAAGCACGTCCACATAATATGATTAAGATTAAAGATTTTAAGAAGCACGAACTCGACAAAAAATACGTTGTTTAACTAGGTTTTCCGGAAAAGGAAGCAGTTCCTGGAATCCTGCGAAATTCTCAAGTTTACAATTTATCGGTCAGCCATTTATAACTTTTATAATCAGTTTCCTGAACGTCTTATTGTGTATACTAAAAACTCTTACAAAAATAAGGAAATGCATTTTATCTACAGTGAAATCTTTTTCAATAGGAAGTGGTATTGTTTCTTTCTAGGACATATATGTGAAGGTTATTATGTTTATCTAGGACAGAAATTGAAAAACAAATACCTTTTTTCCTTTCCCTGTTTTGTGCTTTACTCCATAATTTCTGTTTATCATTCAAAACGTTTATATACATAAGAAGGTTTTAATATACATGTATATTGTTATTGACAATCTAATTCATTTTTGTAAAATTCCGGTGATGTTTAACGACATTGACAAGAGGATCCCCCTTATTGAGCTACATATATGGTCAGTGTATATAATTTCCAAACGTTGCTTAGTTTCTCAAAATCCTGAATCTGTATCTGTTGACTACCTATAAGGGTCACGTAGATCGGCTAATTCTATTACGCATAAATAAAGTATTTTAAGGAATTTAAAAAATGTTCACAACTTCTTTAAGACTAAGGACGATTTAAAGCTATACACATTATTTGTAATGAATCCGTTCGATTGTTTCAAAGATCGCATATTTACCTCTAAATGAAAGTGTTTGTGTCTTTATGTTGCTTTTACAAGACCGTATTTGAAAAAAGAAATTGGCTGTAATTTTACTAAGAAATATTTTTTTTGGAGGAGAGGAAAATTCATGCTTACAAGGGTGTGTATATAAAATGTGAATATATCACAAAAACTTCTTTTAAATTACTTTGACAAATTGTTTTCTATATAAATGCTGGGAAATTTAATATAAAGTTGAAAAAGAAATACTCTAAATATATGACTGAGTTGTAGATAGTTATGTAGGAATCAATTGTATTATGGACTTAAATAGCAACTGTATTTTGAATCGGTAAGCACTAAATATAAATGAACACCTCTATACCCCAATTATTGATATTTTTACCTATTGTGTGTGTTTGTTTTGTCCACACATCGTTGTCAATATAATGGAATTTTATGCGACTGTCATCGAAGTGAGACGTTTAGCTAGTAGAGCTATAAAACCAGGTTTAATCCACCATTTTCTACATAAGGCAATGTCTGAACCAAGTCAGGAGTATGACAGTTGTTATCCATTCGTTTGATGTGTTTGAGCTTTTTGATTTTGCCATTTGATTATGGACTTTCCTTTTTGAATTTTCCTCGGAGTTCAGTATTTTTGTGATTTTATTTATTATTTGAGATATAAAACACTACTTTAATTTTTATACAGTACTTCCTTGTATCTATTAAAGATATGATGCATGAATTACTCATGAATTGAGTTCAGAGTTCAAATTATGCCCCCAAAAATAAGCTATTTATTACTAAAATAAATTTGATAACAAAAATTAGAGCGAAAAATATCGGGGAAAATGGAGCTACAACACAATAACAAGAGTGATTTTTTTCTAATCTTTCGGAGTTTTACTAGTTTAATAAGTTACAGCATAGTTCAACTTAAAGTGTGGAGCTGGAAGTTTGGTTTTGACAATTCGTAGAATTTAGATATTTTCATCTTATTGCACATGAATCTCAAATATATACATCATTTTTGCCCCCCAAACAGGACTCGTAACACGATAACTTAAAGACTCACGGGTCAAGTCACTTGAATACTGTAAAATCTTGAGAAAAAAAAATATAAAACAATCGCATTAAATAAAAAATATTTCGAACTGAAAAAAAAAGACATAGATTAAAACAGAAGATTATATCAAGTTATGCATTAAAAGTTTTTTGAAATATGCGAAAATATTTAAAAAGTATGTAAATGAAAATAACACAAATATAAACCAGTTTCATAAAGTTGTCAATAACCCATAGCAGGCACTTCAGGTTTTTATTACAGTTCATAGTTAAAAAATATCCAACTATGAATTCATGAAAAATCATAACTGTAAATTGAGAATATTGGAATTTATAAAATATTTTAGGATTTATTAGCAATTTGAAACATTTACCAAACTCAAAAAGTGCATTTTAGTTTAAAGTTAGTTATATTTTCAGCCGTTTTTCCTTTGTATATTAATTTTCATTGAAATGTTAAGACAAAGATTTGTAATTGATATATCATATACTTTATACATCCTTATGTAAACTGAGTCGTTCATAACATCCATGAAAGATTTGCCACTGGACGTTTATTCAGCTACAATTAATCAATTATTGTTTCTGAGGCAAACTTTTTCCAAGAAAAAACTGGTCGATTTTAGAACTCGTGTAGACCCTCTAAACTGAATGTATTAATATTAATTGAAATCAGTTTAAAAACTATGGATATTGATTCATAACTTGAAATAAAAAAATACCGTGACTTTAGCTATAAATAATTCTTATTATAATATTGATATGAATTAAATATTATATGTATTACTAAAAATAAAACAAATATATCCTGTAGATTAAAATTTCAAAGTCTATGTAAAGATTTAAATCAAACTGAATAATTAATTGCTTGTTTATTATACTGCGGAATTATATATTACAGTTTCAATTTATCGAATATGTCGATCATAACAAAAACACTGGCATTTACATAAAATAAATTGATAGTTTAACAAGGTCTTTATATCCCACAATCCAAAACATACGAGCCTTACGCACATGCGTAAATACAGTATTTGTCGTGTCCTCGCCAGGAAGAGAAAATACACATGTTTACCTGGTGTGTATTTCAGAAACTTCACATGTAAGTATGGATCTAAGTAAGTAATCGTATAATTTGAAAAGTTATCACTTTTGGTATAAAATAAAAAGTCTAAATAGAAAGGGGAAACTATTTATTTAGGTTACAAGGATGTGTCACATGGTTTATAAATAGGTAGTTTCAGAGGGCATTTAATGGTAAAAAGTAAAAGTAAAAATTGATATATATTTCATTGAAAAAAAGTTTATGAGTAATATTTATAAGGTTTCAAATAACTTATTTAAATGAAATAAAATAAAATAGAATATTAAAAATCAATTAATGATTGTACATATTTCTTTTTTAGTGGAATTCGATATGCAATAACAACAAAATGTCTTCTAACAAGATATTAGTAGAAGCTGTTCGAACTTTGACTAGAGGACAAGAAGATGCCGAAGCAGACGTTGAGAACAACAAGAGAGGGGTGACAGTCAGTGACATTGAGAGATGGCTGGTGACACAGAAATATTACTTAACTAAAGATGAGTTTAAGTGTCCTCTGCATGTTAGTTTGCAGAAAGAAGTAAGCGCGGGAAGACTCGAGAAGCTGACGTCTGGTACCTATGTACTATCAGCCCAGCAGGTCAGCAAGGATAAAGCTGTTGCGATTAAACAAAAGGCCCTACTGAAAAGAAGTATATCGAATCCTGGAAAAAGGGGGAGGCCATCAAAGAAAAAGGTATACAACAGGAAATTATTTTTGGGAAATTTACAGTATTTTTTTTCTAAGTAATGACGGTTTTAACAAGGATGGTTGTATTAATTTTTATGGAATTTTATGAGAATGAGAAAAAGCAACCATGTAAAAAATCAATGCTAAATTATACATAATTCATTAGCAGCTCGTGTTTAGTTAACTGGTTTATTCTGGTTGTTTATCAAACTGTCAGTTTGAATTTTGTCGTATTAGACGCTCGTTGGTTTGATAATATGGTAAATCGAATTGCAATGAGTTGTTTTTAGATCATACAGCACCTTAATTAGAACTCATTTTGTTGGGAACAGTTCATTTGTTTTTTGGTAAATGTCGACATTTTGAATTCTGGTATTTTGTACTTTAATTTCCTCGTATCGGTGGCATGTTGTCTTTAAATTTATGTTTACTCTTTCGTTTGATTTTTTAATAGATTTTTTTTGGTGTGTTTCGATTTCAGTACATTTTTCAAATTGAACCGCATATGTTTTCATTTAATCTGCTGCAATAAAATTGAGAAAGGAAATGGGGAATGTGTGAAAACGACAACAACCCGACCATAGAGTAGACAAAAACCAATGAAGGAGTTAACTGTTTAATAGACTTTCTTGGAACAAATACTTCTAAACAACACATTTTCATCTACTTGGTGACTATTTTGCATTCTTGTTCTCCAGTCTCAATGCAACAAATTCCGATTTTCCGAGTTCAATATCTCCTTTCGATTACATTAAATCTTTTTAAAAACTAAACCATGTACTGCAAATGTAAAATAATTCTTATCAAAATTAAAAGGATGTAGAAAATGATAATAAAACTGAACAATTTATGAATGAAGCCGTCCCCCTTTTTGATTCATAGATTTAAGTTCAAAATGGTATTGTATTCAAAGTGAAAATTATTAAACGGTACACTACAATGCATTTTGAGAAGTGTTATATACATAGAAGTGAAAATACTATAAAACCAATACGAAATATTGAACCTTTTTGCAGTTCGAAATTCAAAACCATCGAACGCATCATTTGCATTGACGTCAATAAATACTTCCATGATATGACGTATACAAATGTCATATAATTAATCTGTGTGGAAATCAATTGAAGAAGAAGAAAAAATTAAGAACTAATCCTGATTTTATCATCCGTCCTTTTTCGATCCGAAATATGACAATTTGCTCAGACTAAATAAATAAAATTTTGATATGCATCTAAATATCGTGTAATGATAATATTTAATAATGTAGGAAATGAAAATTACTTTTAAAACAATATGAAAAAAAAGGTAATCCCTTTCCGTCCGAACTCTGGAATTCCTAACGATTTGTAACAAATCTACGATGACTAAATGTGCACTGAGGCCAACTGGGCTGCGTGGTATCCTTCGGTTTTTACCTGCTCTATGGTCGGGTTGTTGTCCCTTTGACATATTCCCCATTTCCGTTCTCAATTTTACTTATAATCTTTGATAACAGAAATATGAACATTAAAAAGATAAAAAAAGAGGTTTATTTTAGAATACTTTTTTCTTAAAAATCTGACAGATTGTCTTATATTTAGCAAATATAAACATATTAAAAAAAAATACAAATCTTTATTATACGTTAACAATAATATATGGGAAAAATGTTAATCGGACTATAAAGATATGAAAAATATATATCGCCGAAACACCCGACTACTCAAAACAAAATATACACAGAATCATAAACAAATAGAAATGATATGATCAACAACATGGTCCAAATTCCTTGACTTGAGACAGACCGACTATGTTTGTCTGTGTGTGTGAGTGTGTCTGTGGTAAAAAAAAAGGGGATAAACAGGTTTTCTGTAGACACGAACCTTTCTCTCTATGTCTATTTAGAAAGTAATTCGGAACAGTAAAAGTGTGACCTCCACAAAGGTAAAGTCTGGAATATTTTCGACGATTGATTGATTTATGTTTGCGTAACATCCAGTGCCAAATATTAGACTATTATATACATGCATAGTCGGTGCGAAAGAAACGAAAACGGTCATAATTTAAGTATGCATTTGTTATGTAGTTTGCCCCGCGGTCTTAAATGATAATTTTATAAATGTTTCTGTCGGAAATACCGTATGAACGTGACTATTGAAAAGTATATTTAAAAGGAGATGTGAATTATATGCCATTCATATCCAGGGAGATATTTAAAAGAATAATACATCTAAACTTCAACATATGTTTAACGATGGACAAGTGTTTCTAAAATATCTAAAAGCTCTAAAAGTATGTAAAGAAGTAAAATCACAAAAAAATTCTGAACTCCGAGGAAAATCCAAAACGGAAAGTCCCTAATCAAATGGCAAAATCACAAAAACACATCAAAAGAATGGATAACAACTGTCATATTAAATAGATATTAAAAAGAATGACCATCATCACTACATCTCCAGATGACAAACACATAATAACCAAAGCACTTACGGTTTTGCTGATTTACATGAACACGAACATGTAGCGGGGTATAACTGAACAAATATTGAACGGAACATTAAGACACATAGAAAATAAAACCCACTTTTCTGTATTACAAAGGTTTTGGCGGAAAATTACCAAAAAAAACAGGTATAAATAAAAGCTACACAAAGTAGTAAAAATGCTACAAGAATAGACTGCTTTCCAAAAATAAAAATTTCAACATTTATAAATTGTTTGTCTACACATTTATATGTAAATCGATTGATTTTTTTTTAACTTTTAATTTATTATAATAGTAAGGAACATATGTTGCACATGTCTATATGTCTATACTGACATCCCGGTCTTGCTCGGTTGACTAAGAATGCATCATGTATAGTCTAGGAAACACATGTTCAGTCCCTAGACTTAAACTTAACTCTCAAATGCTAACTTCGAATAGCATGTCAAATTTTGGACCCCAGTCGAAACATCTAAATAAACATTCAGCATACTGTTTACTCAGAAACTAAGATGTCTAGTTTTCTGTTATCTGCATATTAAAATCTCAAAGGGGTATCCAGGATTTTCGAAAGGGGAAGGTAATTTCATAGAAAGATTTTTTTGGGGGAATATGATAAAAATAGGTATATTTTAAGCCCACTGAATCCGCGCGGCACTGCATATCTTTGTATCAATTTTGTTTATAATATAGATGATGTTGCATGGTCTGTGAAGTGGAATCTTACCAGTAAAAAATATTGTAACTAATAGTGCTCCAGGATAATGTGTTCTAAAAGTTGAGTTATGTCTATTTTTTAAGATCAAATGGTGTGGTGTCGTTTGTAACTGTCACTGGCCGTTTGCAGTCCGATTTGTTGACCAGTATATGTCTTTTATTGTTTTCGTATATAGTGTTGCTGGATTATGGTCTCATTTATAATGGTTCGAACTTCCTATTGACATTTCGCGATCACATTAAACATAGCTTCGGAATTTTAACTCAAAAAGTGTGTTACTGTCGTTCGAGGATTAAGCTAATGATATGATGCTTTCATCGTTTAATCACATTGAGTGGTTTGGTAGCAAAATAAAAAAAATAAAAATGTATTTTTTCCGTTTTAGCAAAAAATAAAACAGAGTCCGTATGATGACGAAGAATGCCCTGTAGACCCTCCCCAGCCATCAGATCCGTTGAATGAAGGAAATTGTGATTATTGTCTACAGACAGCAGAAAACAACAAGAAGGGCGAGCAGGAAGATTTTCTAGTCTGTAAAGACTGCAGTGCAAAAGGTACGGAAACAGACTTAATAAAACTGTATCTTCATGCAAATTTATTCTGTGTGTAATTTTTCATAACTGGTTACTCGCCGCGGTATAGCCTTTTTGTGCTATTGTGGCGTAAAGCAACCAACAATCAATCAATCATAACTGGTTATATATTATTTTGAAAATATGAACGTTAGAAACTGGCTTCATGTCAAATTGTTGCCAGAAAAGCATTGAAATAATTTGTAAAAGATATTCATCAAATCGTTCTGTGAGAGAGAAGTTTCATCTGTGTATTCACAGTTGTGATTTTTTTTTATCTTTTCTAATAATTACGCCTACAGTGAAAATAAGATTTTGGAATATCTGACTATTTTAGATTAAATTTACTTCCTTTAAAAAAAAAGTGTTTAGTTATAAAAAATAATCAGATATTACAAATTTTTATTATGTCTTTGTTTTTATCACAAGTAACATGTATGTCAGAAAAGCAAAGAAAGGTATGGTAGGTCATAGAAAATTAATCTTTTTTTTCTCACTGAAACGTATAGTTTGTTATTTCTATTTTTAGCTCATCCAACATGTATGGGATATTCGATTCTCCTCTCTAGCAGAGCAAGGCTATATCCCTGGCAATGTATTGACTGTAAGACGTGTTGTCTATGTTTGGATGCTAGTGATCCAGTAAGTAAATCGATGTTACAACTGAGATCACCCCAGTGTTTTGCTACTCTTTTTTCATGTCTTTTTTTCCATGATCTTGTCGTTCTTTCTTTGACTTGATAGTTCCGATTTCCCGTTTGGTATCTTCCGCTATTTGTTTAATACTACTAGGGTGTTATCGACCTTCATTACCAATGGGGTCTCACACAACATGTCTTTATTACAGAGAAATAATAGCAATGAATGTGTATTACCTCTCATGGGATTGGTAAAGTATATACATTTTTCTTGGAAAACATGCATTAAACATAAAGTTTATAATGATTGTTTTACTGTCAGATGTGAAACGTGTTTATCTTACGTTTAAACATATGTTTCATAGACAAAAGTATTTTTGACAGTTGGACAAGAATGTTATTAATCGAAAACATGCGTCAAATAATTTTCATTCTAAAACAAATAAAATGACCATGAAAGCGTCTGTTTTTCTCATTTCTGTATACATAAACTTATTTGAAAATTGTCTTAAAGGAACACAACAGAATATGTTTATTACTTGAATATATTTCTATGCATATATCAGAGATGTTTGATTTTTTTTTAATTAAAGCTGGAAAATAAACGTGATCCAGCAAGAGAATTTTCCATATCTCATTTGCAACAGACATACTCTTTTCACTGTTAATTGTCTGTCAAAGAGCATTTAACAAATTTGTTGTTAGAGATTTCATAAGCAATCAAGAATTCTCTGAACAACAGTGTTCATTCCAGAAAGTTTTAGGGTATTAGATTCTACTTATCAAATCTTGAACATCTAGAATGTTCCCCTAACATTCATTTTATGTGGGGTTTTTTTCAGGATAGCATGTTATTTTGCGATGCTTGTGACAAAGGTTACCATATGAACTGTCACACTCCTAAAGTCACAGACAAACCTTCAGGTAAATTAGGTTCTAATGTGCCATCAAAAGCCCAATCATTTAATTTTATTGGATATGATTATAATTGAAAATTACATGTCTAATAATGTGTGGAGGCATGATATCCAACAGCTTAGTTTTTTTTATAGAGATTTTCCGAATATAAACGTCAAATATCCCTAATATTGCCTACCTTAAAAGACAGTCCAAGAGATGCCTATAAGTAAAATACTAACCATATACGTAAGAGACCAAACCAATAACACACCAGAAATGGTCAGTTTTTACATTCAATGCATCGAGTTAAAAAGTAATCACTGTGTTGTCAAAATGGAACTATCGGGAATATAAAGAAATCAGTAAATTAATATCTTGTATCTTGTACCGCGAAAAAAATGCCGCAAATGAGTTGACTCGGACACATCTTATCGGTCAACAAATTCGTAATGGGGACCTTTAATCTTAAGGGATGTCAATTTCAGTCGTACTTCCGCTCATCTCTGTTCGAACAGTGTTTGTGCCGTAATCATATACATGTCCATTATTTCCATTCAATGCGAACATGGACGAGCTTAACTTATGTATTGAGTAATGAAAACGCCATACAATAGCCGAGAGGATATGCTGCTGTTGTGAAATGGAAAGTTGACTATTGGATTACTGAAATCACAAAGATGATCATCGATCCTAGGACGAAGCCGCCCTATTGTGATACTATCAAGGAAAATGTTATATAGCCACGTCTAAACAAAAATATAAAAGTCATGACTTCTACAAAAAAGGCCAATATTTCTCACTTTAAAAAAAAATGCATCTGCACCTCTGTCCTTATAAACCTGTATTGTTATTAATCTTCCTAGTAGTAATTTCACTGAACAGCGGATTATTGCTTGCATTATAAATATGAAAAAAATCAACAAAACAAATAAGCTTTCCGGAAACCGTGACTATCATCAAGAACTGAAATCTGGTAAATGATCGCTATAGGCAGAAAGAAGTCATTCTTTTGTTGGAAGTGTTAACCATTGCACGACATCCCGTTCTGTTAAGCTACGAGGAATGAGTGAATAACAGCAATGGAAGATTTGGACAAGCTGTTAGTATTCCAGATCAATCAATAATTTAAAAGTTTTTTGTTTCTTTTTAAATATTCGGACCTCAAAGAGCATTTGAATAAAGGATCAATCCAACCCATTCTTGTACTCTCTTAGTTTAAAAAAGTGTCTTCCGTTGTCTGAAAGCAGAGATTTTTAGATCAGCTGCCTGCTTGAACAAGCTTTTTCCCTTCTACCTTTTATTGATTCAGAAGATATACACAAATTTTGGTAACTTCGATGCCAAAGAAGCGTACTTGAACGCTGGGTTACTGTGAACATTGTGTCTGGATATGGTTTAATGCTAGCACTGCCTTAACATGAACAATACAAAAAGACATCGATGCAAACATGTAAACTTCAACTACTGAACAATTTATGTTTTAAATCTCACTATATGTGATAAATTAATTACTCGTCTGATGCAGTATCTAGGTTAGAACTTGACTTAATTGACGTACATTTGAATAACTTGCCGTCTTTTAGAAGAAAAAAACCCCATCGCTGAACAGTATTTTGTACGACTCTACGTTCAAACCTAATTTGAAATCGTGTTGAATAATTCGGAGAAAGACGACAAACAACAAAACAAACTTTGAACTCAATATAAATTAATTTAAACATGTGAATTTTCACTGATTTGTCTTTATTTGATTAATGACAACACTGAAAGCACATGCATTGCGTCTTTTTGTTTACTAGGGAAATGGATATGTTCTGAATGTGCAGATCAAGGAATAACCGACGCGGACCTTGTAGAGGACACAGAGACAAAAGATAATGAAAACAAATCGGGTAAGAATTCTCTATACATTATAGAGCAAAATAACATTTACATTATGTGTACAGCAATTTTGGTAATGCATATGGCTTGAAAGTTACCATCTGGCACATACGAGTTATATATGAGATGCTATGAAACCGCGATTTGTAGATAAATTTCGTGGACACATTTGAAATTAAAAAATTCTTTGTCAGTCAATATCTTCAAATCAAATTTTTGATTGAATTCTTTGTATGAAAAACATTATATAACGTAGGTTTTAAATAATTAATACGTTTTATTAACAGAAATACTAGTTGCAAGAATTTAATGTAATAATATTAACAGTACTGAGTTGAAGATTTTAAATAAAGCATTATTATATATCATAGTACTTTATTCTTATAGGCGATACTAGTTGCAATTATCCTACCCCTTGTGAGTCACCAGTTACAGATCAGGACCCGGATGTAAGGTAAGTAGTGTACATACGTACAGGGGAAGTTATACAAACAATTTGATGTATAAATTAATCTCATTATAAATTATTATTGGTAATGATAAAGTAATGTAACGATAGGAAAAAATGACGAATAGAGGCAACAGTATCATACCTGTGTTCAAAATATGGTCATCAAAAGTCATAGAATTAAGCAAAACAGAATAAAAAGTTAAGGGAACATACAATTGGATCGGACATACACTAATTTGTATTTGTTTTCAAAATAATTTATAAATTTATTGACAATCGTAATTTCAAATTTACAATGATTATCCAAAAATGAGACACGGGCCAAAGTTCTAATCTGTCTGCGCTAATTACCATAGGTTGAATAATACTCCCGTAACAATGCAATATTCTGTCAGTCACATCTATTCCAGATCTTTTTTCAAAAATGAATCAAAAGTGAATGGTCATTCGTCAATACCCAAGGTAGATAACGGTAAATATCCGGATGCTTCCAAATGGACGACGGATGACGTCGTTCAATTTATCATATCGGTGGGATTCAATGACCAAGCTGAAGCTTTCAAAGAACAGGTAATTGTATATAGTGGAATTCAAATTATATAACAAATTTGATGACGGTAAATGACTTTTAAAAAAAGTTGTGTCAGAAATTCAAACCAATCTTTAAATTCTCAAAAAGGAGAAAAGATAACATAGGAACAATCAAAATCTGTTGATCAAAGCAATACGGACATCATTAAGTTAAAAACTAGAAGTAAGACCGGAAGACAAGCAACAGACTACAAAATAATATGAAAAATAACTAATCTTTGGGCTACATGAATCCCATTAATAAAATCCATCAAAGACAGTTATCCTCTATTTCGCGATATGCACGTTTCGCCTACACAAGACTCGCCAATGAACCGACGGAAAAATTGAGTACAGTTTCACAGTCTAACAAGTTGCTCATATAAAGTATAAATTAAAAAAACGACATCATTTTCCCGTAAAAACCTTCAGAAAAATGACTTCAACTTCACCATCAAAAAACCTCCGAGTATTAAAACCGCTACCTATAAAAATAGTGTATCAACATGAAGTCTGACGAATACACTGAATGTAACCAATCTTTAGCATGCGTCACTGAAGAGACGTTGATTTTCGAAAAGCGCATCCGGTGCAGTAAAAAAAGTCTAACAAAAATACCGAACTCAAAGGCTAATCAATTGGGAGAAAGGACAATATCAAAAGCTATCAATCACAGGAACAAGTGAAAAACAAATTACCACATATCAATTAAAGTTAAATGTATCCAGTTTGTTCAGTCATATTTTCTTTATCAGGAGATAGATGGACAGTCATTACTTTTGATGAAGAGAAGTGATGTTTTAACTGGACTTAATATTAGACTAGGACCGGCTCTAAAGATATACCAACATGTTTTGAAACTGCAAGCAGTCGGATTAGATAACTCACTCTTCTGAATATTATGTGCATGCATGTTCACATAATGATTTATGACAACCCATTGTTTTGTTTTAAGATTTTATAAAGGGAAAATTTACAAAAATAAGGCATACCCTTAGTGAAACCGAAAAACAAATCATGTGCAGACATACGTTATTCCGAGTACGACCTACGAGTAAACGAACTTTCAAAATGATCTGATGCTAGTATGCTAGGTTGGTTCTTACTATTACTTTGATATATTACTTGCTTCTAAACTACAAGTCTGTCTTCTTTCTTTATCAAAGGACATTTCCATTCTCAATTTTATATTCTATTTACACAAACAATAAAAAAAAGGGACAGCCCATCAATAGTTTTAAATAATAAAAAACAACGACAAAGTGAAATGCAGGATGACATATTCAGACTAAACAATTTGGTTGTCTAAAAAGATTTGACAAGATTATTTTTTTAATAACGTATTATAAAGAATATACTATTGGTCCAAGAAAAACCACAAGTTGGAAAAGTCAGAAGACATAACGTTTATAATTATAAAAACGAACCGACACACAGCAGTACAATATCACTAACAGAAAATCCAGGCAAAGCGTGAGCATCAACAACTTTACCTAAATAGGCGATATATGCAGTATCCATGAAAGGGTAAAAAGGGTCATCAGAGATAACAGGTGTATACTTCAGCCAGATATTTTAAACCTGATTATTCTATAAAGTAGTGTATTTCTCCGGAATTTACCGAAAAGCTACAACCAATAAAGTGAGTATCTAAGAGTATTAAACTTATGAGCTGACATACTGGAGGATACTCCAGAGTTTTCAATTGTGTACAATAATGTACATCCTAATTGGAATTTTTGCTTCGGGATTTCCATTGTTATAATGTTGGATGATTTTGTTTATTTGTAAGGTCTTTATTATTGCACTTTTAGCATTCTTCATAGCTTTTGAAAAAATGTTCATTGTCTGAATTGATGATGTATTTGATATCAGTCTATTTCACAGTCCTTTACATCCTACATTCGCGTTAGTACATATGTTGGTCCCCTGAGTTTAATTGGTGCATTTGTTATTATTTATCCGTTCTGACAGTATAATAATACCATAAATTATAAATATTACTATTGAAATATTGTTATTTTCCCTCCATACTGAGCAATGTGTTTCATCATTATTATGCATGCATTTTACAATTTAAATATCTTCGTGATATAAATTAATTGTTCCTTATATACGCTGGTTGATTACGACTCTATTTGAAGGTTTTGTGTTTATAGATTATGATGAGGTTTAAGAAGCAAGAATTCAATTCACCATGAGTTTTCAATATTAAAATACCTTATATTATTGTACCATAAAGTTTATATGTCTTTATTTCCTTTGAAATTTTGACAATATTTCTTTTATATACACTAGGTTTTGTTAATTGTCAAAGGCCACACAGTGCCCCCATATAATTTTGATGTTTATCCATTGTTCATCATGGATAGTAGTAATATCATTGTCCATAATTGCACATCTCCTTATTTTTGTTGTTGTTAATAACATACGGAAAATGATTGGCAAAAAATATCACAGCTAAATATGTGTACTTTGACGTTCTGGCAAATTTTAAGGTTTTATCCCCAAATTGTAAGAGAAAGACAATATTTGACATAATCATGTAAACCTGTAATTTTTTACCCAAATACCTTCAACAGAACAATAAGCGCTGAATTGATTTTGGATTTTATGGAAATATGTGAAATAATCAAAAAAAGTTTGATTATAGAGAAAATGCCCATAAATGAAACTTTGTATTCGTTCAAATATCAATCTCTCTGAATGCTTGTTGTAACTGATTCATATATTTGCATAACCCAATAACTGATGATATGTGTTAAAATGAAATGCAATAATTTGATTTATAAGTTGATTTGTTAATTAAATATTAGATATGGTGCTCAAATTAGCATTTAATACTTAATTTCTAACTTTGCACTATTGAATAGCGATGTTATAACTTAAAAAACCAGCATGCAAACGTAGGCCTTTTATTAATATTTTCGAGGATTGCGGCTTTTAACTCGTGGACTGTCCAGTTTCACAATTTTAGTCAGGAAGAACCCTTATAGCAAACTTTTACAATGTATAATTGTCAGAAATATAAGGAGGCTGTACTTTCAATTGATTTCAGACATACAAATACTTTGTAAAATGAGATGCATAATTTTATATGAGGGGACTTTGTTTTATTGATGAAATATTTACGTGTTAGCTTGTTAAAATAATTATGTACTGTTCATATGTCATTCATAGTTCATTGTTATCATTGTGTCATGTTTTATAGTCATGACTCTAAATTGTTAATAAAATTTATCAAATGAATTTGCCTTTTGTCTCCCTTTGAATCAAGAATATGTATTTGTATCTATTTGAACGATAGAAACCAAAACGCCAAACGCATACATTTAGTATATTATTATGCAATCAATAGAGAAACTATGCTGACTGTTTTGTGATCTTTGTTTGCTTTATTATATACATTGATGTATTTGTAAGAAGTTTTATTATGCCCCACCTACGATAGTAGAGGGGCATTATGCTTTCTGGTCTGTGCGTCCGTCCGTCCGTTCGTCCGTCTGTCCCGCTTCAGGTTAAAGTTTTTGGTCGAGGTAGTTTTTGATGAAGTTGAAGTCTAATCGACTTCAAACTTGGTACACATGTTCCCTATGATATGATCTTTCTAATTTTAATGCCAAATTAGAGATTTTACCCCAATATCACGGTCCACTGAACATAGAAAATGATAGTACGAGTGGGGCATTCGTGTACTGAGGACACATTCTTGTTTCTTTTTTTTTTTACCTAAAATACTAGTACATGAATTAATGCTTATGTTTGAAAAAATATTTATGAATATATAAAGCAACAAATTTGAACACCGTCAGAGTAACGTGATCTTTGTAACGATGAGATATCGAATCTACCACTGGAACAAAGGCATGTTGTGCTAGACGCACGTTTTGTCTCAATTAGAATAACAGTGACGCTTGAATCACATATAGTTGAAAGTCAACTTCAAATTCCAAGAACGTGGAAAACCAAAATTTCTGAAACGCTGTACCTAATGGGCTCAGCCAATCAATACATAGAAAAGACTAAGTGTGTCAAACATAACTAAAAAAGCCAAAACATAAAAAAAAAGAAAAACACGAAAAAGTCAAACACGACAAAGTCCATGCTAAAGGTGTAGGTATTAAAGCCAAGGTTTGTTCATATTGTCGATGTAAAGTCAGATGAAATTAAAAAAAAAACACATCATAATTCACCAGGAAACGTATGTGATATCATTTGGAAACTGTTTGCTGGACTTTCCTCCAAAATATAGAATATTAAAGATGCTCTTGAAATCATCATCTCGATAGTGTTTTGCCAGCAAGTTTCAAGACAACAGTTAAAAATAACCAATCAACCAAGTAGTGCCATGTCAAGGTAATTTTGATCTCATCAGGATGATACGAGGAAGTATTTTACCAGAACGGTTCAGTGGTCGTTTGGCAACACAACTGTTATCTGATCAAAAGTGAATGCATTACATGTTGAAATTTGAATGAATAAATTTTAAAAACTCGTAAATTAAATTGTGTATCAATCAAAACAAAATTGTAAAGTTTTTAAGGAAATATCCCCCTTCGGTACATTATTCTTGTGAGCTTTATTTTGTCTAGCCATGTTACAGAAAAAAATAAGATATTTCGCAATGGTTCAATATAAAACAACGGCAAAGGTGGTAACTGAAGATGGAATGTCAGGTTGAGGGTTCAACTAACCCTTACTGTCTATTATTAATAGTGTAAGTCAAGAAAGTGAGGTGAGTTGTATGTCAATCACGGTAATATTATTTTTTTATTTCGAGTTCTGCTGGTGGACGTTTCGTCCCCGAGGGTATCACCAGCCCAGTAGTCAGCACTTCGGTGTTGACATGAATATCAATTATGTGGTCATTTTTATAAATTTCCTGTATACAAAACTTTGAATTTTTTGAAATACTAAGGATTTTCTTATCCCAGGCATAGATTAACTTAGCCGTATTTGGCACGACTTTTTGGAATTTTGGATCCTCAATGCTCTTCAACTTTGTATTTGTTTGGTTTATAACTATTTTGATATGAGCGACACTGATGAGTCTTATGTAGACGAAACGCGCGTCTGGCGTACTAAATTATATTCCGGGTACCTTTGATAACTATTTACACCATTGGGTCGATGCCTCTGCTGGTGGACGTTTCGTCCCCGAGTGTATAACCAGCCCAGTATTCAGCACTTCGGTGTTGACATGAATATCAATTATGTGGTCATTTTTATAAATTTCCTGTTTACAAAACTTTGAATTTTTCGAAAAACTAAGGATTTTCTTATCCCAGGCATAGATTAACTTAGCCGTATTTGGCACGACATTTTGGAATTTTGGATCCTCAATGCTCTTCAACTTTGTATTTGTTTGGTTTATAACTATTTTGATATGAGCGTCACTGATGAGTCTTATGTAGACGAAACGCGCGTCTGGCGTACTAAATTATAATCCTGGTACCTTTGATAACTATTTACACCACTGGGTCGATGCCTCTGCTGGTGTACGTTTCGTCCCCGAGGGTATAACCAGCCCAGTATTCAGCACTTCGGTGTTGACATGAATATCAATTATGTGGTCATTTTTATAAATTTCCTGTTTACAAAACTTTGAATTTTTCGAAAAACTAAGGATTTTCTTATCCCAGGCATAGATTAACTTAGCCGTATTTGGCACAACTTTTTGGAATTTTGGATCCTCAATGCTCTTCAACTATGTATTTGTTTGGTTTATAACTATTTTGATATAAGCGTCACTGATGAGTCTTATGTAGACGAAACGCGCGTCTGGCGTACTAAAACTTATAATCCTGGTACCTTTGATAACTACTATCAATACTATGAATAAAACAGTGAGAGGACAGTAACAAAATCTACTGATGTTAAAAGGTGATACCGAATCTTCTCATTCTTTGTGAAATCTCTGTATAAAGCCTGTCTCGCCAAACTAACCAAGAAAGCCAGGACAGTTGGTTTTTATAGCAACGCTGACCGTCTTATAAATCAGGTCCACTAAACATAGCAAATATGTTGCCAATCAAAAGAATCAACGACTTTTTGACGTCAGTTTCATAGACATTCTCATATGTAATTTAATGGCAAAGTATTGTTAGTATCTATCAGCAACAAAATATTGAACTGTATACACCTCCATGTGTTTTGACTCTGAAGCCGTAAAAAGATATGATCAGATATATGTTTTAATCTGTAAAGCACTTGGCAATCACAGCAATATCCTGACGTTCTTTGGAACACTTATCAAGTATAGATAGCAAAAGTCGAGCTCTTAATCTTTGATTGAGTAAATAGCTAAATTGTTGACAAAAATACATTTTATGTTACTATGCATTCAATATATCGTTTTACGAATGGTGATAAAAAAATACCAACATAGGTTATTCAATCTGACTTTAAACTCGTTTGAACGAAAAAAAAATACAATTGGATTTTAATACAACTTTTTAAAGGAATAATATTGTATTATATCTATGATTTTTAAGTTGTTATTTTATTTGTACTTAAGTTGTTTGGTTCAACCAAAGAGAAACATTTGCAGTTTCTATTTTTCTATAAATTGTTTTAAGTTATAGGCAAAAGTGAAAGCTATTTCGCAAAATCATCAATGAAAAAACAATTACTCCAATAAAGACCCAACTGACAATTTGACACTGTTGACCTATTTGTAGGTCTTGTCTACATTATCTTTGCTAGTCTAATTTTCTATCCGTCTCTTATAGGTTTAAAGATGATAGGCAAAAATGAAAAAAATATGAAAAAATTTGTCGCTTAAGGATGTTTGCTGCTCAGTTTCAAAATAAATTACTTTCCATAGTAATATATTGATAGGGGATTAATTGAGGAATCAAAAAAGCAAAACAAATAAAGGGGTCAATGTGCTTGTTTTCGAGCTATTAGCCATTGGAATTTTGGCGGGAAAATGTTCTCTCTAGATTTTTCTTAGCTTTATCATTGACCAGTTAAAGTTCTCAAAAACTATTAAAATGTAAATAAGATTTTATAAGACTTTTACAAATGGCTTATGATTATACGTGTAAAAGATTTATAAAAAGAAAAATGAGCAAAAAACGGTTGTTTGACACATGATTTAAACGATCCAAACAAATACACATATCGTGACAAATATAATATATATATATATCATATGATTAATTGGATTATAACACACAACTTGAATTAGATAAGTACCAAACAGTTTCTTTTATCAAAAATACTTCATGATTTTTTGAAAAAACAATGCGACATTATATTGCAATAGTATAGCAAACCAAATAGCTTGTCCTCTGTTGGGTTCAAATCATAATATCGTGGTATATGTTTTTTTCTAATTCTTTCAATATTAGGGTTACAACATACTAGCAGATAATGAAATTCATTTCCTCTCACCCCCATGCCACATAATATGCATATTATGTCCTCACGAGGTATATTTAACCATCTACCGGCTTCTATAGGAAATTTGAACGTCGCAGTTTACTCAAGTGTACTCTGCGTTGTTTATTTAGTTTCATCAAGTAGCCTTCAAGACAGAAATTCCTTTTAAATGATAAATAAAGTTCCCCTCTTGAGGCACTTTCAGCCATACTGTGCCATTTTTGTACAAATTGGTCTTGTAAGATTTGTTTAACATAATATTGTATACTATTTTTACTAAGAATTTCTTGGCTATCACATACAAACGGTAGGCCAACATCATTCAGTATTCAGTATAGATTTCACATTTAATAACCATTTTGATTGCATATTTCCTGAACAATTCATTTCACACAATAACTTATGCATAATACTAGACAATTAGAATAATTCGAAAGTAGTTTTACCCAAAAATTAAGTATACGTAGTTTTACATGTATGTCTAGTGGATATCTACCTGTTTCGCCGTACACCATGCAGTTTGGCGTTGATCTTCGGACAGAGAGCACCTTCTTTAAAAATTGCAAGTGCACCGTTTCCAATATGTCTAATTTTTCATATCCCCAAATTTCGCTCCAGTATAAAAGTATAGGATCAATTAAAGAATCAAATAGCTTAAGCTGTAGATCTACTGGAATAGATATATTCCTAATCATCTTTCTATATAGAGCATAAAGTGCTTTCTGTCCTTGTTCTGCCAACTTTTTTTTTGTTATTATAATTTCCTATTTTGGTTTAAAAGCAAACCAAGATAGGGGTACGACTCCACTCTTTCAATAATTGAGCCAGATAGTTTAAAATTATCCATCATAGAGTACTTTCTTTTAGAGAATACCATCACTTTAGTTTTTCAACATTTACTGACAGTTTCCAAATATTACAATATTGTTCAAATACATCTAAACACTTTTGCAATGCTGCTGCTGATTCAGCTAAAATTATTGTATCATCAGCATACAATAGTATAAATAACAACAAAAACAAATAAGGTGTTCAAGAGTTTTTTGTGATAACGGTTTGGAGTCCAGATATACCATTTTCACTGAAAAAAGTCAAGGTCCGAGAAAAATACAGAAAATAAGAAAGGAGATAAATTTTCCCCTAGACGAACACCTAACTTCACAAGGAAAAGACCCTGATAACTCACACCCCCTTTTTGATACAAGACTTGATATTGCCATACATATTATAAATAACTTTAAATATCTTTCCCGTGATATTACAATTTATAGTTTTTTCCAAAGTCCTACCCTCCAAACAGTATCAAAAGCTTTCTTGAAATCTACAAAAGTACAGAAAAGTTTCTTATTGTTATAAAAATATAATTCTATCAAAACATGTAGTATAAATATATTGTCATTTGTACTATATCCTTTTCTAAATCCGGCTTGTGCCTTTGGTATAGTTTCTATCAGTTCAGCATACTTTGTCAACCTACTATTAAGTATTGCTGTAAAAAGTTTACCAAGTGAAGACACTATTGTAATACCTCTATACGAATCTGGGTTGTTCGGATCGCCCTTGTTTTTATATATAGCAATAATTATTCCAACCGTCCAGATTTGAGAAACATATTAAAAATCTCTCTTTACATAGGCAAAGTAGCATTAATGGTTGATTTGATATCCTCATTAATGACCTTATCAAACCCAGGGGCCTTGCTGTTTTTAAAATTTTTCAACTTCACCGTTGAGTATATTATTTACAAAATCATCATCACAGTTTGGCGAGATAAATCATCATCACAGTTCGGCAAGATAAATTCGTCATCATCATCATCTGGATGGTTATCAATGTTCAAATTCTTAGAATACTAATACAAGTAATGGAGATCAATTTCATCTCTTTTTGACGTAGATTTATTCAAATTATTTAAAATATTCCAACTGTTTGCTTTTAGTCTATTATCTTGAAAACTATCTAATAAGATAAGAAACAAAACTTTAAAAAAAAACCCAACAAGATCTACTAATAAGGCAACACGACCGAAACAATCACTTGACTCCTGGTATTAGTAATTGTCCTTACACGAACGAGGGTATCACCAGCCCGGTAGCACAGTTATGTGCTGACATGAATCCCCATTGATATATTCATATCTATAAATTAACTGTTTACAAAACTTTTGAATTTTTGAAATACTAATTAAGGCTTTTCCTCCTCAGGACTAGATTACCTTAGCTGTAATAGACAACTTTCGAGTTCGATGCAATTCTGTCAAAAACTCTGGTTTTAGTGAACATCATTCATGCGTAACTTCCGTTCCAATGTGGAGCAAGTGGTTGGAAAACTATGATGCTATTTTTCACGAATTATTCGTCAAATTAAATTCTCATAATTGACAATCAGCACTGTCGTCATTAGGGAATTGTAATTAAGTACTTACAAAACAAACATTGTTTCTAGTTTATCCTGCACAATGACGATCACTAAGACGCTTGGTGAATGTCAATAGTGCAGGGATACAGGCGATCCCCTCTATCGGGTAAGTGACGTCATAAAGGCGCGCATAATTGACGATTTTTTTTTCCGGTGACGGGCGAACTCGAAAGTGGACTATTGGCAAAACTTTTAAGAATTCTGGTTCCCAATGCTCTTCAACTTTGTGCTTTATTTTGCCTTTTAAACTTTTTTGAATTCGAGCGTCACTGATGCGTCTTTTGAAGACGAAACGCACGTCTGGCGTAAATACAAAATGTAATCCTGGTATCTATGATGAGTCTATTTACAACCACTGGGTCGATGCCACTGATGGTGGAGTTTTAATTCCCCGAGGCTATCACCAAGTCCAGCCCAATAGTCAGCACTGTGGTGCCGACATGAATTATCATTGATATGATAATATATATAAAGTAACTGCTTACAAAAATTTTTGAAATACTAAAGCTTTTCTACATCAGGAATAGATTACCGTAGCTGTATTTTGCAAAACTTTTAGGAATTTTGGTCCTCAATGCTCTTCAACTTCGTTCTTTACTTGGCCTTTTTAACTTTTTTTGATTCGAGCGTGACTGGTGAGTCTTTTGAAAACGAAACGCGCGTCTGGCGTAAATACAAAATTTAATCCTGGTATCTATAATGAGTTTATAACCACTGGATCGAAGCCACTGATTGTGGAGTTTTAATACCCCGAGGGTATCACCAGCCCAGTAGTCAGCACTTCTGTGCTGACATGAATTATCATTGATATGGTAATATCTATAAATTAACTGTTTACAAAACTTTAGAATTTTGAAGTTTTTTCTACCTCAGTAATAGATTACCTAAGCTGTATTTGGCAATTTTTTTTTAGGAATGTTGGTCCTCAATGCTCTTCAGCATGGCCGAATATGTCAGTAAAGTCTTAGTGGGAGTTATTGTCCTTTAATGATGATATTTATATACATTTCTTGCAGTTGAAGAAAAACTGTGAACATTAAAAATGATCAGCATGGCAAGATTAACAAAAAGGTGAACATAGTAGAAATTGTTAAGCAATTCCTTACAGAAGTAACTGTCATTTAATGAAAATTTTCGCCAATATATCAGACAAAGTTTGGAAGTGACCATTGTTGAAGAAGCACAAAGATCCAGGTAAGTGACACCTGGTCTCTAGAGCCTCTATTTTTTCGGGGTTTTGTCATCTATTGTACTGTTATTTTAGAGTTATGTGTTCCTGTACTTGTATATTCTTCTATGTCCTTTTTGTTAATCTACTGATGAAGATTAGATAGGGGAGGGAAAAGAACTAAATAAGTACATTTACCCTAGATACAGCATGAACGTGCTTTGTCTACATGTTTTTCTGTGTTTCTTTGTTTTCATAGTGATTAATAGTCTAACAATGTTGACTGCTGTACCCCAATTTTTGACATTTTTAGCTATTATGTCTGTTTGTTATGTTCACACATCGTTGTCAATAAAATGGAAGTTTATGCGACTGTCATACAAGTGAGATGTTTAGCTAGCTATCTATAAACCCAGGTTTAATCCATCATTTTCTACATAAGAAAATGCCTGTACCAATAAAATCAGGAATGTGACAGTTGTAATCAATTCGTTTGATGTGTTTGAATTTTTCGATTTTTCCATTTGATTAGGGACTTTCTGTATAAAATTTTCACAGCGTTCGGCATTTATGTGATTTTACTTTTTAATGTTACTGTCCCAAGCCAAGACACCTTGTCAATAAAAGCTGTGTAAAGAAGGGCAACAGTAATATACCGCTGTTCAAAAGTCATAAATCAAATCAGAAAACAAATCTTGGTTTATACAAACTAAACCAAGGGAAACACATCAACTAGATGAGGAAAACAATGGATCGAACAACAGAAACTAGAGGCTCTCAAGAGCCTGTGTCGCTCACCTTGGTGCATATTAAACAATGGACACAGATAAATTCATAACTCCTTAAGGGGTCAACTGACAATTTTGGTCATTTGACTTATGTGTAGATCTTACTTTGCTGAATATTATTGCTGTTTACACAGTTTATCTCCATCTATTATAATATTCAGGATAATAACCAAAAACTGCAAAATTTCCTTAAAATTACTGATTCTGGGGCAGCAACCCAACAACAGGTTGTCTGTTTTGTCTGAAAATTTCAGGGCAGATAGATCTTGACCTGATAAACAATTTATCTCCGACAGATTTGCTCTAAATGCTTTGGTTTCAAAGATATAAGCCAAAATCTACATTTCGCCCCTATGTACTATTTTTAGCCATGGCAATCATCTTGGTTGGTTGGCAGGGTCACGACACACATTTTTAAAACTAGATACCCAAATGATGTTTGTGGCTAAGTTTGGTTAAATTTGGCCCAGTAGTTTCAGAGGAGAAGATTTTTTAAAAGAATACTAAAATTTTAGAACTAGAGGCTCCAAAGAGCCTGTGTCGCTCACCTTGGTCTATGTGACTATTAAACAAAGGAAGCAGATGGATTCATGACAAAATTGTATTTTGGTGATGGTGATGTGTTTGTACATCTTACTTTACTGAACATCCTTGCTGCTTACAATTATCTCTATCTATAATGAACTTGGCCCAGTAGTTTCAGTGGAAAATGTTAGTAAAAATTTACAAATTTTATAAAAATTGTTGAAAATTGACTATAAAGGACAATAACTCCTTAGGGGGTCAATTGACCATTTCGTTCTTGTTGACTTATTTGTAAATCTTACTTTGCTGAACATTATTGCTGTTGACAGTTTATCTCTATGTATAATAATATTCAAGATAATAACCAAAAACAGCAAAATTTCCTTAAAATTACCAATTCAGGGGCAGCAACCCAACAAAGGGTTGTCCGATTCATCTGAAGATTTCGGGGTAGATAGATCTTGACCTGATAAATAGTTTAACCCCCATGTCAGATTTGCTCTAAACGCTTTGGTTTTTGAGTTATAAGCCAAAAACTGCATTTTACCCCTATATTCTATTTTTAGCCATGGCGGCCATCTTGGTTGAATGGCCAGGTCATCGGACACATTTTTTAAACTACATACCCCAAAGATGATTGTGGATAAGTTTGGATTAATTTGGCCCAATAGTTTCAGAGGAGAAGAATTTTGTAAAAGATTACTAAGATTTACGAAAAATGGTTAAAAATTGACTATAAAGGGCAATAACTCCTAAAGGGGTCAACTGACCATTTCGTTCATTTGACTTATTTGTAAATCTTACTTTGCTGAACATAATGGCTGTTTACAGTTTATCTCTATCTATAATAATATACAAGATAATAACCAAAAACAGCTAAACTTCCTTAAAATTACCAATTCAGGGGCAGCAACCCAACAACAGGTTGTCAGATTCATCTGAAAATTTCAGGGTAGATAGATCTTGACCTGATAAACAATTTAACCAATGTCAGATTTGCTCTAAATGCTTTGGTTTTTAAGTTATAAGCCAAAAACTGCATTTTACCCCTATGTTCTATTTTTAGCCGTGGCGGCCATCTTGGTTGGTTGGCCGGGTCACCGGACACATTTTTTAAACAAGATACCCCAAAGATAATTGTGGCCAAGTTTGAATAAATTTGGCCCAGTAGTTTCAGAGGAGAAGATTTTTGTAAAAGATTACTAAGATTTACGAAAAATGGTTAAAAATTGACTATAAAGGGCAATAACTCCTAAAGTGGTCAATTGACCATTTCGGTCATGTTGACTTATTTGTAAATCTTACTTTGATGAACATTATTGCTGTTTACAGTTTATCTCTATCTATAATAATATTCAAGATAATAAGCAAAAACTGCAAAATTTCCATAAAATAACTAATTCAGGGGCAGCAACCCTACAACGGGTTGTCCGATTTGTCTGAAAATTTCAGGGCAGATAGATCTTGACCTGATAAACAGTTTTACCCATGTCAGATTTGCTCTAGATGTTTTGGTTTTTGAGTTATAAGCCAAAAACTGCATTTTACCCCTATGTTCTATTTTTAGCCATGGCGGCCATCTTGGTTGGTTGGCCGGGTCACCGGACACAATTTTTAAACTAGATACCCCAATGATGATTGTAACCAAGTTTGGTTGAAATTAGCCCAGTAGTTTCAGAGGAGAAGATTTTTGTAAAAGTGAACGACGGACGACGACGACGACGGACGCCGGATGATGAGAAAAGCTCACTTGGCCCTTCGGGCCAGGTGAGCTAAAAATGGTTAAAAATTGACTATAAAGGGCAATAACTCCTTAATGGGTCAACTGACAATTTTGGTCATGTTGACTTATTTTTAGATCTTACTTTGTTGAACATTATTGCTGTTTACAGTTTATCTCTATCTATAATAATATTCAAGATAATAACCAAAAACAGCAAAAATTCCCTAAAATTACCAATTCAGGGGCAGCAACCCAACAACAGGTTGTCGAATTCATCTGAAAATTTGAGGGCAGATAGATCTTGACCTGATAAACAATTTTACCCCCTGTCAGATTTTGGTTTTTGAGTTATAAGCCAAAAACTGCATTTTACCCCTATGCTTTATTTTTAGCCATGGCGGCCATCTTGAATAGTTGGCAGGGTCACGCCACACATTTTTTAAACTAGATACCCCAATGATGATTGTGGCCAAGTTTAGTTTAATTTGGCCCAGTAGTTGCAGAGGTGAAGTTTTTTGTAAAAATAAACGATGGACGATGAAGACGACTGACGCCAAGTGATGGGAAAAGCTCACTTGGCCCTTTGGGCCAGGTGAGCTAAAAATGTATGTCTTATCTTTATATCTTATTATTATTTAGAAAGTTGATTGTTGGTAGCAGATTTTTTTTATTGTTGCTGTTTTACTTATTCACAGCATTTTTAGATCTATTATCCGCAATTATCTCCACTAGGAAATGCCTATACCAATTCAGAAATATAAAAGTTGTTTTCCCTTCTTTAGAGGTGTTTGGGCTTTTGATTTTGTCTTGTACAGTAGGTATTTTTGTATTTTACTTGTTGCATGAAACATGGAGTATAAACCCTGGTATATTGTTGAACATGTATAATGCCCTAGAGATGTCCTTTGTCTTTTGGTTACTTTTCGTTGTTTTGTGACTTGTTTCATAAACAAAATTATTATCAGCAAAGTCTCATTAATGAAAAATTGGTTAATCATTAAATTCAAAAGGTTTGTTGCTGTCATTTTTAAAAATAGTACCCGTAGTCAGAATGCAAAAATCATTAAAAAAAAACAAAAAAAAAACCAAACAGGACTTCACAAAGTAGGCTATGTTTTATTGTCATATCACTTCTCATTCAGTGAAACAGATATGAAATGTTCAATAAATAAATGGAGTCTTCCCACCTTTGTATATTTTAAGTTAAGTAGCTTTAAAGCGACAAATCAGAATAGTCAAATTGACAGGGAGATTTCTTCCATTAATCTTTACCTTAATGATTTTTTTTGGTGAAAAGCAGCCAAAACTAACTTCAATGCCGAAGTGTGAATGGGACCTTTTGATGGACAAAATGACTGCAGTGTACCATCATACATCTAACCAACATCTGACATGTAAAGATATTTTATGAAGAAATAAAGGCAAGAAAGCAAAGATATAAATATAATAATTTAATTTAAGTTATATCTTCTAAAATAAAATTTAACATATACATACAAATTATCAAATGTGTAAATGTTGTAAAATATTTGACAAATGAAAAAGAAATATCACAGTGATCAATAGTAAAATCTATAAAAGAGTCGGCACAATGATGTGATAAATATAAAGTATATCAACAACAATATTACTTCCTGGTAAAATATCAAAAATAAATAAACATAAACAAAACAACTTCTAAGTTCTTATTATTCCTGTATAAGATCTTTTTACTCATATATACCAGTTTAATTAAAAAATTTGAAAAAATGGCTTCTCTTAACTGTTTTACAATTTTTAAGTGCATATATTAGAATATAATCAGTTTAGTTCAAGCTTTCTGTTCTGGGATAGGATTTCTTGATTGTATAATTTGTCTTTTGTAATGAGTGTTAGCATAGGTTCCACTTTCATCTTGCCATGTGTTGCGGCCAGGTCTACGATAATCACAGGTATCGGTAAATTGTGAGAGACACTTTCTGTAAGCTGCTGACTGGTCAGGAAAGTCAGGCAATTTTTCCTAAAAATTAAAAGTAATGTGAAAAAATGTACATGTATTACAGATGGATTTTCTTCTTCCATAAATCAATCTTTACAGACAAAATAATTTAAATATTCTGTTTAATATACAATTTGTTCTTTGTCCTTGATTGTCTTGTCTTTATAAATTCTTTTTGGTCATTGCATTTATACTGAGTAATATTCTCCTGAGCAGTAGAATACATTACACCTCAGCTGCAATCTGATACACTGTTAAGGACAGCTGTTTCCACAATATATATATCAGTGATTTTGCTAGCGCTCGTCACTTTCGTATTTTACGAAAGGGTTTTTTCATTGACGAAAGTTTTTCAAATCAATTTCGTCACTTTAATTTTGAAAGTGTAAAAAGAATTTCGCAATAAAAACTATAAATCTACCTGTCTTCATGTTTTTGACAAGTTTATGACCTCCAGGTAATTAACATTTTCAACAGGTGTTTCAAGTTGTGATTACAACTAATCCGCTTATCGCCATCAGATGGGTCACTTATCCGTTATTTATTAATTAACCCCATAATTGAATGACCATCATTATTATTTCCCCAGGAAAATCAGTCAGTCGGCATTTCAACAACCAGGAGTATAATTTCGTCATTTAATCAAAAATGTAACAACCCGGACAGTTCGCATTTGAATTTCAATACACCTTATCGCTATTCCCGGCTGACCCGTCCGCTTGAACTTTTGACGTCAACAACAATCACTTTTCCATTGTGGCGTCAGACATTTTGTTTTATGACGTCAAAATTTTACGGGAACCTGTGTGATTTCCAGCAATGGCGGACAAATAGCGATAAGGTGTATATTTCCCAAACGATCACAATCTGAAGATAGTTTGTCGTAGATTCGTCATTCGAAGGCATTTCGTCATATTTGATTTAAATTTTCCTAAAAAACTTCCTAAAATAAAGAACTTTAATGTTTTTATTCAAAAAGTTCACGAGAAAATGTTTTAAACAGGTGCTTCCTGTATTGTGTTCTACGCATGCGTGAAAGTATTCCTTTGACTATTTATAGACATTAAAAACGTAAAATACGAAATCATTTAGAATCAATTAAACGAGAGAGACAAATATATATCTCTTACTAAAGGAATTTAAATCGAAAAATGATAATTTCCTGATGAATCCGGACTCGTTTTGAATTTATTATCCACGTGTCACTTCCCGTTTTCGTTTCATTTTAAAACCGAAAGTAGTAAACGTGATCTAGTGTTGATTTGTTTACAACCTCCTTTCAGTCATTATAATCGATCCAGAAAGGATTTTTATACATTTCCAACTTGATAGAAATGATTTCCAAATATCGACTTAGACGTTTTATAAGGATAATAATTATGCAGTGAAATAATCATTGCAAATTAAGAGAAATTGTGAACTAAATTTCTGGATTCCATGTCAGAATCTTTCATAATAATGGCCAATACAGTCAAATCATACATTAACTGCCAATCAAGCTGGTGCCTCAATCCCTTAAAATCTGACTAAGTCAAAAGATGAAGCTAGTATTAATATACATCATTGTTCCATTGCTTTTACACAAAATAAGGTTGATTTTAATAGCGCGCAAAAGTGACTAAAGCCCTCAAAATCCTAGCTTAAACCCTGTATATACAAGTGAAACTGTGATCTAATGCTCACTGATGATACCCCAACCCCCCAAAAAAAACTAGAGGCTCTAAAGAGCCTGTGTCGCTCACCTTGGTCTATGTGAACATTAAACATGATAAGACTATCAAGGTATCTAGTCTTATCTGGTTCATAAGTGTTTCCCGTTTTTTTATTTAGATTTGACCATTGGTTTTTGGTTTGAAAGGTTTTAAACTAGTCATTTTTGGGTCCATTATAGCTTGCTGTTCAGCGTAAACCAAGACTCCGTCTTGAGGATTATACTTTGACCTATAATGGTTTACTTTTTACAAATTGTGACATATATGGATATTTGGCACTCATACCACATCTTCTTATATCTATCATGTGAAACACTATGAAACAGTTTGTATTGAGATGTCTACATTTATGTCATACTTACAGGTACTGGTATATAATTTGGGTCAGGAGGGGTGAAATCTGCTTTGTGTGTTGATTCTAAGTGGAATTTATTATAATCTGGATTATGTCTGGGTAATACTGATCCAAATCCTCTTTGTGGGGTTTCTGTTTCTCTGAAAATATAAATTAATTGTCATGCTTTTAAAACTTTTATACATGGCAAAGAAGTGTCATATATACATGTAGTCATGCTTTTAAACTTTTTTACATGGAAAGGAATGTCACATGACATACTATGTATAATTCGTTCTTTAATCATGGATATCAATTTTTGTGGTTTCAGATTGTGGGTTTTTAAATTTTCGTGGATTTTATTTTCTGAAGAAAAAACAAATTCAGTGACAAAAATTCGTTGTTTAATATAATAATTTGTGGACATTGCAAAATAAGGTGTTCATGTGTCTTTGAAAACTAACAAATTTGAAATAAAATAATTGCTTTCAGACATAAGCTGATTCATCTATGCTTACAAATTGAAAAGGAGATTTTAAAAAATCACCAAAATGACTGATATTCAAAAAATTATCAGCATCAGATAAACATGTTTACATGAAAAAAACAAAAGAAAATATTGTTTAAGCCTGATTTGATGATTTCATATGTGTTAAGTGAATTTCTTAAAAAATAAATAAATCATCCGTAACATAAATCATGAAAATCCAATATTGTCTTTTTTCTTTGAGGGAATTACAAATGTTCACTGATGAGCCGTAAGGCTGAAACTGATTAAAAAATTATTTATTGATTTGATGGTGAATTATTTATCTAACCTTTTACTATTTAATGAATTTGAGATCAGAATAAATTTATTTATGTATTATTGGAAAGTACAGATTCATATTTAATACAACCTTAATAATTTTCATACTTTAACATAAATAATTCAAAATTAGAAAAAAAGAATAAGGGATACAACAACCTCTTCATATACATGTTTCATGCCCAACATATCAAACAGTAGTACAGTTCATGAACCTTAACAAAATTAAAGTCCATGCCTCGTTATCGTTGGATGATAGCGTGAGATCAAATGATAATTACTTTTAACTATATCCACGTCATCTGTGATCACGCAAATACAGAGTAATAATAGTGTGTCAATAATTAATAAACATTACAGATATTAAATGATTGGTTCTCTGCTGACATGTAAATTGTTTTACAAACAACCCGCTCTAATTTTTTCATTAAATTAAGAGTGCACATGTTGAAATTTCTTGCCAGCTCTCCAGTTCAAGGCTAGATTAATGCTTAAATTCAAGTCTTTATAAAGATCAAGGTTTCATTACATCACATTATCAATTATCAGTATAACTTATAACTTATATTGTAAGGAATACATGTTCAGACAGACATATATCTTACATTACAATCATTACATATACCAAATATAGTTGGCATATTGTACATAGTATTTGAGATACATGCAGACATAACAAAGAAACCTCAATATTGACCAATGGACCATGAAAAAGAAACCTTAATATTGACCATGAAAATGAGTGAGATGAAACCAGAAACAATAAAAATGTATGCCAGGCCTAATATATGCACAAAACAAATAAACAAATATGATTAGATACAGCATTTTTAGTAATGGACAATCAATAGCCATGTCAAGAAAATAATTTCAATATTTTTTTATTTTAAACATTTTCAATATTTTCAATTTAAGAATTTAGTTATTTGAATTCTTCCTTTGTGAAGACAGTTTTAAAGTCAATAGCGTTGCCCATTGCTTATATCAAAAGATAACCAATTCCTTAGAACAATGTAGCTGTTTCTCTTACTCTAAACATGAACATCTCTACAGTCACTGCAGACATTTGAATGAGTAGAAGTTATTGATACATGTCACATGAATAAATGACAAACAAATATTAGTTAAAATCTTAACAATGCTCAATTTATTGTATATCTAAATGTCAGAAACTAAAAGAGCTTAGTATCTGTCCATCAGATCCAATCATTGACAAAAATTGCCAGTTCCTGCCCGTCTTTTTTCATCCAAAAATTGAAAAATCTACAGAACAAATACTTCTTTTGAGTGTCCTTACTATTTCTAAAAACTGTAAAGCTTAAATTCTTTTAAGTTTAAGTATCTAACTGCTTCCCTTTGGAATACATGGCAAGTCTGCATTAATATTTCTCACTTGCAACTAGAATATTCATTATCTATAGTGTGACTGTACATCCTATAAATATTACTGCTGTGAAGTTGTTCATTAATTGAAATATATCTTATATAATTTTCATCAATATTCAAAGTAAAATATTTTAAAAAAGAAGCAAAAGGTTTTAATGATCCTACGGTACTCATATTTGTCTTTTTTTATATTGGAAATGATTCTTCAATTCTCTAATTAGAATTTAATTAATTGAAAGGAAATTGTATTTTGACAAAATTACACACATCTGCCTTTAAATCATTGAAGTTCTTTATTAAATATAGATTTAATAATCATTTATTAATTATTGAGTAAACACTCTAATGTAAAACAATTAGTCAATAAAAAAATAACAGTTTGTATGTCAGATTGCTAACAAATATTTATGTGGGAATTCAGTGATTTTCCTAACAGCTGACACTTTCCTTAGACAATAATATTCCAACAATCAAATATTCATGGACCTAAGTGTAACATATGATACCTCAAGGCTGAAAAATCCTTTTCTTTATTACTAGATACAGATTCAAAAGATAACAGTCAGCCTTCCTGTATTTTCAATTATCTTAGTTCAACAGAATCTGAGTCATAAGCTATACTATTTATACTATATTCAGGTTTTGAACACTAAACTTTAAATAAAGATTTTCATAAATATTGCCAGTTCATTAATTTCTTTATCTTGCATGTCTACCCTTTTCTATGCCTGTTAACATAAATGTTGTACCTAAGCTAATGTCAGTTTATACTCTTTATACTGAAATACTACAAGCAAAATATTTATGGTGAAAAATCATCAATTTTTGACACGAACAAGACCACTCTGACTCAACAAATCTGTATTACTTCTTATTACTTTTAATGTCACAATTTTTACTCACAACAATTTTTTTAAATAAAAAAAACAAAGCTTTACAGTCATAAATCAGAAATATTTAGTCAATACAATTAGACCCAGGACTCCCTTATGGATCTTCATAATTGAAAAATGTATATGGTAGACTTTTCTGGGAAACAGTGGAAATAGAAATACCATCTTGTTTCTTAAATTTATAGCATCACATATATAACATAATCTATAAGAAAACCACTTCTGATAGCATCACATTACCATGATGCTAAAAGGCCCTGGGGTGAACACTGCTGCCCATACCGTTGACCAAGAGCCTCTCTTTCAAATACCTGCCTCTTACACATGTTCATAAGAAAGGCCTTTTCATGAAAATTTGACACATTTTGTATTTTATAAACAGTCAAATAAAGTTCACCCAAAATTAATTATGCTGAATTTATAGTAAATACCTGTCCAAATCTGTATTAGCAATTGTTTTCATGGTAACCATGGCTTTTTTTGTTTCCTGTTCCTCAAAATCATCTCTCAAATAGATCTGTTCGGTATGGTCTTGATATGTAGTTTTTGGCAGTGACTGCAATATCAGATATGTTACAATTATATCCAAAGGATAGGTTTGGTACATAAAAAGATTGTCAAAATAGCAAATTTTGATTGACTCTTATTATTACTTGACAGCTAAGGTTAATGAATAAGAAGTTAAGTTGCAATTAGTGTTCATGTGAGACTCACACAATTCCATGCTTATTTTGCAACATTTTCCTATGACCTATTGTTACAAAAAAATGTATCTGAAATTGAAATCTGAAAACATTTACATTTGTACATGTACATGTTCTTTGTTTTACAATCATAACAATGAATCAAATGAACATCTGCTGTATTTTGTATGAGGCTGAGGATATACAGATCAAAAGTTATATAGCAACCTCAGTGGATCTTTATGTACTCTAATCCTTCAGGTCAATATATCCTTGTATCAAGACTATTGAACTTATATAGTGCCTATAATAGTATAATATTCAAGCAAAGATTTTTGGGTCTTGATGAGACAAGACTCACTGCATGAAATTGATTTTATTTAGAAAATAAATGTACATGTAAGTGCACAATGAGACTTGAATGTTTTAAAATTTCAAAATATCTACAACAGGTACTGGTTCTACATTGTACCTGTACAATACAGCAATATGAAGGAACAGACAAATACAACACTTTGTCTTTCCATAGAAGTAAAAAACAAAAACAAAAAGTTCATTGTTCAATGAGTGTTGTAAAATTTAAAATGATCTGCAAAATGAAAGTAATAAGCTGCAGATCACTGTAGATCTTAAAATTGCTTTCGGTTTTGAAAATCTACGAATAATAGATATATATAACACAATGCATTCCTCTAAATACTGAAACCTTCCCTTAAAATAGACCTTAATGTACAAAAGTCGGGTTGTTGTCTCTTTGGCACATTCCCCATTTCCATTCTCAATTTTATTTTTTACAGAGTTTGTCTTTAGTGCCATGTGGAGGCAGTAGAGTGCCTCCCCGTACTTCAGGTTTATGCTCTTATAATAAACTAGATTATGGAGTGTGTGTCCGAGCGAGAACTGCTCTAGTTCATTACTTTAGGAATATTTATTTGGAATTTCTCGCTACATTGAAGACCTGTTGGTGACCTTCTGCTGTTGTTTTTTTCTATGGTCGGGTTGTTGTCTCTTTGGCACATTCCCCATTTCCATTCTCAATTTTAAACAATGAATGTTTATAAGATTGACCAAAATTACAAAAAGTTTTGTACTTGTAATGATTCAGACTCAGTATCAAATTGTCATAAATAACATACCCCATCAGTTACATCTCCTATTCTATTATATGAGGCATTACATAAATTTCTGGTATCACTTCTATTTATATCATAATCTTTTGGTTCTGCTTCTCTTGATTGATGCCTTTAAAGAAAAAATAATTTCAGTATACAGTACATGTATATATATATATACATTTACATGTAACATGAAAATTACAGACCCTGTGTCCACTCTTTGCTTTAAGGGATCTGACAATACTCCTGTGTTTCTCCTACATTGTATTATGATTATTATAACATCAGCTAATGAAATTTATTATTTTAATCTAAAATTATTAGTTGTACAACTTGTTGTGTTTATGTACCATGCCAAAATACCTTGACAATTCTGAATAGGTCCTTAAAAAAGAAAAAAACATATCCTTGAAGTTGTTAGTGCATTTATATTAAATTAAATGTGTTACATGTACATGTACAGTCTATCTCTCAAATATTTTCACAACTGAGAGTCATGATCACTAGATGCTCAATATGGAGTATACAGCAAATCAAGGTACTTTTGGATAGGTCCTGGTGAATTCATTTTTGTCTAACTTTGTTCAGATGAATTTGACAAAATGTTTGTTTCTCACATACAATTTTTTTATTGGGAAAAACAGAGGATGAGGCAATATTTTTCACAATACTTATTCCCTATCACGGACAAACTTTTCCGTCATGTAGTGACATGATAAAGTTATTTCTGTAAAAACAAGAGAATCGCTGTACTTGTATACTCATTACCGAATCACTCATTCTTATTACATGTCTAGTTTATTTTTATTCATCATGAAAACATTGTTACACAGGTCTGACTAAATAATCAATGATGAAATTTTTGAAAAAAAATAATTTTATAGATGTTTTTCTCAGTAATAGTGTGCAGCAAGTAATCTCATTTTTAATTTAGAACTGACTGAATAGCTTTAGTTTTCTATGTGTCATGTGTACTATTGTTTGTCTGATTGTCTTATTCATTTTTAGCCATGGCATTGTCAGTTTATTTTTTTTCGATTTATGAGTTTGACTGTCCCTCAGCTGGTATCTTTAGTCCCTCTTTTATATGCGTCTTTACATTAACTTTGAACATTGTTCATTGTTTTTATGTTTTACATAATTACACCTTATATAAGAATGATGGATTTTGATTGGTTGGTAGCCAGTTTATTTTTCGCATATTCTAACATTTTTTTATCCACTCCGGTGAATTTGCCTCAAATACATGTACAAATGTACCATGGTATTTGCCATTTTGGATATTCCTTTTTTACCCTAGTCCTCTCGAGCATCTTTTTTTCAATATGACGTTACAAATAAAACAGCAAACTAATCAAACGTGTATAAGGACATGTATAATTCCTGTGGTTCTATAATATCCTTTATCCTCAAAATTATGCAAAAACATGCTAAAGAATTAAAAGCTTTCAAATAAAAAAAAATATCTTCACCTGTACAGAGAGTTTCAATTCAAATAGATTCGGTATGATTAAACAGATATATCATGTTATGGAGTAACTTGAAAAAAATACCTGTCTTGCGACCAAATTTCCCTTGCCCAAGGATTTGTATAGTGAGACTCTATACAAATCCTTGCCTTGCCTAGCAATTTGGGAAATTTTACAGTCCCTTAAGCTTGACTTGTATTTTTCGCAAATACCCCTCCATAACATGATATACATGTATCTGTTCAATATTTTTTTTTATAGCTTGTCTCAGCTGCATTTTGACATGAAAATTTATCAAGGAAATCTAAATTAAGATAATCTATACAATACACCTTATCAATATTTGTCCGCCATTACTGGACATCACAATATAGTTCTCCTAAATTTTGATGTCATAATAGAAAATATCTGACACAACAATGGAAAAATGATTGTTGCATGACGTCAAAAGTTCAAGCGGGACAGATTCTCACAATCTCTGGTCAAGCATAACAGATTGTTTCTAAAAGTATGAAATTTCTCTATTTAGTGTTAAAACACCTTATCACTATATATATATACACTTCACGGCTATTCCCGGCTGCTTGAACTTTTTACGACATACAACAATCACTTTTCCATTGTGGCATCAGATATTTTGTTTTATGACGTCAAAATTGTACGGGAACTTGTGTGATATCCAGTAATGGTGGACAAATAACACTAAGGTGTATTGTTTCCAAATAGCACGAAAAAGCGATAAGGTGTATTTTACTGTTTAACCCTTGTTAACACTAAATAGAGAAATTTCAAACTTTTTTATACTTGTAAAACAAGCAGGATAAAAAAAAATATATACATTTCAGAGATCAGTAGCAAACAGTATAGCCATATACATATAGGGTCATTATTTGATTAGGAAACCGGTATTCAATCATGTAGGTTCTCTATAGTGCTTAAAATCCATCATTGTATGGTGTTGGTCAGAGAAGTTATTATCCCCTGATATTGCTTGGATGGTTAAATAAGAAGTCATCAGTGTTTCAGAACTATATCATCAATATTAAACAGCTACATGTATAGCAACTCAAATGAAACTATTGAAAGTTTACATGAAGACTTGCAGTACACTGAGTACTGTACAGTCTACTACATGTACATGTACATATACAGACCGATTCAAACACGTTAAACTCATTATTACACAATCGTATACTCAAGAAAAACAGTTCTAATATGTAAAACCATGATTACCAGTTTGAATTTAAAGTTGCTCTTCCATAATTCATATGATCTGACCGCAAATTTAGCGACCCTTTCCTCTCGTAATAATCAGGTACACCAGCCATGTTTACGTTGACAGCGGAAGTGGTTTAAGTACTTCCATATGTCAATAATACACATACGCACCGCAATGTAGTACATATTTTTATAAACAAATGTTGATTTCAGATATTTATTTAAGAAAATTTTGAATAATAAGAGAATAAATAAGTCTGATTTAATAAATTTCTACCCTAATATTTTGACAAAACTTTTTTTTAGAATTACTACGCGCCCATAGAAACATTTCCCGCGAAAAAAATCTAACTAATGACCATAAGCAAACAAAAAGCAAAACATAACAACGAACAACTTTAACTTTCATACCGTTATCCCTGAACTTGGTACAAAAGATATAAATCTAAATTCTTCAATACTGTTTAAGTTGGTACGGATATAAAAATATTAAATAGATGGACATGAAACGTGAGGGTACCCAAATTGCATCTCATTGTGGCAGTTTTCCACTTACGTTTATTTATGATCCAGACCATGAAAAGTTCCCATTCTGCGTTTATTTTGTAGATGAATCATAATTAACTATATGGTTCCACCAATTTTAATGCATTCTGAATCATAGAAAAGTGGGTTTAAACAGACACCCAAACGATCCATCTTCCCATGAATAGAGACAAGTGCCTATCATCATGTGAGTGACTCTGGATTCATATGCAGCTAACAGTATTTGCCAAACCTTGGTTTGAATGGCCGAAGCCGCCGGATACGCAAGACAGAAGACACAAACAAAATATTTACACATTTTGTTTTCAGCTGAATTTTAAGTAACAGTATAAAGAGAATACTGAACTGAGCAGTATATCGAAACATAAAGTTGTTTCTTTCTGTATAATAAAACACTTATTTCCTGATGGCTTAGTCCAATTTGGCAAATAATTATGACTCCTTGAAAGGCTATCTTATTATTTCACCCTGTAAAGCCTTGTTATGTGGCGTCACAGAAATATAAAATGAAATAGGCTTTCAAGACTTCTTAATTATTTGGACTTTTGATGGCTATTTGGAAACTGAATGCATCAAGTTTATTGCCCCCCTTGACAGTAACTATTTTGATATTTTGAATAAATTCACACCCTAACTCTAAAACTATTTCAATTCTCAGTACGCGGCTTAGTAACGGAATGTTTCATTTTTAATTATTCATACTTGATGGCAAAAACCGATCAAAACTTCACCTTCAAAGGTTTTGAGTCACCTTTTTACTAAATAAGATTTATGGATTCGGCCATACTTGATTCATCAGGTGGATATGTGTACTGCATCTCAACACTGTACGTATTTGTTGACCTTTTGAAATTGGATGAGACATTCGTATAGTTCTACTTTTAAAAACAATCACAGTTTATGATTTGTCATTTTAGATGACTCTTGTCTATGACAGAAAGACAACACCTTTCCCCACAACATAAACGTCTTGTAGTCAAATAGTAATGTATGATCATAGACATGGTATTATCAGAGACATAGTATGACCAGAGACATAATATGATCAGAGACATAGTATTATCAGAGACATAGTATTATCTATTATTATCAGAGACATAGTATTATCATAGACATAGTCTGATCAGAGACATAGTATTTTCAGAGACATAGTATTATCAGAGACACGGTATTATCAGAGACATAATATGATGAGAGACATAGTATTATTAGTTACATAGTGTGCTAGTGACCTAATACGGTATATATGGGGTCAGTAAATTCCATATGGGGTGAGAGCGAAGCTCGAATCCCCATATGGAATTTACTGACCCCATATATACCGTATTACGTCACTAGCACACTATGTAACGAATTTATCTTACCGACTATCTTAACGTTTGAAATTAAGACTAGTGATTCTCAAAACGAGCAAGTCTTCAATACTGTTAGCGCTAGGAAAATACTTCCATTAATCCTACAAAAACAGATGCCAACAATAACGACTTGGATAAATGTGTTTTATGAATTTGTTTCAATCTGAATCATCAATTTCTTCGTCTGTTGGAACTTTTAAGATTTTTTTCTCAGTACCGTTTTGTTTTTAACAAAGGGACATAACACTATTACTAACCGTGTATTAAATAAGCCCCGCCCCCTTCTTACCTAATAAGGAATATAAAGGGACGTAACTCCACTACTAACCGTGTATGAGATAAACCCCGCCTCCCTACTAACCTAATATCAAATATACACGGTTTGCACGCGGACGCTTTTAACCAATCATATTCCTGGAAATGTATAGGAGGTAAGATAATATCAGATACATAGTATTATCAGAGACATAGTATGATCAGAGACATAGTATTATCAGAGACATAGTATGATCAGAGACATAGTATTATCAGAGACATAGTATGATCGAGACATATAGAATAAAGGACTTTTTGTTTTTGATACTGACTTTATCACAGTAAAATATCAGGTGAGCCCGAAGGGCGAGCCTGATATTTTCTGTGATAAAGTCAGTATCAAAAACAAAAAGTCCTTTATTCTATTTATCGGTAATTTAAAAAAAAATTAAAATCACTACAATAATAGAGAAAATAACAAACGAACTTCTTTTTCGCGTCGAATCACGGCGAATCACACTTGACGTCACAGACTGCATTACGTCATTTGAAATTTTGTCACAGTGCAGTAAACATGGCGTTCTCTTGCACAAAGTATTGAAAAGGAATTATTGCATGTGTTTCATTTATATTCTACTTTGGACATGACTCTAACAATGGCAAATATAATGGTAGCATACCGGTAAGTCACATTCAGATTTCTTTATTTTGCACAAAGCAGCAACATAGAGGGTCCTGATCCCGAAATCCCGTGTTTAAAAACACGAAATCATGAGGTCCCGAATTTAAATCACAGGAGTTTGAAATCCTATCAATAAGGGGTTAAAAATATACCTTAAATATATAGCTTCTATCGAAAGGGAGCTTATCTCGAAGAGTCGACTTTGGTATATTTTTAACCCCTTATTGATAGGATTTCAAACTCCTGTGATTTAAATAAAGTAAATCCCGATATTCCGAAATCACGAGCTTAAAGACACCCGATCCCGGAGTCCCGATTAAGGTCCTATCCCCCCTCGAGCATAGTAAGTCAGAACATTAGAATGATCCGATATGAGTCAGCAGATTTTTCATCGATCATCATTTTTAAGCTTCTCTCATGTTATAGCGGTACCTTTTTGGTCACTATTTATGTGTTGCGTTTAAATATGAATTGTAACACTTTATAGTGACTGAACAGGTAAAACAAATACTTCTCAAGAAACAGAAAAAGAAAACTACTTGGAACGGCACCAGGCTATGTATTGGTATTGTATGAATAAAAACTCGGATTGGAACACCATGGACGATGTGTTAGTTGTACTTCATATATCAATTATAGATAACGCATTTTTTTTTTTTAAGTCTGTCGGCTTTTTCATGCATTTTCTGTTCACATTTTCACAACAAAAAAGGCTAAACTAACTGTGAAAGTTATAATCAATGTCAAGTGTTTCATTCGCCAAAAATCTCGTGCGTTTCTGCGATAAAAATCACGCGCAATTTTGTGAATGAAAGGGGAAAGTAGATCCTTACGCGTTGCATTCGCGCATGTCACTTGCGTACTAACCCAATAATTTTTTATATCACGGCCAGTCCACTGATACTGACATTATCAGCGAGTACACATCAAAGGAAAAATATACAAATTACCGATAAATAGTATTATCAGAGACATTGTATTATCAGAGACATAGTATTATCATAGCCATAGTATTATCAGAGATATAGTATTATCAGAGACACAGTATTATATGTCTCTGGTATGATATATATGGAAATGTCTGGTATTATCGGGTTCATAAGAGATAGTTATTTTAATGTCCAAATGTCATGCGTAATAATCATAACTATTTTTTTTGTTTTATAAATCACATTGTAGTGAAATTAAAGTACATATCATATAATCATTTCAACAAAATTGTTTGTTCTTTGTTGGACCGTGATAATTATTAATTCAAAGGACGGACCAAGTTCAAATCCTTAGCTTATAATTTTTAATTTTGAGCGTCAGTAATTTTTACGACTGATGCCACTTAATAATTCTTTCAATGATAAAAATAAGGAGATATGGTGTGATTGCCAAATGAGACAGCTACCCAGCACGATGTGACCAAACCGAGGACAAAGTGACGAGGATGTAAACAACTATAAATCACCATACGGCCTTCAACAATGAGAAAATACCATACCGTAAAGTTATAGCTATTAATGGCCATCGGATAACAACATCTGAATCAATTTAAAACATTAAACCAACGCCATATTTCATGATAAAAAAATTAATCGAGATACAAAACTTTACAGACAAAAACCAAAACAAGAGGCTCTAAAGAGCCTGTGTCGCTCACCTGGGTCTATGTACATTTCAAACTAAGGACACATGTTTTTTTTACAAAATTGTGTTTTGGTGATGGTGATGTGTTTGTAGATCTTACTTATCTGAACATTCTTGCTGCTTAAAATTATTTCTATCTATAATGAACTTGGCCCAGTAGTTACAGTGGAAAATATTTTGCAAAAATTTACAAATTTATGAAAATTGTTAGAAATTGACTATAAAGGACAATAACTCTTTAAGGGGTCAATTGACTATTTTGGTCATGTTGACTTATTTGTAGGTCTTACTTTGCTGTACAATATTGCTGTTGACAGTTTATCTCTATCTATAATGAAATTCAAGATAATAACCAAAAGCTGCAAAATTCTTATTAAAATTACAAATTCAGGGGCAGCAACCCAACAACAGGTTGCCTGAATGGTCTGAAAATTTCAGGGCAGATAGAGCTTTTGGTTTCAGACATATGAGCCCAAAACTGATTTTACCCTATGTACTATGTTTAGCCATGGCAGCCATCAAGTTAGATCCCGGGCAGGGTCATCGGACACATTTTATAAACTAGCTACCCTAATGATGATTGTGGATATGTTTGGTTAAATTTGTTTCAGTAGCTTCAGAGAAAATTTGTGTAAAAGATAACAAAAATTTACGAAAAATTGTTAAAAATTGACTATAAAGGGCAATAACTCCTTAAGGGGTCAGTTGACCATTTTGGTCATGTTGACTCATTTGTAGATCTTCATTTGCTGAACATTATTGCTTTTACAGTTTATCTCTAACTATAATAATAATCAAGATAATAACTTAAAACAGCAAAATTTCCTTAAAATTACCAATTCAGGGGCAGCAATCCAACAGCGGGTTGTCCGATTCATCTGAAAATTGCAGAGCAGATAGATATTGACCTGATAAAACAATTATATCCATGTCAGATTTGCTGTAACTGCTTTGGATTCAGAGATATAAGCCAAAATCTACATTTTACCCCTATGTTCTATGTTTAGCCATGGCGGCCATCTTGGTTAATTGGCCGGGTCAGCGGACACATGTTTAAACTATGGTGATTGTGGCCAAGTTTGGTTTAATTTTTCCCAGTAGTTTCAGAGGAGAAGATTTTTGTAAAAGTTAACGACGAGGACGACGGTGATGAGAAAAGCTCACTTGGCCCTTCGAGCCAGGTGAGCTAAAAAAAACACCACTCAATTATGGCTTCTGCCTGACTTTGGACAAGCACATAAATATGATAAAGTTAACAGATATCAAAATTTTTGTGACCACTTTCTCTATTTTGCTATTTTTTTTAACTTTATTTAGCCTGTTATTTTGTTTACTCGTATTGATATATATGGTCACGATTTTAACTTTATTTATTACTTAGATTTGACACTGTCACCACGGAATAATAATCCCATTTTCCTGGAATATCTATATACATCGATAATCTCTAATCCTACATGAAAATGATGTTTTGAATTAACGCATCATGGCACTCGTTTGTTATTTTTAGCATAAATCTCCGAAATAGAATTCCAAAGTGACAAACATGTAATAAATACTCAGGTTGAACAATCACGAGGGACAAAAAGTAAGTTCTACACATACAAAAATCAACAAAAACACTACAAAAACTATATCGAGAATAAATGATAAATTATGTCATTTTATATCTATATATTGCATTGCTAAATCGTTTACAGCCTTCATAAAATAAACGCGGTATTTACTCGCGTTTAAAATCAAATCTAAAATCGATCCGAGATCTAGTCATTTATATCGGGTAATCAATTGCTCGAGCGCTTCAACATGCTATGATTGGGTCTTTACGAATGTCCATTTCATTTCAGGAACGGATCGTATCTCAGAAGCATAACACCATTAACCAAAGTCTGTCGCAGACACTATCAGACAGGTGGAAGTCTGCCGTATAAGGTAGGTTTGACTATATATTTATTCCATTAGAACTCACAAAGACAACAGATGTTGAAACCACCGATCGTGTTGATTTCTCTGTAGCATCAACGTCGCCTAGCGATCAATACTTAGTATTTCACTTCGTCTTTGTCTACAAAATTCAGTTTTACCGTACAAAACAAAGGATTTAACTGGGATTAAGTGGCATTATTTTTTCTAACGTGTCGTTTGGTGGCACTGTGGTCATTACAGTTGCAGGGGAATGCCACAGTTCAAAGTAAGTCAATTAACTCATTTACCGTTTTTTTATAGACGTTATTTTATACATGGAATTCAGTCCTGGTACATATTATAACGGTTCATGTGTGTAAGGTATAGGTATTTCAAACCTGTCGCAGACGAGTTGTATTACAACGTTTAATATCATTGCAGAAGAATATAAAAGCTGTAAATCAACAACATATTGACCATCAAACACACATACAGTTACATTATAATGCTATAAATAAAGTACCAGCAATTTATCCTTCAGAATTGAAAGTTGATTTTTACTCAATCATGGAATCGCTTAAGTTAAGAGAGTGGTTTAGTATTGCTGCGCAATCTCAAGGCTATGTTTGTCATTGGGGAAAATGGAGTTCAGTTGGAGTGGAAAACAAGAACTTCTGTAGATAACGAGGATTAACTTTGAGTCACAATTTAATGCCTTCAGAATTCTCATTTCAGTAATGTGTTCTAGTATATTGTGGTTTTACTTAGCTATTTCGTAAGTAAGAAGAACAAATCGGAAAATCGGAATGATTTGAAAACAGTTAAAGATAAATGTCTGCTACAAAGTTAATCTGAAAATTGCAAGTTTGGTTGTTCAAGTTGATGCTCCATGAAATAAAGATTTTTTTCCTCTCATAACATAAGTTAGGTCAGAAACACATCCATATGCGGACAAAGGAAAACCAACCTGTATTTTTTTTTGACTAACATGACCTAGCCGGGATAATAACCACTAGAGCTTTTGTCTGGGTTCATTTGGCGTTAATATTTTTTTTAACTATTAGAAATTAACTTGTCGATAAATCCTGTTTTCCCAAAGCAATTACAAGACGTAAATAGATTGTATATTTTCAAATACTGATTCAATTACAAAAATGTAATAATTTTATCTGTAAGCGTATTAACGAATAACTTGACATACTGAACGTAACCTTCATGGCAGACCGTATTATGAGACCCCTCCCCTTCTAGAACACCGTATTACTATCCACCTAGAACTTTGTATTGTTGTCTCATGCCAGTTTCGGATATATGCTTACGTTGTGGTCTCATTGGTCGAAGTAAAGTCACCTAAGTCCTTCTCCTTCTCTCTAACCGACTAGAAATATCACTCGATTATTTGCTGTCTTTTTTTTATGCCCCATTTTTTATGCCCTATTTATGGGCATTATGTTTTCTGGTGTGTGCGTCTGTGCGTCCGTCCGTTCGTCTGTCCCGCTTCAAGTTAAAGTTTTTGATGAATTTGAAGTCCAATCAACTTGAAACTTAGTAAACATGTTCCCTATGATATGATCTTTCTGATTTTAATGCCAAATTAGAGATTTCATCCCATTTTCACGGTCCACTGAACATAGAAAATGATAGTGCGGATAGGGCATCCGTATACTTGGGACATATTCTTGTTTTAAATTATTTTGATCTTTAACCACATTCATATGAAACTATCATATTCCAAGATAATAATATCTGGGCAAAACCCTACTACTTTATTCTGCTGAAAGGTAACATTGCTACATGAAATAAAAACCGTCAGTTTTTATATATGTACATATTCTCGTTTCTCGTTTTGTTTATATAGATTAGACCGTTGGTTTTCCCGTTTGAATGGTTTTACACTAGTAATTTTGGGGCCCTTTATAGCTTGTTGTTCGGTGTGAGCCAAGGCTCCGTGTTGAAGGCCGTACTTTAACTTATAATGGTTTACTTTCTAAATTGTTATTTGTATGGAGAGTTGTCTCATTGGCACTCACACCACATCTCCCTATATCTATATATATATTTTCACATATTGACACGTTTTTGTTTTTTTATTTCTACCTTTTACCTCTTTGAAAAAAATTGAAGATGTAAATCACCAAAATTAGAATTTAAATTGAAGTTATCGCATTTAGTTTCAATACGACAGATACAGTTTTAAATTACTGAAATCAAATAAACTGTACATTTAAAGCACATCCTTGATTTAAAATTTATCACCCAGTGACAAGAATAACTTCGAAGTGTCTGTTGAGGATGACATTTACTGTGTACAGGACCGAAAAAACTCATTTATTTTTATACAACCCGGCTAACCTTTTTTTTTTTTTTTTTTTTATCAAAATGTGAATCAGAATTAAAAAAAAAGAATCAGGTTCTCTTTCACGTCCTTTAATATTGTCAGTGCCAAAAGGGAAACTACAACTTTTGCACATACTTGTAACAATGTCAATTTGGCTCAATAGGATAATGTTAGTCTTAGACCATTTTCATTTAAGAATTGAATGATCCTTTTTTTTTTTTAATTTATTGGGGTGTAAAAGCGTTGACCGGGGTACATATTGTATGAAAAGCGTGGAAGCTTTGACACCCTATAAAATTACTAAAAGAGGCATTCAATACTTATAATTACATTTTTGGCTCGGATCATAAAAACACCATATATCTATCAAGTTTTTGCTTTGTTTACCTGTGTACTTTATTGTCAACCTAAATGTTACAGAATATTAATTTCTGAATGACGCGAGACTGCCATTAGCCAATCAAAATAACGTACTATAATGAAACATGTGATGTAATTTTATTAGAACATAAATATCTCGGGTTAACAGGTTCACACCAGAATTATTTTTTTACATACATCAATACATTTTTTGTCTTATGCAATTCATAGTTTACGGTAACAAAGTTGTTATAGTAAAATTGCAGACAAAACATTTTTAATATAACACATGCTTTACCAATTTGTCAGCTGAAGTAGAAGCATTAATTAGTATTAAACGATAAAACACATTGTAAATGTGGGTGGATGGTTTCAGCAATGAATTGTAAAATACATTCTAAGATCAATAAAATTGTCGTATACTAAACATGCTTTTCTATCATATCATGTTAAAATTCTGATTAATAACAAAGGAGTGATATTAGACTATAATATTAAGGCACTATATTTTATTTCATTTTAAGCGAAATTTTGATTTGTTGTGGCTATTGCAGGTTAATACCAATTGGTTCCTTTTCTTGCATATTTTAATTGTCGGTATAGCAAGGGTCAGAAACAGAAGTTAAAGAATACGGTTTGATTGTTTAAATTTACAACGAATACAATTCAATTTAAATTCTGTTTCCGCATTTTTAAGAAAAAAAAGAAGGTTCACTCAATAGGAATGGTTGAAGTTACAGTGATTTCAATTCAATATTGTTGAAGGCCGTACAGTGACCTGTAGACTAGTTGTTAATTTCTGTGTCATTTTGGTCTCTTGTGGAGTCTCATTGGCAATCATACCACATCTTCTTTTTTATATGCCTGTTTTACTTTTCAGAATAATATTTCCAAACGAAATGAAATGCAAAATGAAAACAAGTTGAAATGTATATCGCAGACGTGAGATATGCAATATACAGAAAACATTTTAACAACATGAAAAGCAAAACAGCCTAAAAGAGACCAATACCTGTTAAATTGTATTATTCGGTATTGGTTTTGAAGTTCATAAGGTGACCAGCAGAATTATTTACTTCAAGGCGTATGTTTTGAAAAGGTGTGGGTGTTTTATTTGGGGTTTGCTTTATTTATGCTTATATATATAAAAAGAAGATGTGGTATGATTCAATGAGACAACCGTCCACAAGAGACCAAAATGACACAGAAATTAACAACTATAGGTCACCGTACGGCCTTTAACAATGAGTAAAACCCATACCGCATAGTCAGCTATAAAAGGCCCCGAAATGACAATGTAAAACAATTCAAACGAGAAAACTAACGGCTTTATTTATATAAAAAAAAATGACGAAAAACAAATACGTAACACATATGATAAACAAATGACAAGCACTGAATTACAGGCTCCTGACTTGGGACAGGCACATACATACATAATGTCGCGGGGTTAAACATGTTAGTGGATCCCACATCTATCTTTTATTCATATTCATATATATTTTTTAGCGGAATAACACTTATTTTTGCATTATATCTTGGACAAAATATATTGACAGTATAAAATTCCCAGATTGTATTCAATTTTATTCAGAATATAGGATTATCTGATGCACTATAACGCATGCATTCAAGTATTAATCTACTTCTCAGGGGTGATTCGGACTTAAGTATTGAAAATCCTGAAGTAATAAAATGAATAATAAAAAACATAAACCAAAAACTCGTGGAATCATGAAGGGTCCACCAAGAGGATAATTTTAGAATTATGAAACTTTGCATTATTTTGTCGATTAAAACATTAATATCAAATTTACTGAAGCATTAAAATCACTAAAGCACACCTGAGATTGAATGTTTAGTCTGGAGTGACTTCACTACTCTACAGTGTTTTCTGATAGAGCAAAACATTGATTTTATATGCAGAATTCATTAATTCAGATTTATACGAAGTTTATCTGCAACAGAGGGGAAAAAAAAGATAAATTCTCAGAAGAGATCAATATAATTTTGAAAATTTTCAATATTTTAAATGTAGAATGAATGCAGTAAATGTTTTTTATAAGTCCGTCATCATGTTAAGGTTCATCATAACCTTTTGGCTAAAATGGCCGTATTTACACCCCAAATTTTACTCTGAGTACAGACTAACCTATACACCTGCAACAGTTTTAAGGGATGGCAGGAACTAGATATATAAATTTTAAATGCATTTTATGTTTCAGAAAATTATAAACTTTTCTAGATTTTGCTATCCATTTTTTTTCGTTCCTGCAGAAGGTGCAAAAATTAACTAAGTAGTGAAAACGATTGAGAAGCTCCCCTCATATAATCAATGTTGTGAGTAGTATTGATTTAAATGGACAATAGATGGACAATAGACACCTGTAAACAATAGGTTATTTAACAGGTTTAAACTGTGTAACTGAGTGGACCGTATCAAATGAAACTCGGGTGTTTGTTTATTTTGCTATCTTCTGCAGACTGGAAAAAAATGAACATCAAAATCCAGGTAAGTTTTTAATTTTCTGAAACGTAGTCTTCATATAACTTTTATATATCTAGTTCCTGCCATGCCTTAAAACTTTCCTGGATGTACCAGTTTGTCTGTACTCATAGTAATTTTGGAGGTGTAAACACGGCCATATTTTTCAATTCCTTATGATGAACCTTAAGTCAACCTCAATAAAGAATGTTCTAACGAAACAGGCGATAGATTTAATGTCCAAATTCATGGTACCAGTTTTAGTTATGTAGCAAGTGTTTTTGATAGATCATTGCACAATGATTTGCAAGACGCCATTGACCATGTTTATGGCTCAGAAATTAACAAAATACTATTTAAATTAACGAAGTACATCAGTCAGTTTAAGTGGCTTGTATGGCAAGCCGTTTTGCTATTTATTCTTACTTCAAGATATCTCATAAACTTTATAAGTTTATAAGATATCTTATATCTTACATAGTTTATAAGAAATCTCATATAATTTATCAGATATCTTATATAATTGTCTTTATAAGATATCTCATAAGATATCTCATAAACTATATAAGATATCTTATTAACTGTATTAGATATCTTATAAACTATATAAGATATCTTATAAACTATATAAAATATCTTATATAAAAATTGTTTATAAGATATCTTATAAACTTTAGATATCTTATAAATTTTAGGAGATATCTTATATAACATTAAAGATATCTTATATAATATATAAGATATCTCATATAATATATAAGATATCTCATAGAAATGAAATTATATAAGATATCTTATATATGATATGAGATATCTTATATATTGTAGGATATATCTTATTTAGTTTATAAGATATCTCATATATTATAGGAGATATCTTGAAATTCGAATAAATAGTAAAACTGTTTGCCATAGGCTTGTCTCAAGATCCAGTTTCTAGCACACATTGCTGCCTTTTGGTAGTTGGTCGTTACCTTGATGGATACTGATTTTGGATAGTGGAACCTGCATTTTTTTTTTAAATCTACCAGTGCCAATTTAGAGTTTTCATATGTGGTACAAATAACTGTCTTTGAAAAATACTTATATATGTATTTTTGTGTTGTTGGATTAATATTTCAATGCCGTATACTCAATATGATTTTTCAGTCGAGAAGGTAGATGGATTTTAAGTTTTCAGTTTTTGTGTATCCAAATCCTTATGTTTCTGTTGGATATTTGGCATGAGTACACTTATAGAAAAAAAAACTATTATTTAAACTAACAAATCGCAAATCATGTTTGTTACTGTGCATAGGATTAGAACTAAAATATCGAATTTGTTTGAATAAAGTTTGGGTTCCGTGTTATCGATCATCACAAGGTGGAAACTGTTGTTTAGGAGAAAATTACAAAATGTGTAAACAGAGAAATAGGAAATTACAAACTATGTAAACAGATAAATAGATAATTAAAAAAATGTGTAAACAGATAAATAGGAAATTACAAAATATGTACACAGATAAATAGGAAATTGCAAAATATGTAAACAGAGAAATAGGAAATTACGAACAGATAAATAGGAAATAACAAAATATATAAACAGATAAATTGAAAATTATAAAATATGTAAACAGATAATTAGGTAATTACAAAATATGTAAACAGATAAATAAGAAATTACAAAATATGTAAACAGATAAATAGGAAATTACAAAATATATAAACAGATAAATAGAAAATTACAAAATATGTAAATAGATAAATAGAAAATTACAAAATATGTAAACAAATAAATAGAAAATAAACAGATAAATTGAAAATTACAAAATATGTAAACAGCTAAATAGAAAATTACAAAATATGTAAACAGATAAATAGAAAATTACAAAATATGTAAACAGATAGATAAATAGATCGTATAAAACAATGGTATCAGTCTCTGGTACTATTGTATACTTTAATAATTACATTAGATGTATGTTTCATTATAATCCGTTATTCTGATTGGCTAATTAGCAATCTCCCTTTATCAATTGCATTACACAATGCAACTTTTCATTCATGATGACACGAGGTCCCACAATAAAGTGCACAGGTAAATGCAATAAAAACTTGATAAAAGGCGTGTTTTCATTATCCTATAGGTAAAAATGTAATTATAAGTAGTGAATGCTTTTTTTTTGTAACTTTATAGGGTTGTAAAAGCGTTGACCGTGCGCACATTTTGAGTATGAAGCGCTTCCGCGCTTCATACAAAATGTACTTCGGTCACCGCTTTTACACCCCAATAAATTTACAAAAAAGAGCATTCAATTCTTAAGAAACGTGTTATATATGAAAATTCATGAAGGCCACAAATGCTGAAAATATCGAAAATAGTCGGTTTTTGTAGAATTTATGTGTTTTTGAGATACTACGGATGAATGATTGAAAGGAGAATGCATAACGGGCTATTTTCAACGTTTAACTCAAAAATAGTAAAATGGTCAGAGCTGGATTGATCTCTACTGACAATTTAAACGCACAATTAATCATTCTATTATTTAACCATTGAAAAAGAAATTAATGTTGGATACTCAGCCAGATTCCTATTCCTTTTTATTGATATATTAATTGAAAACCTTATAAATCAATTCCTTATAATTAGTTAAATTATGTTCTTGGCGTGAAAGTTCAAGGGTCACCTAATCAGTGATATATCATGGAAACAAACTGATAAACGTCACGTGTAACAATTCAACGATTACGAAGAATGTTCGTTAACGATACCAAAAACATGTTTGGCATGAATTCTGTCTGTGGTAGAATGCAAACATCAAACTGAAACTTTAAAATCATTGACGCAAATGTCATTTGATTGGTCAAATTTTTAACAGCTAATAGTTTGTATGGTCAATTAATGTGACCAGGTGGAATAAGGCTTAAAATGACTTGAAGGCGGAACGTTTGTGTCTATTTTGGTGTTAGGGATGAGAGATGTATAAATACCCTGCCACGTCCGTTCTGTGATTTTGTATGATATTTTTCAGCTTTGTATGGATTTGACGAATTGAGCCCTATCAACTGATGTGTATAGTTTGTTCTTATTCTGTGCTATAACACCATTGCGTAACGTAGTTCATTTGAACTTTTGCGGATAGTTTTGTGCAATCATATCACATCTCTTTATTGTCAAATTAATATGAAGATATATGATGTAAAGTAAAATAAATCATAAGGAAGGATCGAGGTGCATAGAAATTTGCATTGAACAAAATTTAATCTGAAGAATCCGAAAAAGTAATATATTTTCAAAAAAATGTAATTGGAGCCAAAGGTTTATCGATTCTCGTCAAAGACAAATATGGATATCATAATCTTTGACGAGAATCGATAAATCTTTGACATTTTAATTGACAATATTTAGTTGTTTTGATGTCCACAAACACAATCTAGGATTTTAACAAGTGTTTGTCATTAAGACGTTTGTAAATCTACTACATTTCAGTATTCTACCATCTTCGTAGCCAAGGGATACAGAGGGTTCTGGTTCGTAACCCTTGGCTTTCGAAGATGTTATTCTTCTAGCACGAAATATTTTACCACTTCGATCCATTATAATAAGCTACAAAACCTATTGTATATACGGTTGCTTTTAAAATAATTTTCGAAAATAAGAATTAGAGATAACTAACTTTACTGAAGTGCAACAAATATACGAAAGCTATTTTTTTTGTTACAAGCTGGGTTAAAAAGCTTTATTATGAAACTATTTAATTATCTAATATAAAGGCTGCTTGGAAATTAATTCAGTTAAACTCTTATAAAACCTCGGGAAACATTTATATGACGTCTGATGTATTCGTGGATATGATGGAGCCGTCTAGGTACAATATTTTTAATATAAATACGAATGACCTGATTGTCATTTGGTTTTACTATATTATTCAATCTTTCTAACCTTTATTTAGCCATGTTTCCTTATACAGATAATTTATTTATATAAGTCGCGTTTCTGTAGTCAGAAACATTGCTGTCCCAATACTGCAAATGAATCCAAGACTGGCATATTCAAAAATTAACCCTGTTTATAAGAAATAAAATGTTGTTCAAAACATTTTGGCTATGAGTAACCTTATTTTTTCTAAGTATACCCAAAAGGGATATAATTTTCTTTCAGTCATATCGATGACTGTGCCAGTATCAGTTGTTTGATAATATTACATCACACGTGTTTGTATTCATTAACAGAGTTCACAGAAGATTTTTCATATTAATTTATGTTTAAAGTATCGGCAACCGGTGGTAATTGATTGCTTTCTGTAATAAACTCCAGACGGAATACATTTAAAACTTTTACAATAAATACAGTATTTGAAGTTAACACCGAAACTATACCTAAGGGATTTGAGCCTTCGATTTAGTCAGAACTAGTAATACTTTTGGAAAATTAATTTTAGATTTTCCTTTTAGAAAGAATTTTATTTGAAAATTTAGAGGTGTGCGATTTACCTTTACGATAACAGACATGCATTTTAATTCACGAGCCTGTAATTCAGTGGTTGTCGTTTCGTTTTTATTGTTTTCTTTTTAAATGTGGTCGTGTTTTCTTTTGACTTTTTTTATATTTTGTCACACCGGAGACATTTATCTTTTATAGATTATTCTATACAATAAGAAGAAGTACTAGATTTGTAATTGCTAGCAATAACGGATGGCACCCTTCCCCCATTGCCAGAGAAACGACAGCCATTTTGAAAGTTCCAAAGTCGAAGAGCACATGTGTATAGACATTTTTGTAAAGTTTCATGAAGTTTGGAGTATTTTGAAATTTTTGATGTTTCCATGGTTACGGCGGTCATTTTGGAAATTCCATAGTCGAACATCTTATCTACATATGCCAGTTATCATTACTGTAAATTTTCAGAAAGTTTGGAGCATTTCTAAATTTTGGAAATTTTGTATGTTTCCATGGTAACGATAGATATTTCCAAAATACAAAAAAACTCCGTTGAGGGTTCCATAATAAGAATAAAAATATTTATTATTCCAATCAAGGACAACTAGTAATAAAATGTTGTTCATCTTCAACTAAATTTAGAGTATATTTCTAACAAAGCCTTTGGTCTCTTTCTATATATAAAGTTTTACACCTAATAGTATATACCTTATACATGCATATCTTAAATTGGATTTATCTAAAATAAAAAAAATCATTCATATTATTGTGCTGTAATAAATGTTCACGTTCTTTCTGGCATGCTGAAGAGCTAGTATTAAACATACCAGTCCTGTAATTTAACTGCCATACATTAACATGGGTTTTATTGTAAGGTCATATATATGCAATAGAGTAGAAATACTTGGATTTAGTGGGAGATGTTATGGACATAATTGTGCAAATCGTGATACAAGCATGAAATTTGGTATAAAGGTTTTGACTAAACGATAATTAAAAAAAATCAGCTGCTGGCCATAAAAAAATTCCATTTTTTCAAGATGGCCACCGCTCATTTTGCAAATGCATGGGGTCATATCCAATAGGCTACAATTCGTTTATCCTTTGAAAGCTGTGTTATAGGTTCATTCCAAATAAAGTTTTGATAAAACGTAAAATACAGTTCCTAAATTACGATAAAACAATGCATAAATTACGAAAAAAATTACTTCCGGTTCCAAAATGGCAAAACTGTTGAAAATGGTTACATTTCGTAAGTCATTTGAAAGCTGTATTTTAGGTATAATCCAAAGTAAGTTTTGATAAAACGTAAATAACTGTTCCTAAATTACGACGAAACACTACATAATTGACGAAAAAGTGACTTCCGGTTCCAAAATTTTACATTTCGGAAATTCTTTGAAAGCTGTGTTGTAGGTAAAATCCAATGAAAGTTGTGATGAAACGTAGATTAAAATTACTGTTCCTAAAGTACGATAAAACAATACATACATGACGAAAAGTGATTGGAAGACGATAAAGATCTTTGCAATTTGAATACAGCGTTTAGTGATTGTTTTTATTTTCGAAAGCCTTGTACCATGTACCAAATAGTTTCTACATTCTCGTCTTTTGGTCTTATTGTCAAACATTGTATATATCCTTAATAGTTATCCCACAAGGACGCGGTGTGTCAGTGTAAGATCACCCCGATGGCCGGAGGCTCACCCCGATGGCCGGAGGCCAGAGGGTGATCTAACACTGACACACCAAGTCCGACTGGGATAACTATTTTACATCCCAGCTGTTTTAGATTAGACGAAAAACCATTTATAATTCATAAAATCTAGTTTAAAACGCCACACAACCATAACAATATACTTTATATATTACTATATGATGTATACCCTTTTTGACCCCCACAACACGATGAGTAGATATCAAACAATGTCAACTCGCCCCACTTGCCAATCGGCCTACACTATATCGCCACTTTATAAAAATATCGTCCCACTCTTGTTTACCGACTTGCCCCACTTTGAAAAAGTGTTAAATCAAATTGAACAATCAGTCTGAAAACTCACTAATTAACGAAAAAGGTTAAAACCCCACTGAATAAAGGTCTGACAACTCGCCCCACTTATAAAAAGATCTTGCTTCCTTTAAGTATGTCAAATTACTGTTATATCGTATCCAGTCGTCCTGGTGTAGTGGTTTGTGTCGTGGCCTGATATGCTAAAGGTCTTGAGTTCGAATCCCAGCATATACACTGGATTTTTTTCTACGTGAATTTTGATAGATAGTCTTTTCCGTATAATTAATTATAAGTTTTATAGTGGATTTGACATTCCCGCCAAAATGTTACAGAACAAAGGAAAGCATGCATAACAACGAAATTCAAACTGGGGTGATCTGGTAGGGGTGATCTGGTAGGGGTGATCCGGCTCAGATCACCCCTGTTAGAACAAAGGAGATGGGATGTAATTATATATATTCATGACTCAGTCCGAATTCAATATTTAAAGTAAGCACTGAAATTATGTCTAAGGGTTCTGGGCATTCACGTTAATAAGATTACAAAACTAACGAACTATAATTGATTTTGAAGAGATCATATTGGAAAGTTTTAAAGTTTTTTTTTTATTTGCATTATTCAAGACATAAATGTTTAAATATTATGAACAATTTAACGGGAGTAACCAGTTGAACAAGATCTACTTACCTATCAGGAGTAACTCAGTTTTCAAAGGAATTAGGCAGGTTCCTGTTTATCAATATTACTTTTCTGTACTGGATCCGAGGTCACGCAGATTAAGGTATAATTTCTGTATTCTAGTCATTTCTTTGCCACTTGTGGCGACGGTGTTGCACAAACTTCAATCTAAGACTTGGGTTTGTCCCGTTATATGGCCATGGTGTACCTGTCCTGCCATATACGATTTGGGTTTGTCCCGTTTATTAGTCATGGCATATCTATCCTTCCACCTACGATTTGTATTGGTCCCGTCTTGTAGCCATGACGTTCCTGTCCTGCCATCTAACATATGTGTTTGTCTCGTCTTTAAGCCATGACCCACCTGTCCTTACACCTACGATTTGTATTGGTCCCGTCTTGTGGTCATCACGTTCCTGTCCTGCCATCTAACATATGTGTTTGTCTCGTCTTTAAGCCATGGCCTACCTGTCCTTACACCTACGATTTGTATTGTTCCCGTCTTGTGGTCATCACGTACCTGTCCTGCCGTCTAACATTTGTGTTTTTCTCGTCTTTTAGTCATTGCGCACCTGTCCTTAAATCTACGATATGTATTGGTCCCGTCTTGTGGCCATGACGTTCCTGTCCTGCCATCTAACATATGTGTTTGTCTCGTCTTTAAGCCATGACCCACCTGTCCTTACACCTTCGATTTGTATTGGTCTCGTCTTGTGGCCAACACGTTCCTGTCCTGCCAACGTAGATTTGTAATTGCTCACTTTTGGGTTTTTTTCTTTTTGTTTACAATAACATTTCAATTCTTATTTAGTAATACATTGCTATAAAATTGAGAATGGAAATGGGGAATGTGTCAAAGAGTATACAAACAGTTGTATTTCAAACTTGTATTAAATCATTTCTTTTTTCAAATTTAAAAAAAAATGAAGTATTTTCACTGTTAACTTCTAAGAACTATGAATAACTCTTGTTATTCTACTCTTGTCTTCTTAACTACGTGGACTTTTCCCAGATTTATTCTGTTTTCACCTTTTTTTTAGGAAGGGGGGGGGGAGGGGGTTGTAGAATACACAAGTGAACGGTACCGATCAAAACTATTCCTAACCGCCATATATAGTTTATTGTGTAAGGACCTGCGATTAATACTTTATCTCTTAAATACAGCAATTCTAAATACAAAAATCGATGCGTCCTCAGAATGCTTTCCAGTCATCGAATTAATCAAAATCCAACTAATTATAGCGGAATTAAACGGGTTATTTACAGTTAAAAATTATCTAAGATAGGGAAGTATTCGAAAAGTTAATGCTCGACTGGTAATCTGGAATATACACATTCGAGAAAACAACAACACTGTTTTGCCTGTTTTGCATTTTGTGAAGCATTTTAACGACAGTCTTTGAAGACTTACATTTTTTTCTAGAGTTAAAAAGAATCATGATGTTTCTCGCTGTACGGTAACAGTTTTGATGTTTATGTCTTTGGGGACTTACGAGTCTGATGTCAGACGGTATTTTTTAGAGACTGGTTACGAACGAAAACAGGTCGTTGCATTTTAGAGCTATTTTTTCTATTACTTTTTTGTTACAACAGAAATGGTCAGCAATACTACTGCAAAATGTTTTGACATAACTATTGACTAACTCCTTTAAGTGGCGTAGGACATTTTAGCGCATTGATAGGACATTTTTGATGGAATTATAGCCCAATTTAGCGCCAGTTTTTTAAACATTTTAACGAAAAGTGAAATTATCAATGCCCGTTTTAGCGAAAGCAATTTACTTATTGTAGAAAAATATATTTTTACAGAATATAAAGATACAGCACAAATTAAAAAAAAAACCCAACTTAACTCTTATGATCAATTGACAATTTATGTATACCAATGAACTCTTGATAGAACCCATGTACAATAAAATTGTGATAGCAACTGTTCTTTTTCTCTAACCTTTATAGAAAGCGTAGATTCATCGATGCTTCTTAAAAATATGTTGTTGTTTGTAATTAGTTGATAGTATCCAGAAAGCCAAATTGTTAGAATTTATCCGTCATCTATCGCACTTTTATTTCCTTTATTTGTCTCAATAACATTTACTACTATGATTGACCAAATTATAAATTCAAACAGCTAAACTATAACTCAGCATAAGTTACCGTTAACGGTTTTATTATGGTGAGTTGCATTCAACCTTCTTCACAGTGATTTTGCAGGGGCACAAGCTCAACAACAAATTTTATGAGAAAGATCGACTGAAATAGACACCTCACAAGTTCTATGATCACCATCACAACTTGGTTACATAATTCTGTAGATTTTCGAAACTATAGGCTACCTTATAGCCAAAATGAATCAATGAGCAAAGCTCATACCGCATAACGAGCTAAAGTAATTACGACATGACAAAATGTAAAACCATGTTCACGAACAATCTAACCGTCTGCTGAATGTACATAACAACAAAAGAGAAACAGATATGATATACAGTAACAAATGACAACCACTGAAGGACGGATTCCTTGAGAAAGGCGCACATTTAATGAAGCGGGTTAAATATGACTGCGGGGCCCCAACTCTCCTTTAAACAGTGATGAAACAGCACACAAGGTGTCCCAAAAAACAAGCGACATGTTTTCGAGGTCTTAGATCTTAAGAACAAAATAGTCTTAATGGCGACATGTTGACTGAGACTGAACTCACATGGCAGGTGATTCATTCAAAGCAAAACCCGCATGCTCTGTCGCTGTAACCGGTCTCGCTACTCTTGGAGTTCCTTTGATTCCTATGTATTTTTGAATTAGTTTCTTAATTCTCACTAGATGTATAAAAATTGTCAAATGTGTAAACTACTGTTGCCGTAATTGAAAACATGCAACCTCAGGTCATTGTACTGGACTAATAAAGTAGATGACAGGTATGAACACGTTGAGTACAAGACAATTTCTTTTATCATCATTAATCACTTAGATTAATTGATGGACATTTTTATTTAGCAATTGCCTTTTACAAGCAAGAAAAATTTCTTGTATTTTTGTAATCCTCACATTTTGATTTTACTGATATTTACAGTCATTAGTACACTCAGTTTTTTATTACTATTGTTTGATTAGTTTTGATGATCTTTTTACTTTTTATTATGTGGGGAAGCAGATGTTCTGTTGTACATTGATTGATTTTCTCCTTTGTTTTCAACAGTTGATTAATTTTCACTACCATACCGAAGCGAACACACGTATTTCCATTAACTACATAATTGAATAATAAGCTGTAAATTGTCATTGAAAATATCAAGATTGCAAATCAAATTTAAACATTTAGTTTTTGAAATAAGAAAAAATTAAATGAATTAAATTAAAATAAAATAAAATAAAATAAACTGCATCATTCTATCAATGGACCAAATAGTTGGAAGTGAGAAGTGGAATATCGTTGCATAGCAACCAAAATGGATTACTGGAACAGCAGAAGCTATGTCAAAATACATTTTATCTTAATTGAATCAATCCACTGTTATATATATAAGATTCAAGTTTCCTTTGTTGTCTCCTTATGTCACTAGGACATCTTAACGTTTCTATGTATGTTGGCGTTTGTTTTTGTTGCACTTCAGTGTTTGTATACTTCTGTTGTTTACCTCTTAAAGTTGACGTGTTTCCTTCAGTTTGAGTTTGTAACCCAGATTTGTTTTCTCTCAATAGATTTATAAAGTTTACACAGTGGTATACTACTGTTACTCTTATTTAACACTATAGATAATAACTAGTAAGTGATAGTAATTTAATAATATATTAAACTATTAGTTTATAACAGAAAAAATAATTAAAATTGATTGTAAAAAAAAAATGAATTTTGCGAAGAAAAAAGAGAGAGGACAATACAACATTGTCCTATCTACAAGTACTTGCTCATCTGAAATACTCCCAATGGGTGAAGAGTTTGTGTTTCCCCATAAATATTTGACAGCGGTTTGTTGTTTGTAGCATTATTTCTGTCATGAATTGTGGATCGTTATTGACTTAATTATTATGTTTTGAATTACCATGGATATTTTAGTTCATCGTAGGCGAATTTCTGTCTTCATATCTTTGTTCATGTCTGTCATTGACGAGAAACGAGATGGGTCCTTATAGGAATGTAGAAAATGCGGTCAGTTTTAGTAGGAAAACTTGTTTATTGTTTTGCTCTGTTAGACTTACTAGAAGATAAAATCACAAAAATACTGAACTCCGAGGAAAATTCATTCGGAAAGTCCCTAATCACATGGCAAAATCAAATGACATAACACATCGAACGAATGGACATCAACTGTCATATTCCTGACTTGGTACAGACATTTTCAAATGTAGAAAATGGTGGATTCAACCTGGTTTTATAGCGCTATGGTAGCAATACACAGTTAGGAGTTTAGTTTCGCATTTTGGCCCCGGTGATCACTGATGAGTCTTTTGTAGACGAAACACGCGTCTGGCGTATATACAAAATTTAGTCCTGGTATCTATGATGAGTTTATTCAAATAGGAAAGTTATTGTGTAATAAAATTCATTTTTAGACAGCTGAGTGCTAATTCAGCCTTCAAAGATGGTTTATAAGAGCATCAAGATTATCTTTTACATGTTTCATGGGCTGTTTTCTGTTTGACAATTCGTATTTTCATATCTAGACCGGCCATCGGTCCAGAAATCAATGTAATGTTTACAGGTGGCACGGTAGTATTTCCTGATCCATAAGGGATAATGATAGCCTTTTTAGAATTTTCACCACTTTCTAACACTGCAAAAAATTCTACATTCACAGTCAACTGAAGTACTTTCATTTTACTATTCAGAAATGAATTTGAATATGTATCATGACCGTTTACTTTTTTTGCTATTTTTAAATACCTAAGGCCACTAGTACTTTTAGGTCTTTTATGGTGCAGTGAATACAACATTTAAAAAAATTCTCAAAAATTCATTTTCATCTGTATGTAAAATTATTTCATATTTTTCTACACCTGATTCATCCCTCAGTTTGGGAAAGTATGTTCAGTTGACACTGTATTATTTGTCCAATCACACTGTTTAGATACATTAACCTAAGTAGGGTACACAAAAGAGCAACCTAAATTCTGGAATGCAAATACTACCGTGCCACCTTAAAACACTTTTTTTCTACACGAAGTTTTTGACGCAATTTTACAAAAAAATGAGATGAAAGACATATGATTTACATTGGATTTGCTGAATGATATATGTACACAGTTTCAGAAAAGGTGTTACTTCAAGCGATTGAAATTCTACTTTTAGCCAAATTTTGGGGAAATATGTGACATCTTCCCCCCCCTTTTGCAATATTTTATAACAAATACATGCAGATTGTTGCCATGGATACACCCAAAAGAAATTATATTTTACCATTTTATATACTGGATATAAAATCTATGGAAGATTCTGATTACATACATATGCCCATATATGACAAAAACAGTAAGTTTGATATTGCAAGAAAGCAATGAAAAGGGGATGGTAAAATTTATAAGGACAAATTTTAATATTTTTTCCTAACTGTTTATTGCTACCTAAACCTTTCACTTGTACGACAGTCTCATCAAATTTCGTTAAATTTACAACGATGCGTTAACAAAAGACATAATAAATAAAATAGTCAAAATATGGGTAGATAACACATACTCTAAGAAGTAGTTAAGCATTTCTGTAAACGTCTTGATATTTTTTCTTATTTACTCCCCCCACTGGAAAAAAAATATTCTACTCTATTCTGTTTCTATCTCTCCAGTTAAGTTCCCGAATGACAACAGTTGATATCGCTGGCATTTACTAATCATGTATTGATATAATCACAGATGACAATTCAAATGTTAAATGTCATCCATCACGTAACCCCTCGGGACTTTACTATCAATCTGTTATCACAGCTGTATGTCTATTACTATGGATATCATATAAGCTTTAATTATCGACCGTCGTTACGACACCGTGGTAATTGTACTTTGCTCATAAAAGATTCTAATTTATTAATATTAAGTATTTGTATTGTCTATGAAACGGTCTTTTTAGATAAAATATAAGCATAGAATTGAATACACGTTTTGAGCATATAAAGTTAAAAAAAAATATTTCAAACAGGCTCAAAAAAGACTCGGTTATAGAAATATGTTTACCTTGGTCTTCGTACTACCTGCATTTAAATTGATGCTAGAAAGTGGCGTGCGTTTGACTGAGGGATGTGCAAATTGGCAGTCAAGTCCGGTGGTTTCTTTGAGAGAGAATGTTAAGCTCTCTGCAAATTCAATAAACTCTTGAACCAACTCTTTGAAGGTTCCGTAAGTGCCACTGTTTTTATAAAATATACGGTCCTTTTGCATTAGTACCATTGTTTTCCAAAGGCAACACACATTTCGATCACTGCCTTCCCATCTGGCATAATATACCTATAGTATTAATTGTTATGATTGTATTTAGTCCTGAATATGCAGAAAATAATAGACACTAAAGATTGAGTACACAATAATGCGTTCAAACTGGTTCATCGTTCGTTGGTTTGCTTATTTCTGGATGTTTTATTGTTGGCTGGTGCCTCGTATTCGTTTCGGATGTCTCACTATCTTGGTGGGATTCTTGTTGCTAAGTCGTTAATTTTTTTATGTTGTTTTGAGTATACTGTTTGTAAGTGTTACAAGGCGATATAATATTGGTTAGCTCAATAAGCTCTTTTGTTTTACAGATTGTTGTTTTTCTTTTGTCCTTTTCTATTTCTGACATGGCATTGAAAGTTTTGAATGTCCCTTCAGTATCTTTAGCCTCACTTTTATGGTCACTGTAACAATTTGATGAACCCACTGCATTGGTTTCTTTGATGACTTCTTTGCACTGTTTTGATGCCTCTAATGGCAACTGTCACTGTATTGGTGCATCTGATCTCAACTTTGCACTGTACTGGTGCCTTTGATGACAAATTTGCCCTGTATTTATATCTATGATGTTCAACTCCGGACTGTTTAGTGCATTTGATGACAAATTTGCACTGTACTGGGGCCTTTGATGAAAGCTTTTCACTGTTTTGGTTCCTTTGATGACTACTTTTCACTGTTTTGCTGCCTTTGATGACAACTTTGCACTGTACTGGTGCCTTTGATGAAAACTTTTCACTGTTTTGGTTCCTTTGATAACAACTTTTCACTGTTTTGGTGCCGTTGATGACAACTTTGCACTGTATTTGTGCCTTTGATGACAACTTTTTACTGTATTGGTTCCCTTGATTACAACTTTGCACTGTTTTGGTTCATTGATGACAACTTTAACTGTATTGGTTTCCTTGATTACAACTTTGCACTGTTTTGGTTCCTTTTATGACAACTTTTCACTGTATTGGTTCCCTTCATGAAAACTTTGCACTGCATTTGTGCCTTTGATGACAACTGTACACTGTATTGATGCCTTTGATGACAACTTTGACATGTAATGGTACCTTTGATGACTAGAGTACACTGTATTGGTGCCGTATGACTATTGAACAGCGGTATACTACTTTTGCCTTTTTATTACTTTTAGATTTGCAGTTTTCCATGAGCATACATACTAGTTCATAGCATCTGTTGCAATTTTATTTCGGTCAAACCTTATATTGAGTCTACTGGAAATTTCGGTCAAAACACCAATCGTGTAGATGACATAAAAGATAAAGATTTGTTTGATTTCTGTTATTGCAACCACTTTAAAAGATAACTGCTGAGTTAAACAAAGGATTACGTTTATTGACCACTTGACAAAATGGTACATGATTTTATCAATGTGTAATGATTAATGTTCTTGAGTTAAACATTGTGTATAATGCTGTATTACTATGTAAGACTAAATAGTTATCAAAGGTACCAGGATTATAATTTAGTACGCCAGACGTGCGTTTCGTCTACATAAGAATCATCAGTGACGCTCATATCAAAAAGTACAAAGTTGAAGTGCATTGAGGATCCAAAATTCCAAAAAGTTGTGCCAACTACGGCTAAGGTAATCTATGCCTGGTATAAGAAAATCCTTAGTTTTTTACGAAAAATTCAAAGTTTTGTAAACAGGAAATTTATAAAAAAAAAAAAGACCACATTATTGATATTCATGTCAAAACTGGAGTGTTGACTACTGGGCTGGTGATACCCTCGGGGACGAAACGTCCGCAAGCAGTGTCATCGACCCAGTGGTGTAAATAGTTTAAATATCAGAGATACCAGGATTATAATTAAGTACGCCAGACGCGCGTTTTGTCTACATAAGAATCATCAGTGACGCTCATATCAAAATATTTATAAAGCCAAACAAGTACAAAGTTTAAGAGCATTGAGATTCCAAAATTCCAAAAAGTTGTGCCAAATACGGCTAAGGTAATCTATGCCTGGTATAAGAAAATCCTTAGTTTTTCGAAAAATTCAAAGTTTTGTAAACAGGAAATTTATAAAAAATAACCACATTATTGATATTCATGTCAACACCGAAGTGTTGACTACTGGGCTGGTGAAAATATTTATAAATTGAAACAGGGTATTGAATAGAAAAACAACACATTATACCTTCATCAAAAGTCGATTCTTTTCTTTAAATTCATAACTCCTGGTCGGATTTTCTCCCGACGAGAATACAGCTATCGTACAGATGAGTTATTTGGTTAATCAAATTTCAAGCATACAATATAGCCACTGGACATTAAGAAAACAACAATGAATCAATCACTTCCATGCTTTATAGAAGTAAACAAGTCCGTCATGTATAAAATATAATGTAAGGTTACAATAAAGCATAATCTCTAAACGTTATTCTTGCTGATTGTAATACATGGTCGATGGAACTCATCAGTGTTGATATCGTTTTTCTTAAACCTTCAAATAAAACTTGATGAATCGAAAGCTGCAATAAAACACGTAAAAATGACTTCTATTTCTTGAATTCAATGAGAGTGAAAAAAACTGCTCGATATCGTCGTAAAGAAAGACTTGTTTATTATCTATAGTTATGGTTGCACTGGTGACGTAAACAATATTACAATATTAAATAACAGAAAAGAAAATTCGTTCCACTTTGTGCAAGATCGTTTCAATCCTTTTAACTTTCTGTTTATAAATTCAGTTTATTTAGATATTCTTAAGAGAATATTTTATGTAATGTGTCAGTTCCACCATTAAATTTACTTTATTTGACATGATTCATTTTTTAATCAAGTAAATGCATTTACTCCTGTATTTTACTTAATATTTTATGTACAAAAAATCATTTTAGTTGTTTTTTGTTTTGTTTGTTTTACTTAATAGTTTCTTATATATGATAGCACTATTTATATGGTCATAGTATATCAAAACTGACAATTTTGCGAAGATTTTCGTAACGAAATGTTTAAAATTGTTTGCAAACATCTTATGGACTACTGTATGCATTTATGCATATAACTATACAGATATTACATCAGCATGACTAGCATCGGCAAATAAGATTACCAGATATTCTTTGAAACAATAGTGAAAAACTTGAATGTTTTTTTAAGAGAGAGATATGTTTTGAAGGCCACACAATGACTTATAGTTGCTAACGTTTACGGATTTTCTAGGCAAATTCCTGTATTTCGTAGTAATTCTCGGCCATGCACTGGTCAAATGACGCATATGCATTTCTAGACACCCCAATTACAATATTTAAATTAGTTTATCGTCAATGACATTATTTATTCCTAGCTGTACTATATTGAACTTTCAGTCAACAAAAAGTGTTATTGATTTAAGATTAATTTATAAAATTTCTATAATGTTCTAATTTTGAGAGTGTGACGTTCTTATCAAATTATACTTGCCAATTGTGTCATTTTCAATTGCGTCATTTGTCGGCAAGTTGACACTCAATAAATCGTTTAAATCACAAACTCGTGCAGATCTTTGTCTCATACTGCGACTTTAATGCAGAAGTATTAAATAAACTATTTAAAAGTAATGTATAAGTTTCAGAAAAACTACATTTACGTGTGACCATTTCACTTAGTTCATCTTGGTATAGCAGCTATATACGCTGTCGATTTTGTTATTGACTCCCATTATTGGAGTAATGCATACATGTTGATTTCAGATATGAAAACATGTAGTATCAATCCCAACTGAAATTAGTAACAATCAATCTTCTGACAACATTATGTAATAATTCTGAACGTTTAATCAAATTTAAACATATTTTGTTTGCCTTAGTATACGTAAGGGACGAACAAGAAGTTAATCAACTTATATTTAGTCTTCTCCCATTAAGTGCTGAAAGGTTACTTTGGCGAATTTTAAGTTTAAGTGTTGGTATATCAGAAAGTACAGAAACACCTTTAAACAATTCTATTACAATAAGACTATAAATAATTGTCCGCCAGAATTTCGTTATATCGAAGTAAGAAAAAAATGGAAACATTGCAAGGCCTTATTCAAATTGTTTTGAATTTACAGAATTCTTTCAAATTTACAATTTTGAGGCATTTATAGTTTGAAATTCGAAATAAATTACAAGGGATCTTTTCACAAAGTTTTGGCACCACATATGAGTTAATGTTATAGTGTGTGCTCTCTAATACAGTTATAATTAGGTCAAGTTTTATGTTTTCCTTAAAATGGGAAATTTACCAGTTGACCCAATTTTACCAGTTGATACAACATGCTCACGTTAACTATTCATAGATTGTCAAAATCAATTAATGACAAAGCCTGGAGACAAGTTTTAGATTGATCAACAGTATGGTGCAACACATGTTTATTTTAAAGTAGTTTGCCATTAATTTGGAATAATGTCACAAAAACTTTACTGCTTTATTAAATTGCATACTAGATTTCATTCAGACTACAATTTAGAAAATTGAAAGTCATCGTAAACTAGGTTAGACTGATTCTTGGCATGCAAACTGTTGCTAAATATAGCTGATTTAGATATAGGATTTTTGCTTTCTATAATGGGCTTAAATAATGTATGGTCAGGATTTACGTAATGCTTGTCTTCGTTGTTAGATTTGCTTTTGGAACTTTGATGCAATTAAACTTCACATTTGACTCGGTCTTCCAATGGTCTTGATTTGAGCGTCACTAGTTAAAAATAAAAATGTCTATTAATTCACACAAATCTTTAATTTTTAACAATTACCATCTGCAATGAAACATAACACATTGTTAAAGAGGAGCAAAAGATGACACAGCCAGGGATATTCAAACTAGATCGAAAATAAACTGACAACACCATGGCTAAACAAGAAAAATACAAAGAGACAAATAATTGATACAACAATCTCGTACCGGATCTTAACTCTGTATATGCACATTTACTGTCTGATATTGAAAAATATTGTAAACTAGGAGATATAATGGTGCAAGGTGATTTTAATGCCCACACAAATACCTCACCAGACTATGTGTTATTTGATGAATCTAAACAACCATATGTAGTTGATAATTATTATGTAGAAGACAGTATAATGCCAAGAAATAATCTTGACCCCAAGCGTATTAATAATAGTGGTAGATGTTTGCTTGATCTTTGTAAAGAAACAAGCCTTACAATATTGAATGGTAGAACGATTGGTGATTTACATGGTAAACAATCATGCATAACATATAATGGATGCAGTCTTGTTGATTATACACTTGTGTCTTTTGATTTATTTAGCTTAGTTGGTTATTTTGAAATACATGACTTAACGTCACTATCAAACCATTGTCCAATCAGTTGTACATTGTTAACTTTTTTCCGTTCCACAAATTTTGTTAACCAAACACAACTGGATCCCCTTCCAGGAAAATTTATTTGGTCACCTGGAGCCATAGAGGCATATGTGAAGGATATCTCCAGTAAAGAAAATAAAACTAAATTAGCATTATTTACAAATAATTCCTTTAAAAGCAGTGATTCAGCTGTACAATCATTAACATCAATTTTATACGAAAGCGCAAAAAAATCAGCAAAATTAGTAAACAAAATGCCCAATAGAAAAAAAATAAAATCTAAAAGAAAGCCATGGTTTTCAGACTCTTGTAATGATTTGCGCAAAACAGTTAAAAGTTATGAAAAACTGGTTAACAAATTTCCATATAATAACACTTACAGAAAATCTTTTTACTCCTGCCGCTCTAAGTATAGAAGAGCTTGTAAAATGGCAGAAAGATCATACAATAATAAAATATGTTCTGAGATAAGTGCAAATGTTAATAAAGATCCTAAAACATTTTGGAATCTTTTACAAAAACTAAGTAAATCTTGTAATAATAAAGATTCTGTACAGTTTGCACAAGATGAATTTATCAGCTATTTTAAAAAACTAAACAAAACGGACGAGAGTTTTAACCCATTCCAAGAAAAAATTCTCAAAAATTTTGAAACATTATTTGATGATTTTCAAAAAAACAACAGGGCTAATGACTTTCAGGAACAAATTACAACAAGTGAGATTGTAAAGGCAATTAAGTCCCTTAAAAATAGGAAAAGCACAGCTACTGATCTTATTTCAAATGAAATGTTGAAAAATGGAATATCAGTCTTGAGCGTCACTGATGAGTCTTATGTAGACGAAACGCGCGTCTGGCGTATAAAATTATAATCCTGGTACTTTTGATAACTATTAACAAAACCATTACAAAAGCTATTTAACTTAATTTTGAATAATGGAAGTTTTCCAAAAGTTTGGAATGAATCATTTTTAGTACTCCTACATAAAAAGGGAAGTAAAAGTGACCCTGGTAATTACAGAGGGATATCCATTACTTCAAACCTGGGAAAATTGTTTAATAAAATAATCCTCTCTCGATTACTTGCTCATATAAATGTAAACAAATTAATAAGTAATAACCAGATTGGCTTTAAAAAAGATAGTCGAACTGCAGACCACATTTTTTCCTTAAAATCTATTGTCAGCAATTATAAAGCCAAAAACAAAAAAAATATTTGCTGCTTTCATTGATCTCAGAAAAGCGTTTGATACAATTTGGAGAACAGGATTATTTCATAAACTACTACAAAGTAATGTACCAAAACATATTTTTAATATAATATTTTCAATGTACTCCAATACAACAAGTAGAATTAAATTTTCTAATGGTCTTAGCCCATCGTTTGAATCAAACTGTGGTGTTAAACAAGGAGATGTATTAAGTCCTCTTCTCTTTAATTTTTTTATAAACGACATACTTAAAGACTTGGAAAATATCAATGCAGATCCAGTTGTAGTTGGTGATGTTTCATTAAATGCACTTTTGTATGCAGATGATATTGTATTATTATCTGATAGCAAAGAGGGTTTGCAAAATTGTCTCAATACATTAAGTAATTATTGTTCTTCTTGGAAATTGCAAGTCAATACAGAGAAATCAAAAGTAATGGTTTTTAATTCAAACGGAAAGTCTTTTCTGAACGAATTTTATTATAATGGCAAATCCTTAGAGACAGTTAATACTTATTGTTACTTGGGTATAAATATTAGATATAATGGCAGTTTTAATGTCGCCATCACTTCGCTTATGGAAAAAGCTAGGAAAGCGTATTTTAAAATAAAGAAAACAATAGGATTAGATAACCCTTGTAAACTTCTGGAAAAACTTTTTGATTCCTTAGTAGCCCCTATTCTCCTTTATTGTAGTGAAATCTGGGGGATTATTTCGACATTTAAAGACAGTGATGCCTACGAAAAGTTGCATATAAAATTTATTAAAGAAATCTTGGGAGTACACTGTAAGGCCTCGAATGATGCATGTCGTTCCGAACTTGCAAGACTGCCATTGAAAAATAGGATAATGTTATCTAGCATTAAATTCTGGGATCATTTAATCACTTCAGAAGGAAGTTTAGTTCACCAAATATATAATGCCACAAAAAAAAGCAACCCATGGGTTAAAAAGTTAAATATTATTATTCAAAACTTAGGTTTATCTTATTTGTCAAATGATAACCTTACTATTAAACCCCTGTTTGGTTTCATAAAACAAAGACTAACTGATCAGGGTTTTCAGGAACAACATGCAAATATTTCAGCATCTCCTAAATTAATATTTTTCCAGAGTGTCTACAAAATTAATGAACGGGCAGGTTATGTTGATGCTTTAAAAAATAGATCAGATCGATCATCATTATGTAAATTAAGAGTTAGTGCTCATAACCTTGCCATTGAAAGAGGAAGATATTTAAAAATGCCCAGAGATCAAAGAATTTGTGAAATCTGTAAAAGTGGCGAAATTGAAAATGAACAGCACATGTTGCTACACTGTAGCGGTTACTCCAGTATTAAAGAGTCTTTTGTATTAAAAATGTTTAATATTACAGGAAAAAGTGTAACCACATTGTGTGATAAAAATATAATAAATCTCATACTTAATAATACATCCTATAAGGCACTAAAATTATCTTCCTCTTTCGTAACAAATTGTTTTAATGCAAGAAGTAATCTATTGTAATAGATTTTCATTATACCTTTAATCGTTTATTCACATATATATATAATTGTTTGTATTTTACTACCATGTATAGCAAATTGTTTATCCATTCGGTCATTACCATTTATTGTAAATGCGTTTGTGCCAATAAAATATTGTCTATTGAATAATAGTACACAAGACACAACATAAAAACTAAAGACTAAGCAACACGAACCCCACCAACAACTGGGGGTATTGATACAAAACACTTCACTGAATCAGTACAACACATTATATATCAGTATAGGACTGGTCGAAAATGTATATCAACTCACAACCGTAAAATAGTCAACAAAACAAAAGTACATGGTAAACCAATACCGAGTTAATATACAGATAATGATGATTGCCAACCAAACTCAAAGTACTTGAATTGTTATCATTATTATTATCTTGGTCATATGTATCGGAAAATATAACATCATTGAATGACAGAAAAAAATAAGTATGTGTCATACGTATATAGTGGGTATACGGTTCAATTATACTTTTTTCTAAATGTCATGTCTCTTAGGCTGTTTTCACGACTGGTTTGGTGATTTTGGATTTTGATTAAGGTCACTGATAGCATTATATTTTTTCTGTAATTATCATCTCGGACGAATATTACGAAGTTAAATTACAATTTACATATCCCAAATGTATATACCATCTACAGTTTATTCGAAAACGAGAGTAAATGATGAACTCTATCGATTTTGACTGACATTAAGTATACTAAACGTATATGATAGGACATTCTTAATACAATTAAATAAATAAGTAACAGCAAAACGGTTTTTATTTTTATTTTAATGACCAACCAAGTTGATGATACCAAACTGGATCAAATATTAAATCAATTTGAACATACAAAGAGAAACAACATTCCGAGAGAATCACTCAAAGAGGCTATGAAACCTAATAAAGGGCACCCTTAAACCGAAATATGTAGATTCTGAAGATGTAGGAAGACCCATAAATATTTACAACCTGATATCGAATTATGAAGGTCCTTAAATACAATACTTTTGACCATATCCGCTGTTTATGTTTTGTGTTACTGTGATACTATAGGTAGTCTTTGTGGTGTTTTTATTGGTGGCTATGGTTTGTCTGAAGTGTTTTACTTATTAATTTCAATTTCAATTTGTATTTCCGCCTTAAATGTATCTTCAACTTTTATCTTGTAAATACATCAAGTTGCTTTCAACTTTTCAGCCCTTGACCAAGGCTATAATAGACTCATACTATTCAATCAAAAATGTTTTATTTCCAGATGTAATGACAGAACAAAAAGGTAGACAAAAATGTCAGGATTAGTGTAAATAAAATGGATTACATCAAACAGTTTGAGATCGAGTTGGATAAGGATGTGTACTATGCTGGCGAAACGTTGTCTGGATGTGTTCTTGTAAAAAATACAGAAAATGTGAAAGTACAAGGTTTGTGGAAAATTCTTTTATGTAAGAACATACTGTATGTTCAGATATTGTTGCTTGCATTTATTATTGCGATTTTTGTAGAAAGGACTTTTCAGGTAAACCTACAAACAGATTATATGCATCAATTGTCAGAATGCGATTTTTAACATTGCAATTCTCACCAAGTCACTTTTTTCGCAAGGATGAAAACCCTTTTTATAATTTCTGAATATTCAATATCAAATAAAGGCAACAGTAGTATATCGGTGTTCAAAAGTCACAAATCGATTGAGAGAAACAAATTCGGGCTACAAACTAAAGCCGAGGGATACACATCAACTTTAAGAGGAAAACAAAGGAACAACAAAAACAAACGCCAACATACATTATAAACGAAATATTTAATAACAACTGGCAAGATCTGACGTGATAATATAATAATTAATAACTAACCCATACAGTACAACAGAAAACAACCACCAACACAATAATGAAACAATACATGTGAGTTTAAGGTTTACGTGTAGTTTTAGTAATGCATATAAGATGGAAGTGTTAAATGTGATATACCGCAGAAGCAAACTGCTTTATTTGACGGGACTTTCCTCGTCAAGGTTTGTTTCAAATGAAATATTTCATACGCGTTTTGACTTGTTCTTCTGATTGTGTTCTTTTCGTATTACATAATTCCTCTAATAGAACGCTATTTTATTGACGTTTTACGTCAACATAAATGTTAACCTGTGTTACAAGTTCACCAGCACTACACGTTACAAAACTATCCCGCTATAATCTAAAAGTGTCATAATATAGAATTATGAAATTTCGATTAAAATATACGTTTATTTTCCAGTACAATAATAGCAAATTATACTTGCTATATATAAGTGCTGTTATATCATGAATTATAAATACACGGTATAATTTGATGTTCAATTCGCTGTCTGATTTATGAAATTAGTTGTATCGGAATGTGTAATCTACGTAAATACCTGCTGAAACCAGGAAGTAACAGTACAAACCAGATGAATACGGAAGCTATTAGATATTTAATTTTAAAAAAACAATGTACTGTTGGAAATTCAGGAGACAGTTGTTTACCGATGTTCAAATCTCTAAAAATATTTAACGAGGATGCAAGACAATGAAACAAACACAAGTCCTGGGAATCATATTGACTAGTACGTCTTGGCATCTTTTGAACTTTTCATTTTTTTTGTAAAAAATTCAAAGTCTATGAGTATTTTATAGAGTTTGCAGTTTGGGTGTTGAAAGACTCTTAAAATGCCAAATTTTAATCCATATTTACTTAAATTAATAGATGCCATCTAATTTTTTAATATAGCAAATGTTTGATTGTTGAAGTTGCACGAGAAGCATATAACTGCAAGTTTTTTCTCAGAACTTGGTACTTATCAAATTCCTATAACCAAAAACAGAATATATGTTGACACTTGGTGAAATATCTCACGCCTCTGTGAATATGTAAACGGACAATAACGATAAAACACTCAATGTACAAGAGTATCAATGTTGACAAAATTTCAAGCACACTAGAAAATATCTGTTGAGACTAATTGATATGTCTTGGGCCTCTGCAAAGTGAATGAACATTAATGATTAAACAACCAACCTATACAATTATTAGCTCAGGGATTTCGTTACCAAAATTTAATTATCTTTTACTAAACTCTTTCATACATACAGAATTAGGTTAAGAGCTGTACCTGCAGATTTATTATCATTATAATTTTTACGGTGATGTTTATAGAAGTCGTAAGTTGAGGCACGACTGTAAACTCGTCGATCCTTTAAATTGAATTGTTCTAAAAGATATCACGTTAACAATGAAATCTTAAAATATTGTTTTATCTGATTTTACTATTTTACTATTGATATTTTTTTTTTTTTTTAAATATTACTTAATATGTATTGCTACATATGTACAGTTGTGAGTACTCATTATCCTATGCATCCTTTCGATCTGATACTGTTTACGTATATTCTGGTATTGAGCAAGATCATATGTTTCCCAAACTGTAACTGTTGTATTGGTTCTTTGTGTGTTTTGAATTATGTAAGTTGCGGTTTTGTGTTTCGAACTAATCTATTAAATTAAGCCATTTACAAATTTATATTGACAAACATTTTGCAGTTTATAGTTTTTCGGCTGAATAGACTTTAACAATACACACCATTTGTATTAACAAATTTGCTCTTACAAATCAACTGCATTAATTGCACGCACGCGCGGATTTATATTATTTCTTGTTCGATTTTTTTATTTAAGGTCATCGGTACAGCTTTATACTTGCCATATTTTTATTCATGTTGCATTACTTATAAAAACCTTTTATTACGGCTACGATTTTAAAATGTTGATGATGTTTCTGATTTAAATATTAAAGAAAAATCGAATACTGAAAACATTCTAATATCTTTTATCTAATGAGTTCATCGAGTGCGATAACATGAAATGATTAAGATATTGCATGTTAATGAAGACAACCAAAGCATGATCTACATTGTTGAAACTATGAAAGTAGATTAAATGGATACGACGGTCCGTAAACTAAGTGCGCTCGAGTTAGAAAATGAACATTGACTATATTTTAAGCTGTTTTATATCATACAAAGCAACAAACTGTTAAACTAAGTGCACTAGAACTTTTATATTAAAGCTGGATACAGTTAAAAAAAAATAACAATAGAAATTAAAAAAAACCATGGTCATGACAACCATTTATCAACTGACGACGACTATCTTTCCTCCAATTATATTAATCAAGATATAATTGACTAAACACTAACCTTAAACTATTGAATCCATGGTGATGAGACAAATGTGCTGAAATTCCTGTTTTAACTAAAATTAAATCCTGTTGCCTTGGTTAGATTTTAAGGCCGAGATTGGTAAAATCATAATACTTGGATCCACAGCTTGTATAGGAATTCCACTTATGCTCCAACATCATCCATGAAAAAGGAGATAAACATATACAAATAACTCATTCTATTTGTTGGGATTCGTGTTTCTTTTCTTTTTTGTTGTGTTGAATTGGTATTTTTTTTGCTTTTAACTATAATTGTTAATTGACCTTTTGATGTCGTTACTTTTTTTGTTCCGATTTGTTCCTAGTTGTACGGTGCAAAGGTCCTCAATTCTCGATTCGGACAATATTTGTATGAACAATTGAAGGTTTTGGGTAAATTTTTTCTATTTTATTTGCTAAAATGATTTGATGTAGGCAATTTAAATGGCAGATGCAGTTTTTTTCTTTCTATACAAGGTAATAGATTATTTTGATTAGGCTTTTGAATGATGATACAATATTTAACAAGATGATATTGTACGATATTCATGCACAAAATAATGGTAGTATTCATTCTCTTATTGGCAATATATACTTTATAAGGCTATACTTTTCATTATCATTGAAAGTAATTATCAAAGGATTGAACTGCCTGTGATAAGGCTTACCCATAATTATTGCAATTACGTCTGTATATAGATGAATTGATATGTATATAAACAGAGAGTGTTTTGGCCTACCTAATTGAACTGAGATTGAATAATAGGTAAGACAAGTTTAGTACAACGAGGTGAACTCCCAAATGTGTTTAAAACCAAATGATGACACGCTATGTACCGCTGATAATATATAATTTGCGATGGTCATGACTACTTTTAAATGATAGAGACGTTAAATATTTCTTAATAGTTGATACTGCTACGCTTGGGACTTACAAAATGACTTCCGCATTCTCTTTTCTTAGTATGAGGTTAGAAATAGTATACACATGATTACGATTGTAGACATTAATGAGTAAGCCATTTACTATTTATATATTCCCAAATGTACTGCCATGTTTAGGATGTCGAGACAGAAGACGAATTATATTATAGGTTATTGATCATATTGGATTTGACGAGATGTAGAAGTAATATGAATTTAAAATGTTAATACAGCTAATTAACTATGATTGGGGAAAACGACCTCCAAGACTATATCAACCAATGGGACGAATGAAAACATCTTTCATACTCCTAACTTGGTACAAGCATTTTAAAGAGAAAATTGTATGTTAAACACCTGTAAATTATATGACTCTTAAAGATGTTATCTTTCTTTAAATTGAAAATAAAAATAACTCTTCTATCGTTGTTTACGTCCGAATCGCTTCTCTTAGTTCATCTTCAACAGTCCATAGAAAAACGATATATGTAAATACTTGTTTACTTTAGTTTTCTATGTTGTGTCTTCTGTACTATTATTATTGTCTGTTTGTCTTTTTATTTTAAGCCATGGCGTTGCCAGTTTATTTTCTATCTATGAGTTTTACTCTCCATCTGGTATCTTTCGTCCCTCTTTTTTAAGAAACTAAATGACGAACGGGAACACAACGTCGCAATGAGAATAGCCGGAATAACTCAAAGTCAATTTTGCTTATCGGATTAGATCAAAATTTTCTTAATAATTTTTAAATTCACGGAGTATGTAAGATTGAACTGTTATAAATCATGCCAGTACTTTTAACATAACTGACTACTGAGCAGACGTAACCCGCATTGACCATATTTTCACCATCAAAACCATCTAATAATTAAAGGTTTTTCAATCTCATCAATAACTTTGCAAATGACATTTATTAGAAAAAAACACTATATAGATGTATGTAAGACAGATTTCTTTTCTCATAATAGTATGGTTCCTGTCTTGACGTTTGTATGTTAAAATAAACATTTTTTCGGTGATACCTTTTTTTGTACTACATTAATCCTAAATTGTAAAAAAATCCTTTTCCAGTTTAATAGCCCTTTAAACATTGTAAAAAGGGTTCGTTTGTGTTTTACGAATCGCGTGCTGGTGGCACAAAACTAATGTCAATATAATAATATATTATAATTGAATACGCCAGACGCGCATTTCGTCTGCATAAGACTTATCAGTGACGCTCAGATCAAAATAGTTATAATGCCATACCAGTACAAAGTTGCAGAGCATTGAGGACCCAAAATTCCAAAAAGTTGTGCCAAATACGACTTAGGTAATCTTTGCCTGGGATAAGAAAATCCTTAGTTTTTCAAAAAATTCAAATTTTTGTACTTTTAATTCTCCACTGTGTCGATAACGTGACTATGAGTCATCAAGGACAAACAGCAACCCTGTTATCATTCAGTTTTAGCATGCTTTGTCTGAATAACATAAGTATTAAGCAACGTAGCAAGTTTAATGCATCGAGTATGTATTCCTACAAATAAATGAGGATGCCAGAGGAAATAAATTACTAAATCTATGTTTATACAAAATTTTGAAAAAATGAAACCTAAAAAAACCCACAAAAGAGCGGATTAAAACAAACAGTACCATGGGAAAATCGAAACCAATAAGCGAGTCACAGCTTTACAAAAAGAAGAAAAATTATAAAAATTTTCCGAAGAAAATTCAAAACAGAAAGTCCCGCATCAAATTTCATTATATTGACAATGATGCGTGAACAAAATGTCACAAATAGGGGAACAACAACAACACGAACCCGATCAAAAATTAGGGGTTATTTCAGGTGTAAGAGGTGTATTTAAGTTTCCAATTTTATAACAGTTAAATAAATTTTAGATATCCAGTTCATAACACAATATCCTTAAGTTAATATCTTGATTTCAACTCCATAAGGAAAGTAGAATTTATAGATTGATTGCTGTTCTGTTGAAGCCCATTTAGTTTATATGTTCATCAGACTTTTACTACATTTTGCTCTCAAATATTCGGTCTCTTGTGTAGGGAATGAAAGGTAAATCGTGAACACGTGTAGGTAATTCAATTAATATTTGATAAATACTTTGGTTCTGTTCCTTTAAAAAGTAAAATCACAAAAATACTGAACTTAGAGGAAAATAAATTCGGAAAGTCCATAATCACATGGCAAAATCAAATAACAGAACTCATCAAAAACGAATGAACAAGAACTGTCATATTCCTGACTTGGTACTGGCATTTTTAAGTGTAGAAAATGGTAGATTAAACCTGGTTTTATAGCGCTAACCCTCTCACTTTGATGACAGTCTCATCAATTTCCGTTATATTTACATTGACGCGTTAACTAAACAGACACAATAAATAAAATAGTCAGAATATGGGTACATCAGTCATCATTGTATAACCATTTTAAAGGGAACAGTTTAACAGAACACAAAAAAAATCTTTCTACAAACACATTCATTGATTTGTGTGTCTGACGTCAGAAAATTGTATACGTCACATACATTTGTCGTTCAATGTGCATACAAACAATTTTAAAATTCACCTAGACAATGTTAGCATACAGGGTTAAAAAAATCAAAAGTATGTAAGAATAAATTTCAGAAATAGACCGAGATTTAAACTAGTACAAACGTTATATATAGAATTTATAAGCATTCTGCAAAAAAGAAATATGTTAGTTTATATAGATTCACTGTATAATCCCATTTGGATTGTACAATAGCAGTACACCATCGCTCTAAATCTGTGTTCTAAATCTGCAAATTTTGAGACAGATTTGCAATTTATGTGTAAGACTGTTTGTTTGTATAAAGAAAAATAACTGATATATTGCAATATCCAATATATTTAAACAATTACCAAACATTTGTGTTCCTAAGAAAGAATAAACTTGACTGGAATGATAGAGAAATTTGCATGTTTTACTTGTAGCAAGAAAACCAGTTCGGTGAAATCATTTTTTTTCCTTTTTATTTTATAAAAGCATATTACAAAACATATCTTCTCACCTTTTATTCCAAATTTTATCTGAAACTTTGTATTTTGATGAACAATCTATGCAAACTGAGGCAATTTTGCACATCTTGTAGCCTGGAAAATAGCATGGAGACCAATCATTTTATTATTTTTTGGAAAAAGGAGAGTAAAAACTTTGATATTGATAAAGTATAACGAAATTCTATCTCAAGAAAGATATAATGATGATCCACTTTAAAGTTACTGTACGGTATGCAGTATCATTCGATGTAAACAACTGAACAGTAGCTCTTTGGAGTTTTCAAAAGGTTTTGAAAGTTCAAATATTTCGGCCTGGAGCATCGCTAGAGAGACAAGATTTGTCGAAATGCGCATCTGGTACAGTAACCTTAGTCCCGTTAATGTTATTAATACTGGTCGGTACCTCTGCTGGTAGGCTATGAGTCACAGATGGATATGACCAGTCCAGTAGCCAGAACCACGATACTTGCATAAAAATACCAATATTGTTTGATTGAAATTAAGAGTTTATAAATTTTTGAAAATACAGATAAAATTAAGGAGTTTATCTACCTCTTGTGAATCATGATTCATGGTCCGGATTTGGCTATTCGTAAGGTATATGATAAACTCTTCAACGTTTTTATAAGGTTTTTTATGTTCAAATATTTCGGTCCTCGGGATCACTCAAAGACGTCAGTTGTAAGATGCGCATGTGTTGAAGTAGAATTAGTATTGTTTAATGTTAATTGATACCAGAATACAACATAAATTTTCTTGTTATGAACATTTTTGTTGTTGGTCTGCCAATGATTATGAGGTTAACAAAATGTTTTTGAAGAAAACCTTGAAACACTTGTCTGTGAAACAAATATGAAATAAGTGTTTTTGCATTGGAATTTCCTGTGGAGAGCCCTTACTATAAAGGGATGACAATAGCAAATGTATATGTCAGGGGATTCTAAGGGCAAGTGATATCAAATGCTCTGTTCTTATTCCTGTCAAAACTTAAGTAACCAGTCATACATCATACAAGTATTGACATATTATATACTGTTTGGGGAAACTAGCATGTCAGTAGATGCTTAATATGGTCAGCATAATTACTTGAAAGAGATTGCTTCTCAAAATTACCTCCAGAAATAAAAGTAACAGTAATATACCGCTGTTCAAAAGTCATAAGTCGATTGAGAGAAAACAAATCCGGGTTACAAACTAAAGGGGGAACACATCAACTATAAGGAAATCGACGAAACAATAGAACACTGAAGTGCAACAACAAAAGACGACAACAAAACATACATAGAAACTTCCTTGTATTGTTTGCGTGTGCTCATAAGTAACATGCATTCTCCACTAAAGTTATATTTTTATAAATATGTTTTTTAATGTATGATTTATACCATGACAACGTAATATTTAGAATACCTTTAAAGGCTGCCTGTTGTTCAATTCCTTTCGTACCTATATGCATAAAATATGTTTAAAATCAATTTCTTTAAAAAGCAGTATACATTCTTAATTATACTAGGTATTTGTCTTTGCCAGTAATCTAATTCAAAATCGAATGTTGTCGAAATTAGATTTTTCAAAATATTTTTTTTCTTTTTCTGTACATATTTTTATGAATGTCACCATTGATTAAGAGGCTATGCAATGATTTCATTCCAATGGGTGCAAAATTAAAGTGAGTTAATACATACTGGGATACCATTTTTAAAATATTTTACCATAATCCAACTATTTTAACGTTGATGATAATCAAACCTTGATTAATTGCATTAATTTAACCTTCAGGAATACGTTTGGTGCTGCGTGGAAAAGCTCATGTTGAATGGAGGATAACCAAAGCTGGTGAACGAAGAACAGTAAGAGACGACGAATATTATATCGACGAGAAAAAAGTCATCTGGGGCAAAGGTATTTATTCTTTAAAATATTTGACATGCATTAATCAGTCTGAATAAATAAAAAGCATTAGACAGAAATCTAAATCGGTTTCACTGATGAATTGATGTATAAACCACCAGCTAAAACTATTGATCACTGTTTGTTTGATAGCTATGTATTTGAAAGATTGCATCTTAAATATTCTTCTTAATAGAAAAAGAGAAATAGGTTCTGCCCGATCCTTTAAAACGAGCAAAAGAAATTATCCTGATAAAGCTTATATAGTCATAAGTTCCGTTTTGAAATTATTAGACAATTCACATTGTTAAATATAATTGTATTAAATATGTATTTTCATTTTGTACTTTCAAAATTGAATATTTGCCCTGAAGCATTTCTATGTAGTTTCATTTTAATGATCACTTGAGTCTAAATGATCTACATTAAATCGACATTCCACCACTACAAACCATATTTGAAATCCGAATCATCCGTTTTAATTACAAATCTTTTCCAAATATCTGTGAACTTATCATTCAAAAGTTAAACCAATATTGATCATTAATGGAAGGGATCTATATCAGTGCTATCATCCTATACACGAAAGATGATATGACTAATACACCAAAGACCAACAAACGAACGACAATTATTTTTTAAAACAACCTATAGAAAGGCATTGATCTTCAAACAAAATTGTCTATGCAATATGATAATCTCTAAACTGCCTTGATTCAAGAAATCGTGATGTAATTTATCAAAGATCTTATATAAACTGAAAAGATATTACTTTAGTAAGACGGCCGTTGACGAGGTCCATGTCTTAGAACATTACATAAACATGTGGCAGAATTAAACTGATTGAAGTGCACCATTCTTTCACTTTGGAGTCTTGACCATTAAAAAAGAAACAAGTAGAAGAAAGACGTTAAGTGTCAGTCTAGAAAACATCACTTTAGATTGTTTGTACAACAAACAATAAACATATGTGATAGGTACCTGTAAAACATACTAAAAAAGTTATCAAAGGTACCAGGATTATAATTTAATACGTCAGACGCGCGTTTCGTCTATATAAGACTCATCAGTATCAAACATGTTATATAGCCAAACAAGTAAAAAGTTGAGGAGCACTGAGGACCCAAAATTCCAAAATGTTGTGCCAAATACGGCTAACGTAAATAAAGGCAACAGTAGTATACCGCTGTTCAACACTCGTAAATCTATGGACAAAAAACAAAATTGGGGTAACGAACTAAAACTGAGGGAAACGCATTAAATATAAGAGGAGAACAACGACACAACACTAAAATGTAACATACACAGAAACGGACTAAGCATTAGACAAAATAAGATGAGAATAACAAATATAACATCAAAACCAAATACATGAATTTGGGATAGAAAAGTACCGTGACAAGTCTTATAATAATGTGAATTCACACTCAAATATAAGAGAAAACAAACGGAAACACAACGTTAAAATGTTACACTCACAGAAACGAACTATCATATAACAATGGCCATTTTCCTGACTTGGTACAGGACATTTTTAAAGATAAAAATGGTGGGTTGAACCTGGTTTTGTGGCGTGCCAAACCTCGCACTTTAATAGCAATGTTAAATATATCTATTCCTAGGATAAGAAAATCCTTAGTTTTTCGCGAAATTCAAAGTTCAGTAAATAGGAAAATTATAAAATGACCATATAATTGATATTCATGTAAACACCGAAGTGCTGACTACTGGGCTGGTGACACTTAATATTGTAAATTAAAAATAATACTGAAAGCCTGCTTTTAAAAGTACTTAAAGAGCTAACCTAGGATTCATCCTGTATTGTACTCTTGTCCAGTAGTTTCACTTGCATGGGGTATTTCTTAATAAAAGCACTATCTTGTAAAAGCGTGTAGAGAGCGGAGATTTTTTTTTATTCCAAAGAAGATAAACCCACCCTCAAAGTATCGTAGGTAAATAAAGTCAGAAACAAATCAAAACTAGAACAATCTTAAATTATGCTATGATTCACACTGTTCTGTACTTTTATCTTAGCATTTGCACTTTCATGGGAATATTTCTTAAAATAACATCATACACAATACAGAAAAAAACTTACTATCTTGTGCATGCGTGTCAGAGATGAGAAGTTATGAATTTCAAAGGAGATAAACTTACCTGCTAATTAGCGTAGGTAAATAAAGTTAATAAAATAAATATCAAAGCTAAGAATATTATTAATTTTACTATTTATACTAAATTTGTGAGAGAAAAAAAACATAAACAGTTTCCTGGATGTAGAAGTTATTGTTGTGCTTTACAACCTATATCTGATAAAACAAAGCTTAATCTAGTAACATGATAAACACCAAAAATATTCATGAAAATAATCACTCATAACATATCTATTCCCGTTATCAATCTCCCATTTAATAGTTAAGATAGCTAATTACGTTCTACTTTCTGATGACTTCTTCTCCTGATGATTGTCGTTAAATCTTTTATGACGTTGCTTTATGATTTTTATCAGGAATAGTGCATATTAATTTAACATAATTTAAGTCCATTGCTTAATCGTTTTATATAAAGACCCGTATTGCTTTAGTGCATAAGTCAAGCCAATACAGAAGTACTTCAATAAATATAGAACATGATTATAAAAGACAAAGCTTAACACTCCTATACCATATGTGATTTGTTAAGCATATGGTCCATCCTAAGATTAAATATTGCTTTATTTTTTCTTTGTTTTAATGATATTGGACATTTAAACTCTCTGTAATAGTCTATTGTATGATTAAAACTGAACTTTTCTACATAAAATCAACATGAATATGATATTTTGTAAAACAAATCCCCCAAAAAAGTCATTGTGGTCCATTAGAAAAATGAGTATAAGCTTTTTACTAACATCCAATGAACTATTCGAAATGTGACTGGTACGTTCTAAGAGAAATAACTATCCTCAGGTACCAATGACAGGTACGTTTATCGTGGTTAAGTTTAATGTTATATTTGCTTAATCTTCATACATATATTTGTAATATAAGTATGTATTTTATAGATAAACATGAAGATGGTGGGATTCCTATCATGCCTAGAGGCAACCATAGATACCATTTTCAGTTCAAGCTACCAGAAAGTGCACTTCCTTCTTCATTTGAAAGTAAAATTGGAACGATCAGATACTACATCCGAATGACAATGGACATTCCTTATTCTTCGTCTCCACAAGGAATAAAATATTTCACAATCGTTGGTCCCCACATTGATTGTATGGAGGAGAAATATCTGGTAAATATTTGAAAATAATATCTGTCTGATATTGTACATGTAAAACTAGCATTGCTATAATAGAATACAATTGTACAACAATGAAGAATATACATATGTATATAACTCATTGGTTTTCACTGTACATTGTGGGATGTTCGTGCAGCATATATAATGGCATTCAAAATACAATTTATCCAATATTTGTAAATATTGATGTTATAACTATGGATATAAGATGTGATTAGAGATAATAATACAATACGGTAGATAAATATCTATATTCACCTGAAGTCTATACATGATATGTTTGATGATTTGTTTAGGGTGGACATTTCAGATATTTGTTGTTTTCAGCACCCTTGCTATTTTATTGCTTAAACAGTTCTTAGAACCATTTTGTAATAATCCGATCGGCAATTATAAGTTTGACTTAATGAGTTGTAAATTCAATATTTGTTTGCGATCACTGCTTCGTAGTTTGTTTGGATAGTTAAGCCGATATTTTTATAAAAATAAATTCGTTTCAGCTTATGACTATTCATTTAGATATGCATGAAAAGTGTTAGATAAATAAAAAGCATTATATTTTGGCAGACTCCAACCAGAGGAAGTGATAAGAGGAATTCGTGTTGTCTTTGTTGTAATCGGGGGCCAGTAAGTCTACAAGCAGAACTTGAAAGAAGTGCTTACTGCTGTGGAGAGAATCTTAGATTAAAAGCTACAGTTCAGAATGGAAGTTCACAAGAAGTTTGGTTATTTTGTAAATTAGTCCAGGTATAGTATAGGATAATTAACGTTGAGTCCCATAAAATATGTTTTACACATACTATTTATATTTTTTTCACGTAGGTCTAGAAAAATGAATATATCTAGACATCAAGACTGTAAGATAGACAACAACATTACCGAAAGAGACAGCCTAACAAGAAAATAACAGCAAATAAAGCAGATTCCAACTTGCATAAATGTTATTCAAAAAATGACTTGAACCATATATATATAACATAAGAATTGATAACTGAGAACTTACTATTTTCTTAAGAGGAGGAAAAACTCATATCATGCAAAGTTCGTAGTCATTTGCATGTATTTATCAGTGAGTAGCTCAAAATTTATTGCTAATAATGAATGAATTGCCCATCAAAACATAATTGATGACAGATATACATCTTCATTGTCACAAGCTTAAGAAAACTAACTATAAAGATAAAATAGCACTTTACAGAAACAGAACATTTGGAATTAAAAAACCTGGCAAAGAGGGTTTTTGTTTTCGTAATGGTGTTCTATTGTGTTTTCACATTACAAAACTAAATATCTTGAAATGACCAAGCTTTTGTACTGAAAGACGAAGAAAGGTTATGTCGAAATGAGATTGTTTGCTATATTTTGTTACAATTTTTGTGATAAACCGGCAATGATACAGCAATCAAACAAATAATACGATACATGGTATATCATTTGTTAAAAACTTAATCATATCGATTCCAAACTGGTCGGAAATTAATTCAATAGAAATCACCAAAGAATATCCTTAATTGATAAGAATAATTAAAACCACTGGATCAAAGTTTCTTGTTTACTTATAGTTTGAGCCCGCTCAACTTTCCAAATCTGATCTCATCTTTCCAAGCTGTTAAGAAAATAATAGCAATATTATATGATGTTAAAACATTTCACCTGACTTTGTTTAATCTCAAACTACACGGATAAGAACATTTTTTAACAGCCTTCATACATTTTGAATTATTTCATACCTCGATTCTTGGCAATTTTTATAGGTATCAATAAGTGGGAAAAGCAAGAAAATTATATTGAATTCCACCTGCGCTTATTGTAGCACAATTTCAAATCATTTCAGTTATCCTAACTTCAATTTTATAAGCAAAACATTTGTTTGTTTTCAACATTATCAAATATCACAACGGTAGAACGATTTCTATCAAAATCAAATCTAATTTATGTTTTCCTAGCACAGTGCTAAAATATCGATTGAATTCGTTGAGGTATTTAAATTTTTTGAGTAAACCGTTAGTAAAGCAAACAAAAAAAAAGCAATGAATATACGTATGATATACGTTATAATTTGCTTTTAGAAGTTCGCTATAATTATATATGATGTTTTGTCATAAAGCTCTTCGACTGATATAGTTCTTATACATCCTTTGTCTTTCAAATATTTCGGCTTTAAGCTCCTGATGAAAATAAATCCAGAAAGCCATTCGGAAGCAAGCAATTATAATGTGTTGTTTATATTTTTATGAGAAACTTAAGAACTTATAAAATTTAGCAATACTTAGTTTATGTTGGCCAATAAGAATTCTTGAACACGCATCATACAAAGTTGCATAACAGGACAACATAAGATTAACAAAAACTCAATTTGAAATGGCTTCAGTTGATTCATACGATCGGCAGGAAGCACGCATAAAGACCAAAAACAAAAAGTACTGATCCCAAATGTACTTGCAGCAGAGACATATATATGTCTCTGCTTGCAGTTACTGAAAGCAAGTTCAAAGCAAAGGATGTAAATAGATTATGTTCTCACAGACGTAAATATCAATCAAAGTATATAAGCCAAAGATATGAATCTCGCTGTGTTACGTTCTTATATAGAAAGAATGCTCTGAGCGAAATGCTTATTAAGTAATTATATAAAATACATAAAAACTAAACGGGGGTCTAATTATAAAAAAGAGTCAAACTCTGCAAATAATAAAAGAGTCAAATTATTGGAAATTTCGTCGTTTTGTCATCAAGAAAATAATCGACTTTTTTTAAATGGGAGTTACAAAAATTGTTATGCATTAAAACTTTTCTGCAACAGAGAAACTTTTAAGTAGAAATTTGGTTTTGCCCAATTTTGATGAAACCTTTTCGTCATTGTTTGTGTTTTGGCAATGGTGTTGTCGAGTTTTCATTTGTCCCTTTGTTAACATCTGATTGATTTCTTTTTTCAATATATAACTTATTCTAATTTTTCCATTTTCACGTTTCACAGTTAATATTTATTGCAATGTAACATGAAAAGCTTTGTGCATGTCTCATAAGTACTTAATAGATATACATCAAATACAAACGAGACTCAATTGTTACAATTAATTAAAGATATGTTAGATTGATCACTCTATAAAACAAATAGTATCCACGATAGGGAATAAGAAGATTACAAGATTTGTGTATTGCAGGAGTATTCCCACTCAATAAATCACTCTACAGACAAATATTGCTATATGAATGAATAAACAACTATCACTGAAGTATGCCCCGAAACACATCATATTTGGTTTTCATTTGAAGTAAAATGTAATAAAGCTCTCTGCTATGGAAATTGTATACATCTACATATATGTTATATGTAGAAGTTATTAATTGCTCATGTGTTTGTATTACTTATACATTTGAAAATATCCAGAATCGTGGACTGTAAGAAAAATAGCTGACAAATAAGTCCATGATAGATGGCAAAATCTTAGTTTCAATGAATATCATAAAATTCTGTCGTCATTTCCATCGTTTATCAGACAAACGCTGTCTGGTTCAGATGAAATGTGATGATTTCACAATAATCAGAATGGATTGCCAGTTGGCTTTGTGTATACAGCAGAACAACAATTAAGGATATTAATTTTACTGTACCAGATGCGCATTTCGAAAATGAATGTCTCTTCAATGCTTTCATTTTTGCATATCCAGTAGCTAATACAATGGATGTTGAAAAAAGACAAAGGAAAGGAGTCAGAGCTCACCTATGGAAGATATATTCTTAATATATTCAAATGATTTCAGAAGTGAAAACAATGTGTGTTGAAAATTAAAGAGACCATCTTGAAACATGAGATTTGTAAAGGAAGAGAAAGATTTGAAAATACAGCTATTAGTATATGAATTTTCTTTCATTACAGGTTGTTGATTTCTTCATAAATAAAGGAGTCCTGGGACTAAGTAAGTCTGCATCACATCGGGTTTGGGAATATAAAGGAGAAAATGTATGTCCAGATCACAGTGAAAAATTTGACAACCTTTATTGTTTGCTTCAAGTTCCAATCATGCCACCTACCATTATGCTAGAAGTGTGTAGTGTCATCCAAATTTCATATGAATTACAGGTAAATAACCAATTCTAGTTTTTAAACTTATCTCGTATGAATTACTGGTAATCAACGGTTGAGATTTCTAAAAGATCGCTAATGAACTTTCCGATTATCGTAAAATATACAGTAGATTTTTTCGTCTTTAATGAACTTCAATTAATTAAAGTCATATGAAACAATTGTCTGGTGATATTAATGTTTGGGAAACTATTGACACAATGATGTAGCACGTTTCAAACACGTTTCGTTTGTCATTTTATTTTTTGAAAAACCATTTATTTATTGACTGATGTATTAACATTTTTCTTTGGAAATCATGAAATGCTATCTTCATTCCACATGTGTTTACTTATTCTGAAATCAGAGTATTTTCCTTCGCATTGGACTGTGTTGTTGCACAATTTCATAGAAAGGTGTAATGGCTAATGTCACTGCAAACGAAAAAGCTGTCGCCGATTTAGAGTAAGGAGAGACAATAATTCAATATCAGTATACATTTGTGAAGATTTAAAAAAAAATACTGCTTAGCTTTTTTGTTGCTTAAAAAGTTGTTGCTATATATCAATGCATTCATCAACAGGTATGCTTGATAATGGCTGATAAAGGACAAGTTTTAGAGCTAGACTTTCCCATTACTGTGGCAACAGCTCCTTACCGTGTCACAAATGCACCATTCCCTATCTTACAATATGGTAAGTATAATATAAATATACAAATGGATTGATTGCTGCTCTAGCAAGTGGTCGATATAGAAAAAAATATCACATTCTTAATGAATTTAATTAATCTGAGTCACTAAAATTAAATCTGCTCGGATTCATATATATCTATATATTTATCTGTGTTGGTAGTAATCTGCTAAAAAGAGGCCAGGAAAAATGGGGTTGAAATGAAGACGATCCCAAAGGATCCTTCGAACTCATAAGTCAAAAACAAATTCATAGTGCCATGGCAATAAACGACGGAATGACAAACAACAGTACACAAAACACAACAGACTGATCAACACGAACCAAACCAAAAATCGAGAGCGATTTCGAGTGCTCCTGAGTAGGCAAGTCCTGCTCATGTGCGACACACTTCATGTTACAGATATGAAATAAGTCTATACGTTATTTCTTGTGATTAGGCATCAAGTAATAGTGGATTTGTAATTGACTCTTGCGTAACCTTAAGACATCCCAAATTTAAAACTATATCGGTCACGTAAATTATCTTACTTTAAAACTTACATGTTACATAGTCATTCCATGTATTAAATTGATTCTAAACACGACTAGCCTTTACGAAACCTTAATTTTTGACAGTATTTCACAAAAATATGAAACTTTCTTTTGACATACATACTTAAATTGAATTGTATTGTGTTGCTAACGATTACTGTTATTTGCATTTTTTAACAGACCATGCAATTACAAGTGTCGAAGGTGGCATGTATGTCAGTTCAGAATTTCAGCTGGGCCAAGTGTATATAGGAGAAGGAGAGGAACCCGACGATGAAGTTATATTGTACCGACCTGTCTATGTATGTGTACCTCATGAGAAAATCATGGTTACAAATATAGACAGGGAAGGTCATATGAGTCGAGCTGGTTCTAGAATTTCTATGACTCGACTGAATGACAGAAAATTCCAGTTAGAATCTAGATCGTCCAAATCCCGGTCTGAAGAAATTAAACGAGAGGACAGTATAACTGATTCTCCGGTTCTAGAGAGGAGTAGAACATTATTGAGTCCTGATAGTGCAAGTATGGACAGAGGTAGTGACATTGAAGTTAACAAAACTCCATCAGAAGATATTTCAAAGTCGGGACCAGAAACGCCTGTTAGCGTACCGGAAACGCCTGTAAGTATTCCGGAATCGCCTGTTAGTATTCCGGAAACGCCTGTTAGTGTTCCGGAAATAAGTAAATCAGAGGAAGTGACGTTACATCTAGAGGACATGGATAGTTCTGTTACTGATCTAAACACTTTTAAAAACTGCAATGGCACATCAGTTAATGCTGATATTTGCAAGGAAAATAGTGAAAGTGTGGTGAACGATTGTATTGTTAATAAAACGGTAAAAGAAATTGTAGAAACTCAAACAGAAGATTTGAATGACAGTACGGAAACGTCAAATTGCAAAAAAATGTATGCAAATGATGAACCTGCAAATATAAAGTGTGATCATACACCAGAAGTGATCCTTGTTCGGTCAGATCAAGAAACGGAAGAACCATCAGAGAAAACCTAAACGTAAATAGAATGTAAAATTGATTGAATTATGATGAATACTTAAAAATAACAAAAAAAGCTTGCTATTGGAAAATATGGATACTTGTGGTATAAATCCACTTTGAAAATCTATTTTCAACAATTTTGTATACAAGCAATGACGGTGAAGATTCCATACTTGACATCAATTTAAATGTCACATATATTCAGTGATGCCTATTTGATACATTTGTTGTTTTCTATATTTCTACTATCAGAGCACCTTAAATATTGTAGTGTATTTTTATAGTGGTCATTTTTTCATTACAAACGTTTTTGCTATACTATCAATTTTTAACCATGTGTCGTTAGTCATATCCATTAATTTAAAGAACTATCAATTTAAAACCAAAACCACAACCAAACAGAGACAACACGAGTATATTCAAAAAAGTTACCAAAGGCACTAGGATTATAATTTAGTACGCCAGACGCGCGTTTCGTCTACATAAGAGTCATCAGTGACGCTCATATCAAAATAGATATAAAGCCAAACAAGTACAAAGTTAAAGAGCATTGAGGATCCAAAATTCCAAAAAGTTATGCCAAATACAGCTAAGGTTATCTATTCCTGGGATAAGAAAATCCTTAGTTTTTCGACACGAAGACAACATGCAAGTCACAATAATGCTATATAACCATAACCACAGAACACAAATTGTACGGACTTCTAATTTCATAAACTAAAGCCACTCGACGAGAGCCAGCAATGAACAATAATTTATATAAGTAATAATTTAACAAAATCAAAAATCTATGAAACTAATAAACAAACAAAAAATATACAAATTTCAGTAGTCGAAATTTACAATTCAAACAGAAATAGTTACCGATTTCAAACACTATATAAAAAAAAAACTAAAACTAGAATTGAGATCCACGTTAACATATTTTTAGGAACAGATTCTTAAAAAAAAAAGGAGGATTTATTCACAAGAATGAAATTACAGAATAATATCATCTGTTGTACTAAACGATTTTGTTTACAAAAAGAAACTCAGAGAATGAAATTTTATAAATTGTTTCAAAAATTAAAAGAAAGAATTGCAATTGTAAATATTTTGTAACATGTTAAGTCTATGTTCCTCTCTTTAAATTACTGAATAGCTTTTTTTTTTAATTTATTGCAATGACTATTGAAAGATTATATATTGAAAGCAAGATATCTCAGTCACTTAAAACAGTAAAACAAAACACATTCATTGTGACACAACGCTGTTGGTTTCGTTATGACATATTATAAAATACTTTCAAATATATCAAATAAGATTTTTTTTAACCTTTTTTAAATGTTTTACTACACTTATCTGCCTATTCAAAATTTACATATATAATTTGAATGCAAATTTTTATACTGTACATTTGATATTATCTTAATTTAACAAAACAATCCACAATATGTAATATCTATTTATTTGTTTGTAACATGTTTATTTCATATTATATACGTTCATATATACATTTTATTATCACTATACCATTGCCAAATCGTAATGTAAAAATATTATGTGAATGATCGATGAATTGGGTCGATTGTCAGGTCCAGTTTGCCGAAACAAACACCTTACATGTTGTATCAATAAATGCACAAAGCTTCTCTTTCGTTCTCTTTGTAATTGATTCGTATGTACTGTAAAGGGGGGGGGGGGGGGTGTATGAATCATGAGAAATCATGATTAAAGACAATTCACCAAGTTAAAATACAATGACACGTGCATTTTCCCGAAGTATAACCTTTTTAACTGTATAATAACAGTATTCTGATGTTGTGGTATTTCTGGAATACATTTCCGGTATGCAAGCATGGAAAACCTTTGCAAAGACAATATCAAAACGTTGAAGAAGCACAGGAATAAAAAAGGATTAAAAGTTCAGCTTTGAATTAAAAAGTAATCATGGTTTTTATGGTAACTGGTAATCTAGTTTCTTTGTCGAGATTATTTACTACAATAAAATATTTCATAAACAAAACCAACGTGATACACAAAATAGTTGTGTAGCAAAAAAGGGTCACATGGAATTTCGATACTCAAATGGACAAAATATAAAGAAAAGACAAACAGCTTCCGCAAAACGCCACATAGAAAAGTAAAGATGAACCTTACAAAAAAAACCCAGAAATAAACTTGATGCTACGGACTGGTTTATAGTCTCTGCTGAACTAGTGACATCTTGGTGAAGTAATGGCCATTTATATATTAAAACCTTGTGCTAAGAATTAATTTCACATGAATTTAGAAGGCCAGAAAAACGTTTTATCTACATCAGACCCATAATTGGCACTCGAATCAAAACTGATACAAAACTAAATTAACTTTGATGTGGAAGAGCATAGAAACCTGAACAATATCCCAAAACTCTGTCAAAATGCGGGGACAATCGATGCCTAAATTAGAAAAAAAACCTCAATGTTTCGATTGATGAACGGTTCGTTCGTGTATAGAAAATGACCGCATGAATGATATCTTATATCAATACATGAATGCTAAATGTCCACCAGTAGTGACATATACATGTAAATGTAGTGGTAAAAACTAATCAAATCAAAGATACCAAGGACTTGAATGCAATTTGTCTAGAGAGAAGAACCTTTGTGTTTCTAATGATTTTAACATTTAACAACCCGTTTAATCCGTCTGAAGGAGGCATTTTCAAAAATTTACCTGCATAAAGAGTTATTGACGCGCAAAGATTCATTAAATAGGATTTGGGGAAATTTGAAAAAAACGATCCCATTTTCAATATCTACAGCTCTGTTATCTGCTAATTTTATCCCGTTTCATACCCTTGATGGGTGTTGCATTCCAGCTTCTCTCCTGTTTTACGTGTTAAAAAATGCATAAACAAACAAAATTGAAGTGGATGGATTATATAGGAAATATAAGCTTACAATATAGACATCAAAATTGTAAGGATGATCAATTGGCTTCCTGGATAGACTGTACGGATTTTATACAAAAAATGGATAAACCAAAAATAATAATAGAGTCAGAATTATCAAATATCATAAAATTTATTCTGAATCAAATAACGTCATACCTGGGGGAAATATATTCTTTAATTGAAAATGATTTCTTAAGTTTATAACAGCAAACTTCATCAAAAGATGTCCATATTCTTAGGCAAAGAGAACGGTTCTGGTTACAAGGCTGGAAATACACTCGGAGACTAACAGTTCATCAACAGAGGTATCGAACCAGTGGTGGTAATAACACTATACAGTGTCAATTCTACTGCATCAGATGCTAATTTCGATAACTAATGCCTTTTCAGTGATGGTCGATGTCAAATCATTTAAATATTTTAAAAGACGTTGAAGAGCTGATCAAATATGTTTTTCCACTATTCTCAATTATTCTTTAAATAGTTATCAAAGGCACCAGGATTATAATTTAGTACGCCAGACGCGCGTTTCGTTTACATAAGACTCATCAGTGACGCTCATATCAAAATATTTATAAAGCCAAACAAGTACAAAGTTGAAAAGCATTGAAGATCCAAAATTCCAAAAAAGTTGTGCCAAATACGGCTAAGGTAATCTATGCATGGGATAAGAAAATCCTTAGTTTTTTTTCGAAAAATTCAAAGTTTTGTGATCAGGAATTTTATAAATGAACACATTATTGATATTCATGTCAACACTTAATCGCTTAAGTTTTGATTACTGGGCTGGTGATACCCTGGGGGACGAAAAGTCCACCAGCAGTGGCATCGACCAAGTGGTGTAAATAGTTATCAAAGGTACCAGGATTATAATTTAGTACGCCAGACGCGCGTTTCGTCTACATAAGACTCATCAGTGACGCTCATATCAAAATATTTATAAAGCCAAACAAGTGCAAAGTTGAAGAGCATTGAAGATCCAAAATTCCAAAAAGTTGTGTTAAATACGGCTAAGGTAATCCATGCCTGGGATAAGAAAATCCTTAGTAAAAAACATTCTACAAAAGTTATAGTGGTACTAAGTTTCAAACATGTACAAGACATATAGTATGCAATATAGTAAACGCATGTATTCCACATGGTTCGAAATGTTATACATGTAGTTTGCCTATATGGTACAAAGTGGGCTGTATGCATGTTAGATCTCGGTGTTATAATCATGGTACAAAAAAGAAAACTTTTAGTTCGAAAAAAGTAAATAACTAAAATATCAAACTCTAAGGAAAATTCTATACGAAAAATCCCTAAGCAAATGGCAAAATCAAAAGCTCAAACACATCAAACAAAAGGATTACTACAACTGTCATATTCTTGACTTGGTATTTTCTCATGTAGAAAATGGTGGATTAAACCTGGTTTTATAGCTAGCTAAACCTCTCAATTGTATGATAGTCGCATGTAATTCCAATATATTGAAAAAAACAAACAGATATTATTTGTAAAAATAAAAAAAATATGGGTTTATGATTCAACATTGTGTTAAACTCTTATTCACAACAAAACAAGCATACATGTCAGCAAAGATTAACAAAAAAGCATATAGACAAAGAAGATTAGCAAAAACGAAAGACAAACGTACAACAATTAACAATAGCACAATAACACAATAACACAATAACGGGATTGATATTTACCGATCCACAGCAAATGGATATTGCCATAAATAGACTACTAAACAGTAAGTATTAATTTACAAAGACAAATAAAAGAATACTATAACACGTTATTGAGAGGTCAGTACCTAGAATCTATACTTCAAGACCATCGTGTATTATTTGTGAAATTGTACGGAATATTTATGAACAAGGTCTTAGTACCTTCTGATCAGCTTTTTTAGAAAAAGGACGAGACATTCTTTGACGTACCCCTGATTCATCAACTGTCTGTTCAGACACGGGTGATGTTTGACAAAGTTGCAGCTGCAAGCTTTTGAATACCAAAGAGTTGAAAAATGTATATCCCAGGTGCATTGGTACTAAGGTTGATGGAAATTGATATTTTCAGAATCAAAGTAGTCTCGTATGTCATAGCTTCTGGTACTGAGATGACTGCGAGTGTCAAATTCGAGGTATAAGTCTTAAAATGAGACAGAGGCAGCCGAGTCTCCTGCTTCTTTACTTTCTAGTTCTAGGGGATATATTAATATAATCCAATCAGAAAAGTTTAGATTGTTATTAGGAGAGAACATCATCAATATATCTTAATGTGAAATTTACTGATCTAGCTTCTTTTATCTTCTTTTTTTTAACAGCGTCTGAAGGAACTCCGATTCATAATCAAATAGAAAAAGGTCGGCACTGAGAAGCGCAGAGTTCGTTCCCATAGCCTACGACTTGCTGAAAATGTTAATCTCCAATTTTCAAAAAATATGTTGTCAATAAGAAACTCCAGCATACTGATCACTTGTTCTTCTGTGTACCCATGTTTTACCTTTTTGCGTGCCATTTACAAAATATGCCGTTTGGTATCCCAAATTAATTTCATAGCGAATGCTACCATTTTTATGCTGAAAAGCATTGTGGATTTTTTTTTATACGATTTTTCAATTTTACATGAGGAATTGTGATATACAGGATTGAAAAATCAAAAGTTTGTATAGAACTGATTTTTTAGAAGGGTCGAGATCTAAAATTGTCTAGAAGTTCTTTTCAGCAATCCACATATGGTTAATACCACTACGAGAGTAAACAGGTTCACAGTATGTCTGATCCTCTTTCACTGATGAAAGAATCTTTGTCAATCTCATGGAAAATTCTTTAGTCGAAAATGCATATGATCCGGCAATGTACCGTTGTTTGTATGGAATGTATCCAATACAAACAAGGTAAGTCCTTCGAGTTGCTGTTCATTGTAATGTTCATTGAAGTTATGAAGAACTTATGGTTCACCAAAATCTCGTCCTTGTCAAATGATATATTTTTGTATGAAGTATAATCTGAGTACACATTTATTCCTAATTCTTTTACAAGACACTAGCTAGTAGTACGACTCGGATACAAATACAATATTATTTGATGCTTTGTCCGCAAGGACACCAACATACCAATCGTGAAGAGATGGTAGACATTTCAGAAAACACTCCACTGAGAATGGGGAACAACGAAAGACAACCAGCATCTTAACAAAGATTGAGGAGAGAGGAAAAGACATAAAAGCTTAACTAAGATTTTAGAACGACAAAAAGACAAAAACACACAACTTAGATCGAGGAACGACTTAAAGGCAAATAACACTTAACTAAGATCGAGGAACAACGAAAAGGCAAATAACACTTAACTAAGATCGAGGCACGACGAAAAGGCAAATAACACTTAACTAAGATCGAGGAACAACGAAAAGGCAAATAACTCTTAACTAAGATCGAGGAACAACGAAAAGGCAAATAACACTTAACTAAGATCGAGGAACAACGAAAAGGCAAATAACACTAAACTAAGATTGAGGAACAACGAAAAGGCAAATAACACTTAACCAAGATTGAGGAACAACGAAAAGGCAAATAACACCTAACTAATATTGAGAAACAACGAAAAGGCAAATAACACCTAACTAAGATTGAGAAAAAACGAAAAGGCAAATAACACTTAACTAAGATTGAGGAACAACGAAAAGGCAAATAACACTTAACTAAGATTGAGGAACAACGAAAAGGCAAATAACACTTAACTAAGATTGAGGAACAACGAAAAGGCAAATAACACTTAACTAAGATTGAGGAACAACGAAAAGCCAAATAACACTTAATCAAGATCGAGGAACAACGAGAAATTAAATAACACTTAACTAAGATTGAGGAACAACGAAAAGGCAAATAACACTTAACTAAGATTGAGGAACAACGAAAAGGCAAATAACACTTAACTAAGATTGAGGAATAACGAAAAGGCAAATAACACTTAACTACGATTGAGGAACAACGAAAAAGCAAATAACACTTAACTAAGATTGAGGAACAACGAAGAGGCAAATAACACTTAACTAAGATTGAGGAACAACGAAAAGGCAAATAACACTTAACTAAGATTGAGGAACAACGAAAAGCCAAATAACACTTAATCAAGATCGAGGAACAACGAAAAGTTAAATAACACTTAACTAAGATTGAGGAACAACGAAAAGGCAAATAACACTTAACTAAGATTGAGGAACAACGAAAAGACAAACAAAACTTTAACTTAGATTGAAGAACGACGAAAAATCAAACAACAGTTATTAAAATTGAAGAACGCTTACCTCACCGGAAAAAAAACCAAGATACACTAAGATGCTAGTATGTGGTTCTTGTTCACCAGCGGCACCCGCCTAGCTGGTTATCACAAGTTAAACGTTCGATGAAAAGTTGCATTGTTGATGTAACATTACACAAAAGGAGGACGGATTCTCTTTTATGCATGAAGAAACAGATATTAGCTAGATTTAAGAAGATGTCATACGAGTGCCTATAAGACAACTCCCTCGTTCAAGTCACAATGTGTTTTCTCACGAAAAATTCCACAAATGCTTAAGTATCTAAATAAAATGAAAAAAAAAATGAATGGTATATATTACAACGGGATCTGAACCCCTGTTTCTGAATCATCGTGGCAGAATCTCCTGCACTGTGTCTAGCGCCCTAGACACAGTGCAGATCTAGGCTATATAAAAATATAGGTGCCCAGTACCTTAGACCACTAAAAACTAGGCTGTATAAAAATATAGCTTACAAAAAGTATGTTAGTCGTATATTTCATATGGGTTTACGAGGATAAAATGATAGCTAGCAATATTCCTTAACAGGTTGACTTTCACTGAATAATTCAAACATGACTGTCTAATATTAGGGTCCAAATATTTAAAATTTCTGTTCATATAGTGTTTCATCTGGAACAGGGATCGCTCCAACCGAATTTTCGTTGAGTTCTAAGTGAAGAAAAATTACTACGTAGATGACCACAAAAATGCACTGGTAGTAAGGAAATGTGGTATGATTGCAATTAGACAACTGTCAATACAGACCTATGAACAAAGAAAAAATATAGATCGATCCTGCAGGTCTTTTACAATGAGCGAATATCTTAACGTGAAGTATCAGCTATAACAGGACCTGAGCTTAAAAAATGATGGGTAACAATTCAAACGAGAAGTCAACGGCTTGATTTATACCATTCAACAATAAACAAAACAAAACGAATATTGTAGGCAACGACAACAACTGAAATAAAGGCTTTCGAAATGCATATATAGAGTGACGGGGTTAAACATGTGTGTGAACATTCTACCCCCTTCCCCCCAAAAAAAACCGACAAACTAACAAACAAATAAGCAAGCAAGCGGAAAAAAACAAACAAACATGGGACAGTGGTATGCTAACACAACATCAGAGAAAACTGTAAAATTCAGTTGATATCAAATAATTCACAAGAAAGCAAAATCACCGAATATACGTGTTTCGCCTTGACATAATCACAACAGGTACCATAAACATGGAGAAGGAACAGCTTGCATGAACGGGGTATATGTAGATTGTGATATTTTCCCGTGCTTTATAAAAGTTAGAGAAGCTACCAAGCTTGTCAAGAAAAATATATAAGTCGAGAAAAACCAGAACACCATGAACATTGTGGCTAACAAAGAAAAACATAAGTCGGCAAAATGCTGCAGAAAAACACCCAAATATTTTGGTCAGAAAATAAGAATATAGAAGTGTAACTGAAACATATAAATTACTATTATTCAATTTCGCATGAATTTATACACAAGAAAACATCGAATACGTGAAAAGAAATTAAAAAAATAAAGAATACTTATATACACAAAGAAAATTTCATTTTGATTCGGCATAGCATAAAACAGACTAACATAAGCTATGATAACCTTATAAAGAATATAAACAAGTATAAAACAGAGCATCATGCACATGTATATAAAACATTTAGCTGAATAAAGCCAAGTAACAACCAAGATATCTAGCAATCTTTTATATAAAAAAATTAATAAAGTTATAAGACAATTTAAATAGAACCGTTTGACAAAAAAACAAAACACAAACAAAACAAAACAAAACAAACAAAACAATTAAGTGGTTCTATGGATCACCTGACAGTATGTCGTTGGCGAAAATTACCAACCGGTAAATTAATTGTTTGGTTTAATCTTCTACTGTAGATTTTACCCGGTAAATTAGGGGGCAACCATTTGATTTTCGGGGGGGGGGGGGGGGGGGGGGGGGGGGGGTCGGGGCTTCAAGTTTCAAGTTTTTGGAGAAAAAAAATAATTTGTTTTTGACCCTGAGAAAAAAAATTGTTTGTTTCACCCTCAGCTGCCACTATATGTACAGTGCTAAAATTGAAAGTAAAAAATTGTTTTCGAGTTGTCGCAAGAAAAATGGATTGTTTTTCGCCGAAGGCGATAAAAAAGTTTGTACTGGAAAAAAATCCATAGCCCCCCAGAAAATCAAATGGTTGCTGCTTTAATTGTTTGGATTCATCTTCGAATGAAGATATTACCCGGTAAATTAATTATTTTGATTCATCTCCTAATGTAGATATTAGCTTGTCAAAATCAGGACTACAGAACGCCGATGATAATATATTGTCATCTATGTATTTATGCAATGAAATCTGCCTAGAGAGTAAAAATTATCGTTTATAAAAGCGTTAACAAAAGAGACCCAAGAATAGAACCCTGTGGTACACCTTTCTGGATGTCAGCCCAACTACAAATAGTCAAATTTATTATTTTTCAAACTTAAAGATTTTTTCTCCATTATTCGGTTAGATTTGATTGCCATTACTATATGTGCGTGCTTTTTAATTTTCAATAATTTGAAAAAACTGTATGCTATCTGCAGAAAAGTAGTGGTGTAGGGGAATTAACTCCAGTGGTTGTGACGTCACTTTATAAATGGCGCTCTGCATTTGAGCAACTTCCTGTACTTCAAAGTTGGAGAAAATGCTTATTGCTGATTTCCTTGATAATCTTAAATCTATTTTATGAAACAGAAAACGTTATTTAAGTGGTGCATGAACTGTTGCAACCAAGCATAGAACTTGTTAAACCTATAAATTGACACAAATTATCAATCAAGGTACTGGTGGTTGAATCAGGATGTTTATTTATTTTGTTGAATATTTATGAGATACGTTTCAGTGTTCAGTTGGGGAAGTGAAATAAGTAGCTATAAGGAAGAAAAACAATTTCATCCATCTTCTTACTTTTGGGTAATCACTTGACAATTTTTGGTTACATTTGTGAACTTATCTAAAAAATAACAACATGTAAATATTCATTACTTATATCAAGGTAACTCTTTCACTTTTACTGCATTACAATTTCCATTTGCATTAGCATGACTGACCATCTTACAATTTCACTGTTTTTTGGTTAGAAATTGTGTACATTATGAATATTTTAATGATAGGGCAACTTCATCATGTTCTGAAATATACATATCCAACTATCTCCGTCATCACGTGACTTTTACACTTCTGTTGTATATCATTAATGGCCGATAGATTATCAATGAAAGTGAACGGGGGTACATAGATAAAACGGTCATAACTTTTTTGTTATAAAGTATATTTTTTCTTCCAACCCCGCGTTTTACAGTTTATAATTTTTTACAATTAAATATGTTTTAAGTTTCAGTTCAGAAATATGATTTCGTGCTTCGA